>NC_090444.1:83884321-84187352 GCF_031143425.1 Pleurodeles waltl
CAAGAAAGGGTATAAAAGAAGGAAATCCAATGACATGGCCTCCTTGTTCACCTGATCTGAACCCCATTGAGAACCTGTGGTCCATCATCAAATGTGAGATTTACAAGGAGGGAAAACAGTACACCTCTCTGAACAGTGTCTGGGAGGCTGTGGTTGCTGCTGCACGCAATGTTGATGGTGAACAGACCAAAACACTGACAGAATCCATGGATGGCAGGCTTTTGAGCGTCCTTGCAAAGAAAGGTGGCTATATTGGTCACTGATTTGTTTTTGTTTTGTTTTTGAATGTCAGAAATGTATATTTGTGAATGTTGAGATGTTATATTGGTTTCACTGGTAATGATAAATAATTGAAATGGGTATATATTTCTTTTTGTTAAGTTGCCTAATAATTATGCACAGTGATAGTCACCTGCACACACAGATATCCCCCTAACATAGCTAAAACTAAAAACAAACTAAAAACTACTTCCAAAAATATTCAGTTTTGATATTAATTAGTTTTTTGGGTTCATTGAGAACATGGTTGTTCAATAATAAAATTAATCCTCAAAAATGCAACTTGCCTAATAATTCTGCACTCCCTGTATTTCGGGTTAGGTAGCTGAATAAAAACTGATGAGCACCGATTTTAAAAGCTTTGGAAAACACAGAGTACCACTGAAATCCGCAAAAAATAAACACTAAAATCAGGACAGTGTACTTATTAGACATTGAAATATGCTTCAAATAAACCTTCATGAAAACACAGATAATGGGATCTTGTGGCTGTGAAACAAAATGTATAAACGGCTGTATGACATTAAAATACATGCCTTTACCACAAATATGTCTTAACAACAAAGGTAAGTATATTTAAATCCATATATATATATATATATATATATATATAGATATATATATATATATATATATATATACACATATATATAAAATTCACTGAAAAAGGTTGAAGGGGCGTTATAGGTTCTGAATTTACTCATACAAAACCATAAAAATTCAGCAGTTATAGTTAGAGTTCTTTCAAGTAACTATAACTCGCCCTTTAAGGTAACTATAACTCACGCTCCGCCATGCACAGGTTTTGCTTAAAAAATTTGACTGCTAATGTTTCATTTATACTTTTAAGGACGTTATAGAAGTTCTCATGACTGCTGTAATATCTGGGGTAATTAGCAGTGCATGGCGAGGGCGCATGTTTTAGTTACTTGAAAGAACTCTAACTAAAACTGCTGAATTTCTATGGTTTTGTACGAGTAAATTTAGAACCTAACTATAACGCCCCTTTTTTTCAGTGAATTTCTAAGGTTTTTTTATTTCCATTTCCTAACTATAACGTCACTGTAATCTTTGTCTTTTCAGTGAATTTCTACTTTTCTTTTAACATAAAGTAATTTTCATTACTATCCGTTAATCCAACCACCATCATGCATGGCCTTCGGCCAGGCCCCGCGGGCAGCCCCTATAACAATACATCCCGCGCTGCGCACGGCCTTTTCAGCCCTGGGGTTGGGGGTCTCTCTGGGACCCCACTACCAGAGCTAAGGGGTCAGGGTGTCCTTACCCTGGGCCCTTTTCCTATTGTTTTCCACATTTTTAGTGGGACTTGGCTGAAGTAGAGTCCCAAGATGGCTGCCAACACTAGCTGGTTTGAAGTATTCGCAGCCAATCAGAGCTCTGCACTTGTCGTGCTGAGCTCTTAATCTTCATGAAGTTGTTGCGGCAAGAGATAGACAAATTTGTTTTTCCTTCAATCTCTCAAAAACTACTAAACAGATTTACACAAGCTAAGCGAAAGTGTAATCTGTGTTCCAAAAGTTAGCTTTCTGTCAAATTTGGTGTAATTCCCTCCAGTAGTTCGGGCTTTAGTCATGTCTAAAGGTCCTAGGTATTAACATGGGAAACGCAACTTTTTTGACCCCCCCCCTTTTTCTCGGCCCCCGCTTGAAGATCACCCCGAAACTTTCAGTGCGCAACAAGAATCACTTTTTCGCGAAGATTCGTCAAACGGTGCCAAAGACATAGGCAGGTCAAAAAACACATTTTCAAAGGAAACATTGTCCTAACTATAACTACACAGTGGCGACTGCCACTTGGTAATACACATCCCCTCAATCAACTGAAAAGTACTCACATTTCGGTCATAGCCTTGATCATGGTTGGAGAGCAGAAGTGATCTGTGCCATTACATATGTTTGATTCAACATAGAAAATAGTCTTGTAATAAAAAGGAACACACACACAGTGTGAGAGCGGCCGCCATCTTTTAACATCACTGTATCATGTAACTTAGTGAATATCTGCATTTTTCATAAATTGCTCTACCATCCTCAAATCTTGCAAAATATATCTCACCACGTTTTCCATATTATACAATTTCATGTCAAAATACTGGAAAACAAATTTAAATAATAATGGACACTCTTGCCCACATCAACTTGCATGTGGCCGGTAAATAGTACATCACATACATATTCAAAATAAACATCTTCTGAATACATGTGCTTGTCACAGAATATCACGCCACGTGGCACATTATATCCCAGATCCCCAAGTGCCAACATAATGTTCCCACCTCCACCAATAAAAAAGTCCATTAGGTTTTAGGGTGGCTAAAAGTGATGAAAAATGCCCATCTGAAGTACCTATAGTCTCGGTACATCAGGTACAACATTTAATGTTGAATGCATAGGGTCCACACCTACTACCCCAGAAGTCCCAGAAAAAAATAAAAAGGGGCCAGGGTAGGGACATCCTGACCCCTTAGCTCTGGTGCTGGGGTCCCAGAGGAACACCGTCAGGGAAAAAAAGCACTTTAAAAAAATAAATATTATGCAGCAAATTTGTGACCAATTAGTGGCAAACATTTAAAAAAACAAGTGTGGTCTCCTGCGCTTGTTTTACTAAAGCCACTGGGTGGGCCAGGTCCCAGAGGCATGTTAAAATAAAGGAGGGGGCGCATGAGCCCCTCTTCGTACGGTGTTTTTTAGGGCCTACGGACCGCCACCTCCCCAGGGCAAATATTCATGCGCCACTCAACACTCCCTGCCGCCCCAGGAACCACCACATACCCAGGGGGAACACAATGAAATGTGCCAGGAATCACCACCTCCCCGGGGCTAAACAAATTGTGTGTGTGGGGGGGGGAGGGGCTGCTACCTCCCCGGGCAAATATTAAATGAAATGTGGGTAGCCAGACAGCCCACCCGCAGCCCCCGGGAATGCCACTTACCCGGGGCAAATATCCAATGAAATGCAGGGGGCCCATGGCCCCCGCAGCCCCAGGGACTGACACCTCCGTGGGGCTAAACAAACTATGTGTGCAGGGGGAGGGCTGCTGGGCCCCTCCACAGCTCGGAGACCGCCACCTTCCCAGGGCTAAACAAATTATGAGTGTGGGGTGCCATGTGCCCCCCCCTCACAGCTTCGGGGACCACCACCTCCCCAGGGCAAACATTCAATGAAGTGCAGGGGGGCTGTGCTGCCCCCGCAGCCCTGGGGACCACCACCTCCTCGGGTAAAATAAAAAGAATGAAGGGGGTCTATTGCAGACTGCCAGACCTGGGGACCACCACCTCCCTGCGGCACATACAACATTGGAGGGGGGCCGCCCGGTCCACCTTCATGGAGCCATACATGGCCCTGGGGACCACCAACCCCCAGGGCCAGCTCCTGCTAGGTCCCGGGTGCTCACCCCCAGGACACAGCTGTTTGCTTTTGCTTGGTGGGATCTGACAGCTCCCACCAAGCAAAAGCAAACAAACTCCGCTTTCTGCAAGCTCCTGCTCACAAGAAAGCAGAGTTTTCACCTGTTTCCCTGCACGCAAATATGTGTGCAGGGAAACAGATGAAAACATTGCTCCCACAAGTATGGAGCTGCTATTTAAAGCAGTTCCCTGCTTGCTGGAGCAATGGTGCTCCCACAGGAGTTAGGAGCCGGCTAGGACAGCAGTGGCCTTGAGGCTCCACCAGCATTCCTGTCTCTGTCTCTCTCTCTCTTTCTTCCATCTGGGATGGAGAAGAGAGAGATCATTGTTGCAATGGTCTCTCCATGCATTTACTTCAAAGTGTCAAACTAGCAAGACGTTTGGTTCAAATGTTATAGTTACGTTTTGATGGACAGCAGACCATGGTCACTTCTGGCCTAATGGAAAAGCTCTTGTCAGTAGGTTGGAGGTTCTAATCTTTGTGTCTCACGGCAGTGTGTCTGTTTATTTTCTGGTGTTTTGACTGTTAAACCTTCCCACTGATTGCACATTGAAGTCTTTTTCCCATGTGAATCTTTTTCACCAACAAAATCTTTGGCTTGAATGTCAAAGTTATGTCTGGATGCTATACACTAAGGAATAATCTATGGACTAGTGGTTAAGGTCTCTGACCCTCACACTGAAGGGTGAGGATTCCAGTCTTTGGGCCTTATCACAAACTTGACAGAGGGGTTTCCTCCATCACAAATGTAACAGTTATCCCTTCCGCCCTATTACGATCCCCATAGAATATAAGGGAATCATAATAAGGCAGATGGGATATCCATAACATTTGTGATGGAGGAAACCCCTCCACTAAGACACTTAGTGTGTCTCTGTTTGATTGCCTAATTTGAATAGTTTTCAACTTCAAACGTTTAAAATATATACTGAAAGGTGATCTCACTCTCTAAATGACAATTACATTTTTCTTTTCAATTTGACCTAAAAAATATCATTTGTTTAGAAAAACCCTCTGGTTGGTTACAGGGAGTTGGCTGCAAGGCCTGTCCACAGCCCAGGCCTTTCAGCCAACCCCTGCTTCACATGGCCAAAGGCAGTGGGTGATGCAGGGTTGGGCGGTTTAAGGGGCTTGGCCGCAAGCCGCGCGCGGCTATAGTTAGAATAACATATAGTAATTGTAGGAAAGTCCTCCTTTTTTTGCCTGATCACCCCCACTCTTTTTGGATAGGTACTGGTGGTTACTGACTCTTGGCTGTGCCCTGGGTACTGCTAACCAGTCCCAGGGCCTGTGCTCTGTGTAGAATGGATATGCAAATTAGGCTAATTATAATTGGCTAAGTTAACCTACCTATAAGTCCCTAGTATATGGTAGGGCATGTAGGTTTAGGGACCACAGCATAGGTGGTGCACACCTAGGTGCACTGCTGAGGTGCCCAGTGTCATTTTAAAAGCAAGCCTGCATTGCTGGCTGCTTTTAAATTAAAGTTATATGCAAATTCGACTTTGGAATTAAAGGTACTTCCAAAGTCTTAAACTACCTTATTTTTACATATAAGTCACCCCTAAGGTGTGCCCTATGTGCCCCTAGGGCTGGGTGCCATGTAACTATAAGCAGGGACTTTATAAAAATAGATTTATAAGCCCTGGTGAGGTAAAAACAGCCAAATTCGTTTTTCCCTCATTGAAGTAAATGGCCTTCATAGGCTAGAATGGGCAGACTTTATTTTAAATTTTAAAGTCTCCTTAAATGTTACATACCAAGAATTTGGTATCAAATTAATTGTTGTAATAAATCCCACAACTTCCAGTTGTTGGATTTAATATAACTTGTTCAGGTAAAAAGTTTAGACTTTACCTAAAAAGTTGCCAATTTCAGCTCTGCATTGTTTTTGCTGCTGTGCTCTGATTGGCCAGCCTGCAGCAGCTTCTGCCAGGCTGCCTTGATGAGGTGTGAAGTGGCCTGGCTTCACACAAAGGAATGTGCTTGGGGGAGAGAATCTCCCCTCAGCAGATGGTGAGGCAGGAAGGGGGAGGGCTGCCAAACTGGTTTTCAAAGGCAGAGAAGGACATCTGGAGCACCCAGCAACACCCCCACATCCTGCAACCCCAGACACCTAGGTGCCCCCTTGATTAGATTAGGAGAGGGCAGGAGAGGGGTGTGTTTATGATTTTTAGCCACACCAGTGGGTGGGCTCAGCCAGATGTAACCTCCAAAAATCAGATTCAGCCATGTTGGATTTTTAGAGACTGTTGCCTTTTGGGATGGATTTTTGCCACACTTCCCAGGAAGTGGTCATCACAGGGGGACGACCCTGTACCTGATTGGAGGACCAGGACCCCCCTGCTTTTCACCCAGGAGCAAGGATAAAACTGGCAGACCTGCCCCCACACCTCAGATCCCTGCCAGATTTCAAGAAGAAAAGAACTAAAGGAGAAGAAGGACTGCCCTGCTGGACCCCTGGCCTGCACCTGGAACCTGCACTCAGAAGGACTGCACCAGCTGCACACTTGGGCTTCACCACAAGAAGGACTTTGCCTGGCTTCAACTGGTTGAAGGAGGGACTCCCTGTTTGCTACTGGTGAAAAATTGCTAACCAGAGTCCCCCTGCACCAACTCCTGAAAAGTGACCAGCTGACCACTGTCCAGTGGCCAAAAAGGAGTTTGCGCCAGGTGCATTCTGGGAGTTGAAGTCCGCACCCCCCAAGGACCATCACAGAACTTCTGGACCCTTGGGGTGAGCTGTGGACCCCAAAAGAACCTTAAAAGAACATCTGGGTGAAGCCCCAGAAGTTTGGAGAAGATTTGAGAATTTTTGAAAAAAAGTTCCAGAGAGGGACCGACCCGCCGCCGAAATTCTTGCCGGCTTGCCTCAACCGCGACCCGGCCTGACTTGGTGGTTCGTCCCGGTAAAGAAAAACCTCCGAAAAAGAGACTAAGTCCGAAGGTAAAAAGTTGTCCGGGACCTCCCAGCCATCGTATCCGAGAAGGGCTCCATGGACGTCGGATCAAGATCCAGGTTTACCCCGGTCGTAGGATTTTCATCTCGAAAAAACGACTAAGTCCGAAGGTAAAAGTCTCCACCGAGGAAACCCACATCGCGTATCCGGACAAGGGCTCCAGGAGGTCGGATTCAACTGGCAGGTTCGTCCCGGTGAAGAAAAACTTCAAAATAAAGACTAAGTCAGAAGGTAACTTTTTAACCGAGGCCTCCCGCGACTTGTAGCCGAGCAGGGCTCCATCGCGGTCGGCCTGAAACTTTGACTTTGCCCCGGTCGAGGTGCAACCAGATGACCCGATTGGCGCTTTTTGTTTCTAAGCGCTAGAAAAGTAATAATTCTTTAAAAATTCATATCTCCGGTTCCCTTTATCCGATTTTATTAGTTTTTGTGTCATTTTAAAGATAAAAATATAAACTATTTTTATAAATTGGTTTTGGATTTTTAAACTGTTTCCTGTGTTTTATTTAATTACTGTTTTGTGATATTTGAATGCTTTACACTCTGTCTCCTAAGTTAAGCCTTGACGCTCGTTGCCAAGCTACCAAGGGTTGAGCTGGGATTAATTTACTGAGACCTAACTGTACCTAGGTGGAGGTTAGTGGCTTGTTGCTAGGTGTAGGTACCTACCTGCCCTTACCAATAACCCATTTTCCAACATTTTTGGTGGCAGCGGTGGGATCCTGTACTTGTGTTCAGTATCACGTTACAGTTTTAGGTAAACCAAATTAAAAATCCTTTAAATTGTCTTAGTGCAAAAATAAATTTTTTAAATTTTTTAATTTTAATTTTTTTAATTAATTTGGATTAATTTCAATTATTGAAGTTTTGTAATTTTTCTAAATTCTTGTTTCCAATTTTTGCAAAAAGTTTTTGTTGACACAAAACTAGGGAACCATGGAGCTTGATCTGGCTAGCCTACCCACACTGACAGTAGTCCAGCTTAGGGGGTTGTGTATTGAAAGAGGGTTGCCTGCAACCACTGATCTCAGGAAGCAAATCCTGATTAAATCCCTGACAGCATGGGCTGAGGCCCAAGAGCTAGGCACAGAGGAAGCTCCAGAGGAGGAAGAAAAAGGGGAGGATGCTAACTCTAACCTCTCAGGGGAGGGAAGGCATCTGAGCCCAAGTGAGGATGAGGAAGAACGGTCCTCAGTAGACACAGTCACTAGGGGCAGACCCAAAGCTAGTGGTAGGAAGGGGGTCCCTTCAGGAGGAGAGAACCCATCCATCAGAGAAAGAGAGCTGGAGGCCCAGCTAGCATACATAGCTTTGGAAGCAGAGAAGCTGGCCCTAGAAAAGAAAAAGTGGGCAAGCAAAGAGAAAAGAGATGGTGGCAGCGATAAAGAGGCTGAGGTGTCCCTGGGTGGGGGTTTTGCCCCTAGATTACCCAAAGGGGTGGTTCCTGCCTATGTAGAAGGGGATGACATAGATAAGTGGCTGGGGGCCTTTGAGAGGGCCCTCCAGATGAGGAAAGTCAAGCCTCAGTACTTGGGTTCACTTCTTTGGGAGTTAGTTCCCAACTCTGGGAGGGATAGGCTCCTAACCATGAGTGGGGAGGATGCAGACTCATACCCCAGTATGAAGAGTTGCTTGACTAAAAAGTTTGGTCTGACCCCAGAGCAGTATAGGCTCAAGTTTAGGGACACCCAAAAGACAAGCACCCAGTCCTGGGTGGACTTTGTGGACATTTCAGTAAAGGCACTGGAGGGCTGGATACAGCGCAACAGGGTAAGTACCTTTGAGGGGCTGTACAATTTGATTATGAGGGAGCACCTTCTAACTAATTGTGTCCAAGAGAGGCTCCGCCAGTATCTAGTAGACTCTAGGTTGACCAACCCCAGAGAGCTGGGGGAGGCAGCAGATGACTGGTTAAGAACTAGGGTTAACCAGAAACCCCCAGGGGGTGATCAGAAAAAGGGAGGACATGGTTCTTCTCAGGGGAAGAACCAGGGGAAAGATGATAAAAAACCCAAAGAGTCCTCACAAGAGTCCCCAAAAACTTCTCAGGGAGGGGGAGCCCCGAGCCAATTCACTTTTAAAGGGAAAGGGTATCAGGGAAAGAATTATGATCCTGCTAAAGCAGGAAGGTTTCAGGAGCTTGCTAAGGCCGGCAAGTGTTTTGATTGTCATCAACCTGGACATAAAAGAGGAGATGCTATCTGCTCCAAGAAGCCCCCCACTGGTGGGCAATCCCAGGGGATTGCTAGTGTAGGGTTGGGGGTGGAAGTTGGCCCAGGGGTGGAATCAGGGTACACTGAGGTCACCTTAGTATCCGTGGGTGGGGTGGACATTGCAACTTTGGCCACCTTACCTCCCATCATGGAGAGGTATAGGCAGAGGCCTAGAGTCAATGGGACTGAAGTGGAAGCTCTGAGAGATACAGGAGCCAGTGTGACAATGGTCACGGAAAAGCTGGTTTCTCCAGAGCAGGTCTTACCTGGTGTCTTCCACCAGGTGACTTATGCAGATAGCAGAACCAAACTCCATCCCATGGCTATGGTGAGTCTGGAATGGGGAGGGGTGACTGGCCCTAAAAAGGTAGCTGTAGCTCCTGCCCTCCCAGTAGAGTGTCTGCTGGGAAATGATCTTGAAGCATCTGAATGGTCAGAAGTGGAGAGAAGGGTCCATGCACAGATGCTGGACCTCCCTGAATGGGTGTGTGCTGTGACCAGGTCACAGGCAGCACAGCAGGGAAATGCTGGACACTTGGACCCTGGAACAATGGGCCAAGCCTCCAAGAAAAAGAGAAAGGGCACTGGGTCTGGATTGCCAGCCCCAACAAGTACAGAGGGTCAGGAAGAATCCAACCCTGAGGGGGAGGATCTGAACTCTGAGGGAGGGACACTTTCCCTGCAAACTATGCCTGATTTGGCAGAACTGCAAGGGGCAGGTGGGCCCACCAGAGAAGATTTGTGCCAGGGACAAAGAGAGTGTCCCACTCTTGAGGGCCTGAGGCAGACTGCTACCAGGCAAGAACAAGGGGATACCAGTGGGTCCCACAAGGTTTACTGGGAGGATGGAGTTCTCTACACTGAGGCGAGGGCCCTCAAACCAGGGGCTACTAGGAGAGTAGTGGTCCCCCAGAAGTATAGAGAATTCCTCCTTACCATAAGCCATGATATCCCCTTAGCTGGTCATTTGGGACAGACCAAGACCTGGAACAGGCTGGTCAACCATTTTTATTGGCCCCAAATGTCAGAAAAAGTCAGGGAGTTTTGTAGCTCCTGTGTCACCTGTCAAGCCATGTGGCAAGACAGGAGGCAAACCAAAGGCTCCCCTGATACCACTGCCAGTGGTTGGGACTCCCTTTGAGCGGGTGGGGATTGACATAGTTGGTCCCCTAGACCCACCAACTGCTTCAGGTAACAGGTACATTGTGGTGGTAGTGGACCATGCCACCAGGTACCCTGAGGCAATACCCCTCCGGACAGTCACTGCTCCCACAGTGGCTAGGGCCCTACTTGGTGTGTTCACCAGAGTGGGATTCCCAAAGGAGGTGGTCTCAGATAGGGGCACAAACTTTATGTCAGCCTATCTGAAAGCCATGTGGGATGAGTGTGGTGTTACTTATAAGTTCACCACCCCCTACCACCCACAGACCAATGGTCTCGTGGAAAGATTTAATAAGACCCTGAAGGGCATGATCATGGGTTTGTCTGACAAACTCAGGAGGAGATGGGATGTCCTCCTCCCATGCCTGCTGTTTGCCTACAGAGAGGTGCCACAGAAGGTGGTTGGATTCAGCCCCTTTGAGTTACTGTTTGGGCACCCTGTAAGAGGCCCATTGTGCTTGGTGAGAGAGTCTTGGGAAAAGCCTCTCAAAGAATCCAAGGAGAATGTGCTAGATTATGTGCTAGGCCTGCGGTCACGCATGGCTGAGTATATGAAGAAGGCAAGCAGAAACCTGGAAGCCAGCCAGGAGCTCATGAAGCTCTGGCATGATCAAAAGGCTACCATGCCTGAGTATCACCCAGGACAGCTGGTGTGGGTTTTGGAGCCCATGGCTCCTAGGGCACTTCAGGCCAAATGGACTGGGCCCTATCCAATTCTAGAGAAAAAAGGTGAGGTCACCTACTTGGTGGACCTTGGCACCCCCAGGAATCCTCACAGGATCCTGCATGTAAACAGGATGAAACCCCACCAGGACAGGGCAGACATGACCATGCTGATGGTCACTGATGAAGGGAAGGAGGAGGAGGGTGAACCTCTGCCAGACCTCCTGTCCTCAAAGGCAAAAGATGGGTCAGTGGAGGGAGTGGTACTCTCTCCCAAATTGACAGATCAGCAACAAAAAGACTGTAAGCAAGTTTTGGGACAGTTTGCTAGTCTGTTCTCCCTGACCCCAGGACTCACCAATTGGTGAGTCCATGATGTTGACACTGGTGACAGCTTGCCTGTCAAGAACAAGCTGTACAGGCTGTCTGACCAGGTCAAGGCCAACATCAAAGCTGAAGTGGCTAAGATGTTGGACCTCAAGGTAATTGAGCCCTCTGATAGTCCTTGGTCCAGTCCAGTGGTACTGGTGCCCAAAGCTAATCCCCAAGGTGGGAAGAAAGAATTGAGATTCTGTGTGGACTACAGAGGTCTAAACGCAGTCACTAGGACTGATGCTCACCCCATACCTAGAGCTGATGAGCTCATTGACAGGTTGGGGGCTGCCAAATTCCTGAGCACATTTGATCTGACCTCAGGATATTGGCAGATTGCCTTAAGTCCAAGAGCTAAGGAGAGGTCAGCATTTTCCACACCAGAGGGCCACTTTCAGTTCAAGGTGATGCCCTTTGGCATGAAAAATGCTCCTGCCACCTTCCAACGGTTGGTGAATAGAGTCCTATCTGGGTTGGAATCTTTTAGTGCAGCTTATCTGGATGATATAGCTGTATTTAGTTCCACCTGGAAGGACCACCTGGTCCACCTGAAGGAAGTGCTTCAGGCCCTGCTTCAAGCAGGCCTGACTATCAAGGCAAGCAAGTGCCAGATAGGGCAAAGCTTTGTTGTGTACCTGGGCCACCTTGTTGGTGGAGGCCATGTACAACCTCTCCAGCCCAAGATCCAGACTATTCTGGATTGGGAGGCTCCTAAAACCCAGACTCAGGTCAGGGCCTTTCTTGGCCTGACTGGGTACTACAGGAGGTTTGTTCAGAATTTTGGGACCATAGTGGCCCCTCTGACTGAGCTTACCTCCAAGAAACAGCCCAAGAAGGTCATTTGGACCCCAGAGTGTCAGAAAGCTTTTGACACCCTAAAGCAGGCTATGTGTTCAGCACCAGTGTTACTGGCCCCTGACTATAGCAAGGAGTTTGTAGTACAAACAGATGCTTCAGAGGAAGGGATTGGGGCAGTGTTAGCACAAGTTAATGAAGAGGGCCATGATCACCCAGTTGCCTTCATCAGCAGGCGACTACTCCCTAGAGAGAAAAAATGGAGTGCCATTGAGAGGGAGGCCTTTGCTGTGGTCTGGTCCCTGAAGAAGTTGAGGCCTTACTTGTTTGGCACTCACTTCCGTGTACAAACTGACCACAGACCTCTCAGATGGTTGATGCAGATGAGGGGGGAAAACCCAAAACTGTTAAGGTGGTCCATTTCCCTACAGGGGATGGACTTCACAGTGGAGCACAGACCTGGGACTGCCCATGCCAATGCAGATGGCCTTTCCAGGTTTTTCCACTTAGCTGATGAGGACTACCAGGGTGTAGGTTAGTACCCATCACCTTTCATCTGGGGGGGGGGGGCAGTGTAGGAAAGTCCTCCTTTTTTTGCCTGATCACCCCCACTCTTTTTGGATAGGTACTGGTGGTTACTGACTCTTGGCTGTGCCCTGGGTACTGCTAACCAGTCCCAGGGCCTGTGCTCTGTGTAGAATGGATATGCAAATTAGGCTAATTATAATTGGCTAAGTTAACCTACCTATAAGTCCCTAGTATATGGTAGGGCATGTAGGTTTAGGGACCACAGCATAGGTGGTGCACACCTAGGTGCACTGCTGAGGTGCCCAGTGTCATTTTAAAAGCAAGCCTGCATTGCTGGCTGCTTTTAAATCAAAGTTATATGCAAATTCGACTTTGGAATTAAAGGTACTTCCAAAGTCTTAAACTACCTTATTTTTACATATAAGTCACCCCTAAGGTGTGCCCTATGTGCCCCTAGGGCTGGGTGCCATGTAACTATAAGCAGGGACTTTATAAAAATAGATTTATAAGGCCTGGTGAGGTAAAAACAGCCAAATTCGTTTTTCCCTCATTGAAGTAAATGGCCTTCATAGGCTAGAATGGGCAGACTTTATTTTAAATTTTAAAGTCTCCTTAAATGTTACATACCAAGAATTTGGTATCAAATTAATTGTTGTAATAAATCCCACAACTTCCAGTTGTTGGATTTAATATAACTTGTTCAGGTAAAAAGTTTAGACTTTACCTAAAAAGTTGCCAATTTCAGCTCTGCATTGTTTTTGCTGCTGTGCTCTGATTGGCCAGCCTGCAGCAGCTTCTGCCAGGCTGCCTTGATGAGGTGTGAAGTGGCCTGGCTTCACACAAAGGAATGTGCTTGGGGGAGAGAATCTCCCCTCAGCAGATGGTGAGGCAGGAAGGGGGAGGGCTGCCAAACTGGTTTTCAAAGGCAGAGAAGGACATCTGGAGCACCCAGCAACACCCCCACATCCTGCAACCCCAGACAACTAGGTGCCCCCTTGATTAGATCAGGAGTGTTTATGATTTTTAGCCACACCAGTGGGTGGGCTCAGCCAGATGTAACCTCCAAAAATCAGATTCAGCCATGTTGGATTTTTAGAGACTGTTGCCTTTTGGGATGGATTTTTGCCACACTTCCCAGGAAGTGGTCATCACAGGGGGACGACCCTGTACCTGATTGGAGGACCAGGACCCCCCTGCTTTTCACCCAGGAGCAAGGATAAAACTGGCAGACCTGCCCCCACACCTCAGATCCCTGCCAGATTTCAAGAAGAAAAGAACTAAAGGAGAAGAAGGACTGCCCTGCTGGACCCCTGGCCTGCACCTGGAACCTGCACTCAGAAGGACTGCACCAGCTGCACACTTGGGCTTCACCACAAGAAGGACTTTGCCTGGCTTCAACTGGTTCAAGGAGGGACTCCCTGTTTGCTACAGGTGAAAAATTGCTAACCAGAGTCCCCCTGCACCAACTCCTGAAAAGTGACCAGCTGACCACTGTCCAGTGGCCAAAAAGGAGTTTGCACCAGGTGCATTCTGGGAGTTGAAGTCCGCACCCCCCAAGGACCATCACAGAACTTCTGGACCCTTGGGGTGAGCTGTGGACCCCAAAAGAACCTTAAAAGAACATCTGGGTGAAGCCCCAGAAGTTTGGAGAAGATTTGAGAATTTTTGAAAAAAAGCTCCAGAGAGGGACCGACCCACCGCCGAAATTCTAGCCGGCTTGCCTCAACCGCGACCCGGCCTGACTTGGTGGTTCGTCCCGGTAAAGAAAAACCTCCGAAAAAGAGACTAAGTCCGAAGGTAAAAAGTTGACCGGGACCTCCCAGCCATCGTATCCGAGAAGGGCTCCATGGACGTCGGATCAAGATCCAGGTTTACCCCGGTCGAAGGATTTTCATCTCGAAAAAACGACTAAGTCCGAAGGTAAAAGTCTCCACCGAGGAAACCCACATCGCGTATCCGGACAAGGGCTCCAGGAGGTCGGATTCAACTGGCAGGTTCGTCCCGGTGAAGAAAAACTTCAAAATAAAGACTAAGTCAGAAGGTAACTTTTTAACCGAGGCCTCCCGCGACTTGTAGCCGAGCAGGGCTCCATCGCGGTCGGCCTGAAACTTTGACTTTGCCCCGGTCGAGGTGCAACCAGATGACCCGATTGGCGCTTTTTGTTTCTAAGCGCTAGAAAAGTAATAATTCTTTAAAAATTCATATCTCCGGTTCCCTTTATCCGATTTTATTCGTTTTTGTGTCATTTTAAAGATAAAAATATAAACTATTTTTATAAATTGGATTTGGATTTTTAAACTGTTTCCTGTGTTTTATTTAATTACTGTTTTGTGATATTTGAATGCTTTACACTCTGTCTCCTAAGTTAAGCCTTGACGCTCGTTGCCAAGCTACCAAGGGTTGAGCTGGGATTAATTTACTGAGACCTAACTGTACCTAGGTGGAGGTTAGTGGCTTGTTGCTAGGTGTAGGTACCTACCTGCCCTTACCAATAACCCATTTTCCAACAGTAATCATAATTACTTTACCTTAAAAAAAAAAAAACATAGAAATTCACTGAAAAAAAGAAAGGTTACAGGGACATTATAGTTAGGTTCACATTTCACACATAAAAAAACATAGAAATTCAGCTGTTATAGTTACAGGAGCTAACTATAACTTGTGCCCCCCCAATGCACTGCTTACAACCTCACATATTACATCACTCATGACAGTCAGCGACATCACTCATGACATTTCAAAAGACATCACTCATGACATCATCCAGTGAGTGTGAGTGGTTGTATTGAAGTGGGAGTGGCTGTGTGGGTGCGTGGTTCAGTCAGTTTCTGTATGGGAGAGTGAGTGGATGTCTAAGAATCTGTAAAGGTGAGCAAGTGGGTTTGTGAGTGGCTGTATTGGTTGAGTGAGTGGGTGTGTGAGTGCTTGTATGAGTGAGTGGGTGAGTGTTTGTATCGGTGAGTGAGTGGGTGAATCAGTGACTGTATGGACGACTGAGTGAGTGTAGGAGTGGCTGTATACAGAAGTGAGTGGCTGTATCTGACTGTATGGGAGAGGGAGTGGATGTGTGAGTAGCTCTATTGGCAAGTTAGTGGGTGTATGAGTGGCTCTACGGGTGAGTGTGTGGGTGTATGAGTGGCTGTATGTGTGAGTTACTGTCTGTTAGTGACACATATGTGTGAGTGGGTGGGTGTGTGAGTGGTTGTATGGCTGTGCAGGTGGCTGTGAGATTGCTTGCATTGGTGAACGAGTGGGTGTCTCCGTTGGTGTGTGAGGGAGTGGCTGTGTTAGTGACTGTTTGGCTCAGTGTGTGGGTATGTGAATGGCTGTATGGGTGAGTGAGTGGGTGTCTCAGTGGATGTGTGGGTTTGAAAATGGGTATGTGAGAGGTTGTATAGGTGTATAAGCAAGTGTCTGAGTGGCTGTATGCATATGTGAGTGAGTGTGTGAGTAGCTGTATGGGTCTGTGAATAAATTAGTGAATGACATGAGTGAATGGTTGTGTGAGTGCTTGCATGACTGAGTGGGTGGGTGTCAGTAGTTTTATGGGTCTGTGACTGGGTATGTGAGTATTTGTGTGAGTGGACATTTGAGACCTTGTATGGGGTGTGAGTGTGTGTGACTGGTTCTGTGGATGATGTCATTAGTGAGGTCATTTCAGATGTCATCAGTGATGTCACCGACTATGTCATGAGTAATGTAATATGTGAGGTCATAAGCAGTGCATTACTGGAGTGTAAGTTACAGTTAGCTCAGTTGAGTATAATTGCTGAATTTCCATGGTTCTGTATATTTGAAATGTAAGCCTAACTATAATGTCCCTGTAACCTTAGTTTTTTTCAGTGAATATATGTCACTAAAACAAACAAAGGTTACACGGGTGTTATAGATAGGTTCAGATTTTCATGCAGAAAACCATAGAAATTCAGCTGCCCTAAGGTAACTATAGCTCGCGCCCTCGCCACGCACAGTTTTCTCATTAATACATTTACTGCAAATGTTACAGTGGTATTGTCAGTGATGGCAGTAGTGATGGAATACCTGGGATAATTAGCAGTGCCTGGCGCTGGTGTGAGTTACAGGTACCTTAGGGCAGAAATTCCATTGTTTTGTGCATGTAGAATCTGAGCTTAACTATAACATCCCTGTAACCTTTGTTTTTTTAGTGAATTTCGAAAGGGGTCTTTTTTTTTTTTCTTTAACAAATTATTTGCTTAATATAACATCCCTGGAACCTTTGTTTTTTTTCAGTGAATTTCTAGGGTTTTTTAATGTTAAATAAAATACCACTGCAATTCACAGGGGTGGTTATGGGGACTTGGATGCAGGGTCTGGCCGGGCCTTGTGCTGCCCCCTCCCGTGCTTGCTGCTCCTGCTCCCCCTCCTCCTACCCATCCTTGTCCAAGTCCATGCCCCCGCTCCCTCATTACAGCCCTGTGTGGCCTTTGCTCTGTCACTGCCCTTTCCACCTGCCCTGAAAAGTTAGCTTGCTACCCCATCCACCTCCTCCTTACCCTCAGTTATTCGAGTCCAGGCACCAGCACGCTCCCTCCTGCCCTGCATGGTCTGATGTGCTGCCACTGGCCTTCATTTAGCTTGGTATCCCTGCCCACTCCTCCTGCCCTCCGTTGGCCAACTCTAGGCCCCATCTTTGTCCTCTTGCTTAGCCTCGGTGCTTGGCTTGCTGCCACTATCCTTCTTTCCCCTGCCCTCCAAAGCCTGTGTTCTTGCCCTTGCTCCCACCTTTTTGCCCACCATGGTCCATGGACCTGCCACTGCCCCTCCTATCTACTCTGAGTGTTCTGTTAAACTGCCACTGAACCTACCACCTGCCTCGCATGGTCAGAAGACTGGCGCCTGTTGTTGCCACCTCCACACTGCCTGTCCAATGTTCATGCCCCCATCTCCTCTCTCCTGTCCCAGGGTCATTTTGTTGCCACTCCCTTCTGCCCTCGGTGCTCTGTTATGCTGCAACTGCTCCTCCTGCCTACCCAGTGTGGTCTGCTGTAAAGCCACTTCCCCTGCCCTCTCTGGTCTGTTTCCAGGCCCCACCTAACCCTTCTGTCCTCCATTGTCTTTGTGCATGCCTCTGCCCCCTCCCTCTTGCCCACCATGGCCGTTGTGCTGCCACTAATCCTCCTGCTTGCCATGCATGGCCTTCTGTGCTGCCACAGCCCCTCCTACCCGCCTTGTGTAGTCAGCTTGCTGCCCCTGACCCCACTCCCATCTTTCCTCCATTGTCTGTGTGTATGCCATTACAGACTCATTGGTCCCTTCCATGGTGTTTTATGCTTCTACTGCCCATCCTACCTGCCTTCCATGGTCCGTTTGCTGCTCCAGCCCTACCCCTTTGCCCCCTGCTCTCCGTTTTCCATGTGCAGGCGCCTATCCCCTCCCTCCTGCCTTGCCTGATCCGTTGACATGCCCTTGCTCCCTCCCTCCTGCCCTTCATGGTCAGTTATGCTGCAACTGTCCCTCCTGTGTGTCCGGTAAGGTCAGCTTGCTGTCCTTGCCTCTTTCCCCCTCTGCTCTCTGTTATCCATGTGCATGGCCCTGTCCCCTCCCTATTGCTTTCCGTGGTCCGTTATGCTGCACTGCCGTCCTGCTTGCCCTGTGTAGTCAGTCTATTGTGTTCCTGCAACCCCTGACTCCTGCCCTGTAAAGTCAGTTTGGTGCCCTTACCCATCTCCCTCCTGCCGTCTGTTATCCAAGTCCATGTCCCTACACTACTCCGCCTGCCCTCCATGATCCAATGTACCATACTTGCCAATATTTTGAACTTGGTGAGAGGGAGATTTTGAGAGAAAATAAATTTGGGGAATTGATTTTCCCCATTGACTTACATTGAAAAAGAGGAGATTTTAAGCAGGATACAGATAAAATAAAGCCCTTTTGGACTTAAAAACATCGGGAGTCTCCTGCCTGAATCAAGTCTGTTGGCATGTAGGGTTGAAATGCCACTGCCTCTTCCTTCTGCCCTCAATGGGCTCTTATATTGCCATAGCCTCTCAGGGCATTACTTTTACAAAACATTCTTGCTCATAACTCAGCCTGTGGTGGCCTTAAGACAATGGGACTACCTTCAAAACATAGACCACAATGTGCTCTTCCTGCCTACATCATCTCTGGGTCCCCACACTATGTGCAGAGGAGGCTGCACAGTGTGATTGTGCTGATAGGCTAGTTCTAATCCCAGAAAGTCTTTTTTGCTGGGCCTGCGTATCCCTGGCTTGTCCGGGGCCAGGCTACGCAGAGGAGGGCGAAAAGGGGATGGACAGAGGAAGGCACTCCAATGTGACCTTCTGGGGACGCTGGGCCTTTGCCCCACAGCTTGTCCGTGGCAAGGCTGCGCAGACCCAGGGGGGAGCAGAGGAGGAAACTCCTGCATCACGGAGGATATCTCCGATTTCCCTGGTGGAGGGATGGGCTGAGGATTCCTGGCTTGACCGGGACCCAGCTGATGCCCAGAAACCAGGTGGGTCGAGGAGAAGCCCTCCAGGAAAGGGAATATTCCCGCACATAGCTACGTGGAACCGGAGGATTTGAAGCAGAGAGTCCCCGGGCGCACTTTGAAAGTGCACAGCCCAGGGACACTCAAAACAGCCAGCCACACACCATCACCCCTGAGATTAGGAACACCTGACCTCCGGTCAGGAAGGGTAAAGCACCCCTAGTGGTGAACATCGGAGGGCAGTTGGAGAGATACAGAGAGGAAGGGGGGATAACCAACTTGCCATAGATTGGGAGAGTCCCTGGGCGCACTGAGAAAGTGCTCGCCCGTGGACACTCACAAAACTTCTGCAAGAAGGAATTCACGCCCTGATTGCAGAACTCCCTGCTTAGAGAAGACATTTCAATACCAATAAGATGGCTGCATCAAAGAGTTATGCAGCAGCTGCTCGCGGTAGCAGTTCAGGAAAACAATTAGAGAAACCAGAGGAATGGAAACAATACTTACAATGGAAAGAAATATTCTGTCAGATTTGAAGTCATGGAAGATGCAAAGCACAAAAGGAACATGAACCACCTAATGGACACCACATTTAAACAAGTATTTCAAATTAAACCAGAACAAATCAGATGTATGCAAGATTTTCGTGTAAGGGGACTTTTTGACATTACCTTTCAAAGCGAAAATGTTTATCAGGATTTTACATATAAATTAAATCAAATTCGTAGTAATAAGGAATTATAGGGGTATGTAATTATACCGCTAGCTGCACCAAGGGAAATTCCTGTACATATGTCCAACCCTTTTGCATCCCCATCTGAAATAGAACTGTTTTATATAGATATTGTCAAATCGTAAGGGGGGGAAATGAAGTTATAAATGAATGGGGAGTGTGGAATGGTAAAAGAAGATATATGGTAGTACTCCAGAGAGATGATGAAGGGATTGGGGCCACCAAACAACCGCCGCTAAACTTCTCCATAGGGCCCAATAGAGGTTTTTTATATTACCCAGGACAACCCATGTTTTGCCAACTAAGTTTTCAATTTGGTCATGTAAAAGAATGGTGCTCAGGGGATATTTGTAGAAATTGTGGGGACAAGAGACATATGGCTCATGAATGCAAGGCACCCAAAAGGTGCAATTTGTGTGGAGAACAAACCCATCGCTACAAAAATTGCTCTGCAAGACCAGACGCAAATTATGAAAATATTTATTTCAAAGGAACATCAAAAATCAACAAAACAAATGACATAAATGAAAAAAATTAGATGAGCCCAACTTTTAATCCCTAAAATAACGCACATGAAGATCAGGGCTTAGCTTCATCCATTTTTACTTTAAGCCTGGAAAAGGACTCACAACAAGATTTGTCTACACACGCTATTCCAGAAACGCCTGAAGAAAGTATGCCAGATAATACAACAAATAAAGAACCAGGCGCTCGTGCCGCAGAACCAATCACAAAAAATTCTGAAAGGCGGCCTGAACAAAAAGTACCCACAGAATACAGCGAGGAATGGCTTTTTTCAACACCATCACTATCAAGCAGCACACACAATGCAAACTTCTGAAATGTTCTTTTCCACAGAAGAAATCATGGAGGAAGAAGAAAAAGAAAATGATTGGAAAAAAGAACAACAATAGCCCAAAAAATCTACCAAAAAAAACAAGAACAGTGAAACCAAAGAATTTTTAAAAGAAGCAACTTTGTCAGACTCAGAGCAAGAAGAAGATTTAAATATGACAACACACCAATCTTTAAATCCGAAGGAAAACGAAAGTCTTCCAAGACAATCAGTAAGACACATGGAAAGAATAGACAAATGGAAATAATAAAAAAAGGAAAGACAAAAGAAGCCCACGGTTCTGAGAAGAGGCAGTCCAAAAAAGAAACAAAAGGAAAGCATCAACACAAAAAAATGATGCGATTTCCAAAATCACGGTGGTACCAAGTTCCATGTTCAGTACCCTACTGGACCTCTCAGATTCAGAAGACATTCAACTTGAGGGTCTGTCTGCAGCCTTTAAAGAAAATATACCTACACCTTTAGAAGAAGGGAAATCTCTTACAGATTTCATTGATTCTTCACCCTTTTTGGGAAAGGAAGAGGAGATTAACACTGGGGGGAGTAAATCCATTCTTCCACAGGATGAGATTGAAAATTAGGTTTTATAGCAATAACCTTACAATGATGTTTTTAAATATTATAATGGCTATCACCTTAGCCACCTTAAATGTAAGGGGTATTAGACAGCAGTCCAAAAGAGCTGCCATTTTTAATTATTGTGAAAATTTACATGCAGACATTATTTTCTTATAGGAATATAGCATACCTTATGCAGAAAATTACATTTTTTGAAAAAAGAATGGAAACAGGGTCCATCATCCTGGTCAGGAGGTGGAAAAATGCTGGAATTGGAATTCTATGCAAAAATAATAATTTTAAAATTTTTCAAGAAACTGTTATATCCCCTGGAAGAGGTTTGACCTGTTCCATAAAACATTAAGAAACTGTTTTTAAAGTAATTAACATATATGCACACACGGATAAACATGAAAGAAATGATTTATTTAATGATTTACAATTCTTTGTTACAGGATCTCAACCTACACTCATAGCTGGAGATTTTCATTACATGAGGTCACCCCAGGACAGAATAGGCTCTGCCACCTACCACAAACTAGATATATCATCCAAAACATTTAACAACATAATTAGTAATTGCTCATTACAAGATACCTTTCAGACATGCAACCCAAATAACAGGTTTCACATGATGTCAGGGGATGGAAATACAACTTCCAGAATAGACTACATTTTAGCATCACAACACCTAAAATGTATATCTTCACAATTACAAGACAGTTGCTTATCTGACCACCAGACACTTATCTCTGTATGCGAGATACCTACACATAACATAAATGGACAAAGTTATTGGAAACTAAACACTTAAATTTTACAAGAAGAAGATATTGTTTCAACCTTTGAAATACAATACCAAAGATGGCAGAAGAAAAATTTAAATTTTCAAACATTGGCTTTATGGTGGGAGTATATTAAAGAACAATGTAACACTAACATTGGAAAACAAAAAGCAAAGTAAAAACAAAAAGAACTCTTTGATTTAAAAAGAAAATTAGCGCTTTTGTGGGAATTGGAAGATGCAGGAATAAATGTTTTAAAAAATGTAACTGGCACCAAAAATGCCATTAGAAAATGGTACATGCAGAAAGGAAAAGAAACAATTTTTAATTCCAGGGTTAAAGAATATGAACAAAATGAAAAATGTAATGCTTTTTTCTTTAAAAAAGCAAAACAAAATAATAACTTATTTTCATCCCTACAAAATACAGAAGAAAAACTAACAACAGCTATTAATGAAATGTTGAATATTACACATGATTTTTTCTCCACAATATACACAGAAAAATATATAGATGAAGGCATTTGCAAAGATTTCCTAGAGGAATTTGAAGGAACTCTCCCACAAGAAGCACAAACCTTTTTATCTAAATCTTTGGATGGGCAGGAATTTCTGGATGTAATATCCAAGGCGCCCAAAAACACATCTCCTGGTCTGGATTGGCTCCCATGGGAGGTTCATAAATCTTTCTGTGATACCATAGCACAAGATTTTATTCAAATGTTATCTGAAGCAATCTCTAACAAAAACTTACCAAAGTCTTTTTTACAGGGAACAGTAACTTTATTTCACAAAAAAGGGAACAAACTAAATCTAAAAAATTGGAGACCCATTACTTTACTAAATGTGGATAGTAAAATTTTAACAAACATAATCAAAAAAGTACTAGCCTCAGTGATACACCCAGGCCAGACCTGTGCAGTGCCAGGGAGGAAAGTCTGGGACAGCCTAATAACAATAAAGGATGCAATATGGATGGCGGTAAACAATGATTCTACACTTGGAGTACTGTCTTTAGATTTACAAAAAGCCTTTGACAGCATGTCACATAACTATATGTTCAAAGTTTTACAAAAAAATGGGTTTCCCTCAACAGTTCATTGAAATGGTACAACTGCTATATAAAAATGCTGTACGTTTTTTTCCAGATTAATGGTTTCTTCACAAAACAGGTACAAATAAAAACAGGGGTCAGGCAAGGATGTCCCCTATCACCAGCTTTTTTCATTTGCGCTCTGGAACCCCTGCTATCCACTTTGAGAGAAGATAAGGTAATAAAAGGAATTTTTGCTCCAGGAGCATGGGGGGAACGCTGCCAAATGAATAGCATATATGGATGACATAACAATCCTATGTCCAGATATACCAACGGTAAGAAGAACTATTCTACATGTAAACATTTTTTCACCAGCATCTGGTCTCAAACTAAACATAGAAAAAAGTAAATACCTAACAACAGGGAGATAGGACAACGTAGCAAAACTACAAGTTAATACCACTACTCAACCAATCAAAATACTGGGAGTATTTTGTTCTAACAGGCAAAGTGAATTAGGACTCTGTACAGAACAAAAGTCAGCAGAAGTTGTGGCTGTGGAAAACCAGATCCTTAACTTTGGTTGGGAAACTTTTGGTAATAAAAGCTGTGATTCTGCCTTTAATTCTTTATTATACCATGGTTTTCCCTCCACAGAAACACATTTTAAATAAACTACAGAAAATGTTGTGTGATTTCTTTTGGTCATCCAAAATGGAAAAAATAAAAAGAGAAATTGTCTTTAAATCAACAAACAATGGAGGAAAAGACTTACCAAATTTATACTTTTATATTATGAATAATTGTATGTTTTTATGTTTGAATGCAATTTGAGAAAAAAGAAATATAGCATTGTGTTTCATTAAATATAGTATAAATAATATTTTCAGGAAATTTAAACTTGTGGAACAAGACAATGCCATACCCACTTCTTTTTTGTACCAAAAATGTATGATTTGATTGACCCTTTCCTGCAAAGTTTTAAAAAATTGCAACTGGAGATTGAAGATTTTGCACAAAAAAAAGACTTTTAAAGCTGCCATCAAAATTACTGAGATCCTTTTCCCCGCAAACAATCTAAATGAAGAACAATCTAAGAAAGTCTGGAAGAAAGCCAACCATAAAGAAATGACAAACAGCCAAAAGGACTTGAACTGGCTAACAATACATACAGGACTGACCCTCAAGACCTTCCAACATAAAAGAGGTCTGTCAACAACTCCAAGATGTCCAAAGGAAAATTGCCACACTGAAGAGACAGTACTACATTTTCTTTGGAACTGTTCTTTTGCTCAAGAGAATTGGAAAGCAATTGGACACCTAATAAAAGTGGTAACAGGCCACAAAAGCATAAATTGTGAACTTATATTATATGGCATTTCATTTTCTGTTACAAGTTTTAAAGAACTTTTCTGTGGAAAATTGTTTCAAGTACTAAAGAAGGTTTATGGGTAACTCATAATTTAGGAATATATCAACATAAACAGTTTAAGATTAAAGATTGTGTTAAAATAAGTTTAGATAAGCTAATGACATTATTGGGTAGATTTTAAAAAATATGGCAAAGAGGATGCAGAAAAAATATGGAAACAAAAAAACTGGAAAGATTGGGTTTCTTAAAATGATTTCATCTTAAAATGATATACTTTTTGTAAACTTGACATGAACCTATGATAAAGGCATGACAAGTCCAAAGTTTCACCACCCGTATGGTTCGGGATTGGTTAAAATGTAAATATATTACCTAATTTTCAATAAAGACTATTTTTACAAAAAAAAAAAAAAAGTTTGTAATATCATTGCAGTAGGCCAGCTGGCCCTACAAAAAACACTTTCTAGGGGCTAAGCATATGATTACGTTGCATTGCTTTATCCTGTTTATTTTCATGGGGTTATGTCCTCTAGGGGCTCGCAATATGGTTACATGACCATGTTTCATACAAATGATATTTTTGGTATGGTGCCCTCTAGAGGCTGTTTTGAGAATTACAGTCTAATGCCAAAAGTTTATGCTGATAAAGGTGTATATGATAATTGTATATATGTGTTAATAATTTCTACTTATTAGAATTATGACCATAACTCAAGCCATCTGAACTTCCTTATTACACTATTACTGTTTGAACACTCTTGATATGTTTGGGAGACCCTTCTAGTTTATTTCTCCTCTGTGGCTGTCTTGTGTCATTTTGGGGGGAATTGTGATAGCCAACCAGCATCTCTGATGGTGGGGTGGTGAAAGTGATATTCTATTGGAATCAGCATAGCAGATTTAAATTAGGATGCTAAATGGCAACATTTTCATTTTTTGCTGCAGATTGAGGAAGAAGGTAAATGGAAGTGTTATATGCATGGCCACTGGAATAAAAAGACGAAATTATGAGGCAGGGTGACCAACTTATATGGCAAGAAAAGTCCGGTTATAAATTTACAATGCCAATAGCTCTAACTGAAGCAAATGTGAGGCCTACTCCATTGCAAATGCTTTTTTTAGCACTTCTTCCCATTTACTGATGACTTTTGGCCCACTTTCACAGAGCCTTCAGTCAAGGACAGTGGGGTCGGATGCTAGGCAGGGGTATGAAATGCTGGGATTGGGCTTTGGCCAGGCACTGTGCTGAGGTCCCTTAAGGACATAAGTCACTCCACCTTCGACTGTGCACAGATGGAGTGGAGTGCAGGCTCATCTCCATTCAGGCTCTGCCCTCGTATTAAAAAACCCACTAAGCATGACTTAAGCAGGGCACAGCAGGGGTTTGAGTAGAGTGTATGGCCTTCAGAGATGCCTGAGATGAGTTCCTGTAAGGGTAGATGCAGTGAACATCCTACAGAGTAAAGGAAAGGCAGATAACAGATTGATCTGTTTTCAAGAAAATTACCTGAATAAGGACAGCTAAGGAAAACTAATCAACTGATAGTCAAATCTTCATTCAGTGTATTTAACTTCTAAATCTACTTCTTCCCCTGGATGGCCAATAGGCGATCAATATTCTGTTTCATGTTATGTGCCTGGTGGTTGTTATTACAGTAATTTTCAACAAGGGGGTTGGAATTCTAAACCAAACATCCAATCCCAGATTGATGTTGCAAGACGCCTCTTGGGCCATGCAGAGGGTTAGACACAGGGCCCAACCTGCAAGCAGGCTCTGAGCCCTACCTTCTGCCTTCCAAGCAAAGCCACTCATTTTATTGCTTGGCATTGGTTGTGCTTTTTTTTTCAGTGCCTGGGACGGAAACGAATCCTGTACATAAAATGGTGTTTTTTTCTCACAAGAATGCCCTATATTTTGCATGTATCTGGGCACCTTTGACCAGTGCCTTGGGGCTGGCCCTTACATAGCTGTGGATATATATATTTATATTTTTTACAGTGCAAAACTAGATGCGAAAAAAAAATAATTCAGCCCTAATTCATCCAATCACATTGTGTAAAAAACTCAAAAAGTGACTGATCGGTTTCACAAGATATGGGGTATGAGTTAAAAGGAGTAATAACCTTTAAATACTGGTTGGTGCCATGTTTTTTTAAACACTAGTAATTCAAAACTAGTGAAGAGATTTACACCCAACCAAAACTAAGTATAGCTTCTGGGTCTATTGTCCTGGTGTAGGGCCATCCAATGGTTTTGCTACATCTTCAGCAAACTTTCCTAAGGGAGCTAAGGAACTAAAAAGGGAAATTACTTCATTTTCCACCCCCCCCCCTTAACTTCACTTGTCAGTGGATGAATTTTTCACATACCTTTGATTTTCACATAACTAATGATAGAGTAAGTATCCAGCCACATGTTATGAAAATCCATCTAAGGGGGTCAAACGTTCTAGGCAAATTAAAAGATGATTTTTGAATGGAAACAATGTCCTAAATGTAATGTAATGATATTTTTATGTGCCCCCAGCTGGTGTGTAAAGAGTAATATGCTATTATTACCATTGGTGAGTTTGGGGAGGGGCCATGACTCACATAAGGCGAAGACTTGAGTGGGTCATGATACCCTTATATCACTTATTGCGATGGCAATAAAGAGCATATTAAACCACAACTATCTAAATGTGTTGTTTAAGTCATGGTATTTTTATGTGTACTTGATTCAACAAAAGGGATTTAATAAAAATTGGGATGCAATGGGTCTCTAACACTCCTCAGAGAGGGAAATTGAAGTACTCCTGAAGTCTTTGAAGGGTGGAGTCATTAGGTACCTTGAGGGATAGTACTGCAAAGGGCAAGCAGATCCAACTGCTAAGACCCATAAGACAGTACTTGGGAAGAAACATCAACGTAGCCTATGCCCCAAGCACTCTGATCCATAGTTCACCTGAGATGGGAAGGAGTGGGGTGGAACTGTCAGACGGAAATCTAGGTAGAGGCAGAAGCTGTTACATAATCAGACCTTTACAAAACAGGAGTTGAGAAATAATTTCAGGACAAAACAAAAACAAAGTGGGACTGTTCCTCGCCTGGGGGAAGAGAGAGATACAGCACTCACCTGGGGAGGCGACAACTTAAAAACACCCATAGAGTACTGCAGTTGCTGCTTGTGCTGGGAAAAGGCAGGAAAGCAGAAAGGATGCCATAGAACTCATTGATCAATGTGACGAATGTGCGCTATATGACTTGTGGATCATAGTGTCCAAGATGGAGAACTGAATGACGAAGACTTCACACTGATTCTAAGTTATACATCAAAAATGTCTTCAACCGCTAGATTTAAACTCCTGCAATTTAATTACTTACACAGGAACTACTTCAGCCATGGAAGATACATAGATTATTCCTGATCTCCACCGCCTGATGCCCCAGAAGTGTGGGCTTGGAGGCAAACGTACCACAATGAACAGACTTGCCCATACATCACTGATTATTGGAAAATAATCAGGAACCATTGAGGGAGCGGCAGAGAGGTGAAATCATGGAACCGAAGGAGAGTCTTCTTCCTCAGCCAAAGAAAGACAGACAAGTGAAAGGATTATAAATCTGGCACGGTGCCTAAATAGAGAGGAATCGCTTTTCACTCGAAATTTGTGAGTGTCATGGCAATTGGGCGATGTTAGCAGGAGGTGACATGATGGACTGACTACACATGGAGGTCAACAGCGGGTGAGAAGGAGCTGATGATGGGCAGGAATGATATTGAATATTACAATCCACCACAGAATGATGCTGGGAACACTAGTGACCACAGCAATAGGCTGATAGGCTACTGTAGGCCCTACACCACCGAGACACCCTAGTGTACACAGTAAAACACAGTAAATACACATATAATACTGCCCGTGTACGGATTCTGAGAGAAGGATTCTCCTGGTCTACCAGTTACACTAATTCATTCTCCTAAGTAACACAAAATAGTCAAACAATACAGGATATAGATAGATTTTGCCAGGATCCAGTAACTATTGATTCAAATATTGTGCCTACACATTCTACCATTCACTTTATACAAATCCTTAGGACACTAATTCGTACTCTCATTATGCACCCTAACTTAAATTTAAAAGGATGACTGAATTCCTAAAGGGACTAAAATTCCACCATCATCATAAGGCTACATTCTCCACATGTGGCCCCCTACCTTTGACTCTTTGATATGCGATACCTTTTCTGCAAGTCATGAATTCATAATCATTTCAACACCCTTTTGATCATCTCAGGATGGCTAACCCTATTATGGCAACATCAACTCTTGCCAGATCACCACTTACTAGTAGATTCAACCAAAGCTAACCCAACAACTCAATCTCATAACCACCAAATGCCACAGTTTAATACCTGGAGGACACAACAAACCTCCTTCCACCCTAAGACAGACACTTCGCTTCCTCAGCAATGTTGTTATACATCAATTCAGAGTTGACACGAAATTTAAAAGGCTCATCCCAACTTTCTACCAAAATAACACTGGCCATTCACATCATGCTTACGACCTGACAATTAGTACTTCGTCTGTTAACCAGCCTATAAAATACTTCAACTTACCGTTTAGTACTAATACTATGTAGCTTCTCTTTCTTTCCAAACTGCAGCATAACCTGTGTTTATTTTTTCTCTCACTTGCTACTTCCCACCTCTTAGTGTTCCATCAAGTCATTCCTCACCTGCAGATATCATTTTCCCCCTCCATTCACTCCCTGTTAGTCTTTAATTTCTTGATACACAAAGATCAATGCCTACTTCCAAACCAGTGATGATTATTACCGCATTGTAAACAGTGTACAAACAGCTGTCCTACAGTGGTCACAGGCCCTCTAGGTTGCATTGTAACTGTCAGTGGAAGCTTAGCCATGCCCCTGCAAGCCCATTTTGTACTTGCCTCAGAATGCAGCCTTCAGTGCTCCCTGCTGCCCTGCACTTAGACACGGAACTCTTCTCTCTTGCAAACCCTCTGCTCTTCTGCCAGGCTACTATGACCTGACCAGCTAACTCTTCCAGATCCTCACCCATATTTTACCCCTGTTCTTTCACTTCTGTAAAATTAAGACACACTGACATATTTAAACTCCACTGAATCATCCCTCCACAGGGGCACAACCAATAATCGTATTTCGGAACTACAGGAGACTAAGGACATGGTATTCTAGTACATTTAAGTCTGGCCATCAAGTTCAGCAGGACCACCTTCCCCATTTCCCCTAACCATACCGTTTCACAAGCTCTGCTCATACACAGACGAGCTTCATTTCCAGATTGTTTTTTTAGAGTTGTGCAGGTTATCACTAGACAGCAGTGGGAATTATACCTTTTCCTTCAACTTATGTGGCTTAATAAAAACTGGAGTGACTCTTCACAGCTCCTCTTCTTTGCACCTACTCCTGTTCGCACCTTCTCTGGTGAAGTGGGGACATGCACACACTTTCTAATAATCTTCCGCTTTTGTAAACCTACCTATTCTTGCCCACATCCCAAAAGACATTCCACTGGGCTCTAAAAAGAGACCGAAGCTCTCAATTACATAATGAAAGTTGTGTGCTCGCAAAGGCAGCCAAGAAATTCTCACACCTCCCAGAGCTTAGTAAATTAACAGCCAACATGTGTGTCCACTCTCATGAAAGCTTTCATGGAGCATTGCAGCGGAAAACGGCAAATGTACTGCCAAAGGCAAGACTCCTCCCTTGTTTATTTAAGGCCCCCTCATTTAATGAGGGCATCACTGGATTTAGTACACTGTACAAGCTCATGGGAACTGCAAGCTGCCAAATGCATCTCTGCCCCAGCCTTTTATAAAGCCCCCTTCCATGTCACAGCACCCCAGCAGCCGCAACTTCTGTGGCTTTGACTTAGCGGCTAGACGTCAAGTCCCAATCAACTCAACCCACTGTAGTTTGTACTCATTGCCATGCTGTCCTTTGTGGCCAGCATGCAGTGCCAGGTCTCGACTCAGCCAGAGGCATGTGTGCCTCTTTGACATCACTGCAGTAGGTGTTCATGCAGAGCAAGCATTGGTCATGCAAGCAGCTCCGGAAAAGACCTCCCCACAGTTTTCACATTGCCTCTGGCCTCCTACCTCTACGTCCAATTATGACTGGACCATGCTAGACCATAGTTTCTACTTACGTAGTTTTCACCTAATCTATACAATACAAACCTTTGATGCCATATCCTGCATGCGTAAATTTAAGTAACAATTTGACTCAAATCACTTATACGCCAGGTAAGCTAGACAGTAACAGATACACAAGAAATCCAATTCAGCCGTACACAGCTTGGCCAGACAGCATCGCTCTCCATTTAGTCTTTTAAATTTGTGGCTTTTACCCAGTCAATTCTAGGTAGCGCTTAGACCACGTTTTCCCAATGTATACCTTATGTCCAGTGTGCAGCCAGTGCTGCACAAGCACACAACTCAACTGCACTTTTCTACGACACACTCTGCCATATGCAGACATCGAGTGACAGGCCTCATCTCTCTCTGTCACTTAAGCACACATTTCATATCCGTCTTCAAGCCACTGCGTTCACACCCATCCTTCACGCACCTCCGCATGGGCCTACACTGGAGTAAGCTGCTCATGCCTGCCCGTGGGCTTCAGTCCGTCTCAAGGACGAGTGACCGGCGGATATGTCGGGGACACTCTGTGACAGCTGCCCAATCTGCTTGATGAGCGCACATGCCTTCCATGCTCTCTGAAGACCACAAGACGGTATGTTAGGACTGCAGATGATTAAGCACAAAATACCAAACACCCCAAACAAATCAATACTTTACGCACTGATTCCAACGCGACGTGGCACCTCTGATCCTTTATCTTGTATCCAACAGGGCGCAAATACAAAGTCAACAACAAAGCACTCAAAGTAGGAAACAAGCAAGCCCCCTTTAAAGTTACAACTGTTTCAACACTACTAGTAAGAAGCCACATATTGTTCACTGGATCCAGAAAGCTAAATTTCCAATCGCACTATAATTCACCGACTCATTTTGTACCAGGGAAATATTACATCAAGAACTTTATGTAACAACTGATTCCCAACAATTTCAGATTCTAACTATCTTTGCCCCTAAATCTCAGTATATGTCCACAGGGGGCGCATCATGAGACATGTCCAGCTTGTCAAGACTTTTTTAGCCAGCTGTATATTGAACTTTAGTTTTGCTTTTAACATTTTAAGTACGAGGCCAAAAATGGCAACAGAAAGCACTGTTGGTACAAAAACAGTGCTATCTGCGGGTACCATAAGACATGGCACTACTTGGCAACTGGACATTTCCCTTATGGGTATCCTACATGCCAAATTAGGTGTGTGTGTGTGTGTACACATACACGCCCACACACACAACTTCCCCCCCTCTCAAATTTCCTTCTGTGAAACCAAAGTCTGGTACAACATCCCTATATCCATCAGTACAGTCCTAACCTTTCTCCAATTTAGCAATCACCTGAAGATGCACCTTTTAAATTAAAACAATGGAAATAACAGTGAATGTCCACTCTATTACCTCTCCAATTAGAGACTATTATATCTCCGACTCTGGCCCTGAACACTTCTCTACCGCCTTTCAGTGAAGTTTGCACAACATAAATACTAAGTACGTAGATTCCTTATCTCTACATACATTGTGGCCCGAACCCAGATCCTATGGTTTTTTCTCCTCACTCTACCTTTTCTTCGGCCTTGGTAGGAAGCGCATCACTCAGCATCTCCCACCACCCGAAGATACCCACTAATGGTCCATGCTCCATTGTACCCACTACAGATTGTAATCAAGTGTGTGGGCGATTGAACTTTCACCATGCCACAAAGCCCTTCAGATAGGAGGTTAGTAGATTACGGTAGGTAGGAACAATGAAAGTGAGGATTTGAAAGTCCTTAGTGCAGTGGCCTTGATCCACCATTTTATTTTTTCAAACAAACTTTATTGAGTTGTCATGAAGGCCATTCAACAACATTCAATTACATTATCGTTAATTCAACATACTCTGGTACCACTATCGTCTACATGACAGGGCATTCCTTATTCAGTGTATCTCAATATGCCTGGTGCTTCTTTCGAACCACAACATTCATCAAACTTGACAGTAGATAGTAGCTTGTCATGAAACCGCATTTAATGTTCCCCAACCATCTCCCTTCCCTCCCTCCTCCTTGGTGCATCTACTAACATTGTGCGCATATGCTGCCCTGCTTTTCCTTCTCTTTGTGGAGATGATTACTAGCTGGAGGTGTGCCCAACCCCAATCTCCGGCAACAGTCTGGAGGTCCTTTACCCGTAACTGAATAGTAGCATACATGATGGGAGCCTTCAACCCTCCCCGGGTGTGCTGCATCAATGGGACCCTTTCCTTGTTTAGCATCACGGAGCCTCCCCTCTGCCTCATGGTCTGCCCATTTACTAAGTTCTCACTTCCATGTATGTGAGCCAAGGCCTCGTGGATCTTTCCAGTGTCTTGCAATATCCCTCTTTGCTAGGAAGAACGGCAAGTCCTGAAAGCGACTAGTGACTTTCACCTTGGCTGTGTGAGGGAAGCACCCCAACAGACAATGGTGGGCCTCCTGTGGGACCTCTCGCCCTTTGCTCATGGATAGTGCCTCCACCACCTTCCACCAATACTCAGCTATCTCAGGACTGCTCCAAAACATATGGTAGAATTCTGCTCCTATCTCATGACATCGCGGGCATGCATTACCTGTTTGCACAAAGTATGTATTTAACCTACCGGGGGTGAGGTATGCCCTGTGAAGCACACAGTTAATTAACTTGAATCCTACGTTCTTAGTTGCTTTGGCTGTGTTATATAAGATGGTCTCCCAGTCCTTGTCACCTATGACATGCCCCAGGGTCCCACTCCCACGTACCCGTCAGGGGCAGTAGCTAGGACTGAATATCCCCCGTGATATCTCCAAAAGAGGCAAGTGAATGCCTTGCGTGTTTCTGTGGCCGTAAGAATGTAGTGGAAGTCGGCAGCCTGTGGGGGTTCCGCCAGTCCCAACCCTCAATGCTTGCAAATAGCCGTTGTGATTGCTCCATGCAAAAGGAAATGCCCCTGGGGCAAGCCATATCTGAATTGCAATTGGTCAAAAAGCAAGAACGCCCCCTCCTCGTAAAGGTCCCCCACTGTAGTGGTCTTGATCAACCATGCTCACCATTTCAGCATTACTGAATGACAGTGTATGTTCGTTTTTTTCGCGAAAGAAACATAACCTAAGACAGCTGTCTCCCTTGTGAATTCCAGTAGGCCAACCCTACCCCACATGTCCATCTTATTAGCCTTGGTTCATCTAAGATGTCAATGGAAGAGGGAAGGACTCTGTTGTGTTGTCACCGCACGTAATCAGAACGTTGTTAAGAGCATGGTCACTCTTATAATCAGAAGGAAAAAAAAAGTGGCTGGTTGCCCAGCCTCCTCCACCCCCTTACTCCACAGGGCTGTCGGAAGGGATTTTTTACGACCTGAAACAGAGTATTCTCTGCTTTGATTAATCCTTAGGTCCACCCGCGTATAAATTTGGCAGCCAGACCACATTGTTGGCAGTAAGGATACTTTGTTGCCGTCGCAACAGAATATCCTTACCGCCAAGAATTAAAATCTGGCCCTTAGTCCGAAGAACAATTTATTATTCCTAGCTTTTCCCTACCTAGCACTTGTCTCTACGGCTTTAAGTCAAGCACAAATACCAGCCGAACAATTCTGTGTGGTCAAACACCTTATTACAAAGAATATGAACTAAATTTGTCAGCCCAGAAGCAAGCGACTGCCAGCTGCCAACCGCCCTCCTTGCTCCCTCCCTCCCCCAACCATACATCGGGAGCTTGGAGCCCTGTCAAGGATAGTCTCACACTGGGGTGTTAATCAACAAACCCTGCACCCTGCACACCCTACTTTGAATGAATCTATCCAGATGCCCTCAAAAATGCTACAAGTCGCTCTACTCCTTAAGAAGGCAAAAAAAGTGAGAAGGATAAAGCAAAATATAGGCTTGTACTGAATATTCCAACCTCACCTATAATTGTAGAGTGCTTCCTAAGTTACAAATCCAGTACAACATTTAAGAACAAAGCATCCATACCCTATTAGTTTTCAAACAGGCACATGACAGAGAGACAGCCTTGATGGGAATTCAGTAACATCTTCTATCCATAGCCAAACAAGGTAGAGTGGGTGGTGCCCATATAGCATGACCCCGACAGCTCTGAAGTTGGCAATCAGGTGCTATTGGCTAGAATTGAAAAACCACTGGGCACGAAAGGGGTGGGACTAAAGTAAATTGTATCCTTTTTGTCAAACCACATTAAGCACTTTAATATTCTTTTTTGCCTCCTTCAAGTGTCCACAGAAATGTTTTCCCTGAGGGATCATCTCTATGCATCTTACTAATTATCTATTAGAACTCACTGGGTGAAATTAAGTCTCTTCATCTCCTAGGGTTTCACATTTGTAGTCACAACTCTTAAAGTACCTAAAAGGGAAGTAACAAACCAATGAAAATAATTTGCACCACATCTAGCTGTACATGACTGCCTATTTGAGGTACTGATGGATAAAGGTGAGGGGACTAGCATCAATGGGGCAAAAACTTTGGTTGAGGTGATAGGACGAGAGAAGCCGTCAGCTACACATAGTTCCTTTCCAACAGCCACATACAAAAAGGGGTAAAACATTTCAGTGACGATCATGAGAGTTAAGCTGTAAAACAATCAAATTAGAGCCTCTGCTTGATGAAAATAAATCTTACTCTTCCCTCTCAAAGAGGTGGGACCTCTGGTCAGGCTGGGCATTTTGTCACACCTTAACTTAAACAATTCTCTGTTTAAATGGAGAAAAGGCAACTAAATATCTGCACCCAAACAAGTTTATCACAAAATAACTTTGGATTTTTTTTTACCTCTCTGTACAACTCAACTAAACCTACCCAAGACCTCATAAAAATAATTCAGAAGCTCTCTAACCCCACTGGACTACAAGGAACCAATACAAAAACTGTTAAGTGTAATTTTGTTACTCTGCAGAGTTTGGGGGGGGAGGCAGTTTTAGGTCCGCTATGCAGGGAGGGGGGATTTGCTGAAGAGTCATTTTGTTCTGTTTTTTCACAATTGTGTTCCAATGTTATTTGTGTAGGAGCACTGTCATCAACGCAACCTAATTGCCGTCACAGGAGTTCCAATTGCGACATAAGGTTCGTTCTGAAATGGTGTGCTTTTGCCCACCACCCTGCTCCTCTTTCCATCAATCAACCAATCAATCATTTCTAGAATGCACTATTCACCCATAGGGTCTCAAGGCGCTAGGAAGGGTCCGCAGAGGTCAGTTGAAGAGCCAGGTCTTGAGGTACTTCTTGAAATGAGGTAGCGATGGTGACTGTCTGAGGTGCAGTGGTAAGGTGTTCCAACCTTTAGCTGCCAGGTATGAGAATGACCTTCCTCCAGCCAAGGACTTCTTTATGTGGGGTATGTTGGCGAGTGACTGTTGGGATGAACGGAGAGGTCTGGAAGGAGAGAACCAGGTGATGCGGTGGTTAAGATAGATGATTCCGTTGTTGTGGAGTGCTCTGTAGGCATGTACAAGGAGTTTGAAGTTGATCCTCTTCTCGACAGTGAGCCAGTGGCGGTTCTTCAGGTGGTTCTGTGATGTGTTCTCAACGGGGGATGTCTAGGACGAGTCTGGCGGCAGCGTTCTGAATTTGTTGCAGCTTGTTTATGTACTTCTTGGAAGTTCCTGCATAGATGGCGTTGCCATAGTCACGTCTGCTTGTGATTAAGGCGTGTGTCACAGTTTTCTGGCAGTCGGTTGGTATCCATCAGAAAATCTTTCGGAGGAGTCCGAGGGTGTGGTAGCAGATGGATGCGATGGAGTTGACCTGCCTGGGCAAGATGATCAGTGAGTCGAGGATGGCACAGAGGTTTCTGGCCTGTAGGGGAGGCGGGCCAGCCGAGTGTAGAAGACAACCAGGAGTCGACCCAAGCTGACGGGGATGGTACCAAGATAAGGAGCTAGGTTTTGTCGGAGTTCAGCATTAGGCAGCTCTCCCTCATCCAGGTGGCGAGTGATTCCATCCCATCTCTGAAATTCTTCATGGCTGTTGAGGAGTTCTCGGTCACGGAGAGGATCAGCTGGGTGTCATCAGTGTAGGAGACTATGCTCATGCTGTATTTCCTGACGATGGGGGCAAGAGGGATCATGTAGACGCTGAACAGTGTGGGGCTCAGCAATAATCCTTGGGGTACTCCGCAGCTGATGCCAGCGGGTTCTGATAGGTGTGGCGGGAGCCTGAATTTTTGTGTTCTGCCTGTTAGGAAGGAATGTATCCATGGAAGGGCCTTGCAGCGTATGCCTGCCGCATGGAGTCTGTATCAAAGGCGGCTGAGAAGTCCAGTATGATGTGGGCTGATGTTTGTCCACGGTCGAGGCTGCAAGCAGGGTGGTTTCAGTATTGTGGTTGGTTCTGAATCCTGATAGGGAGATGTCCAGGATGTTGTTGTCTTCGATGTGTTGGCGTAGCTGGGTATTGATTGCTTTCTCTGTGATTTTCTCTGGGAAGGGTAGCAGTGAAATGGGTTGGTAATTCTTGAGGCTGTGGGTTTTTTCAGAAGTGGGCGAATCTTGGCCTCCTTCCAGTCTTTGGGGTAGGTTGTTGACTCTCCGGAGCAGTTGATGGTCTTGCAAAGTTCAGATGCGATTGAGGCACTGGCCTTGTTGAAGATATGGTGTGGGCAGGGGTTGGTCAGGGGCTCCTGAGTGGATGCTGCCCATGATGATGTGGGTATCATTCGTCATGAGAGAGGTCAAGGCATGCAGGACTTGTCTGGGTTCGGCCGGACTTGGCAGGGATGTTGTTGGTGGGCTTGGAGAGTCTTGGGGGATGAAGGTGTTGTAGATTTCTTGGATCTTCAAGTGGAAGAAGGTGGCCAGTCTGTTGCGGAGATACTGCGATGGAGGGATGTCTGTGGTCTTGGCTTGTGGTTTGACAAATTACAGTTCTTTGGTGTTGTGGGTGGTGGAGTTGATGCGGTCCTGTAGGGTGGATAATCTGGAGGACCTGATGAGGCTTTGGTAAGATCTTATGGCGGCTTTAAAGGTGGCCGGGTCTTGTGGGGATTTGCTGTTTCTCTACTTCTTCTCCAGCCTCCTGCATGAACGCTTTGATTCCTGGAGTGCAGGAATGAACCAACTGGCTTTCTTGGAGGAGTGTTTCCCTAACGTGGTCCGGGGAGTGGCTGAGGTGTCGGCGCAGTTGGTGATCCATTCGTGGAGGTTGCAGGCTGAGGTGATGGCGTTTGTTGTGTCAGGGGTAGGGAGTTGCTGAGGGTGCTGGCAAGTTGCTCCTCAGAGACCTGGTTCCATTTTCTGTAGGCGGGTGTGTTGAGTGGCTTTGCGCTGTGAGTGTTGAGATGGAAAAATGGAAGCAGAGGTGGCCAGTCCAGTGTAGTGGGGTCACATCATTGATGATGAGGTTGCTGCTGGTGGAGAAAATGGGGTCGAGAGTGTGTTTGTCGGTGTGAGTTGGTGAGGTGACCAGTTGCTAGAGCCCGATTGTGTCCAGGTTCTCGAGTAGTGTTGAGGTGTTGTGGTAGCTGAGATTGTTGAAGTGGAAGTTGAGGTCACCAAGAAGAATGTACTTGCTAGAAGCAAGTGCATGGGGGGCTATGAGGTCGACGATAGCATCACTGAACACTGGGCATGGTCCAGGTGGTCTGCAGATGAGGGTGCCGGGGTGATGGTCTTAGGGGTGGTGTGAACTTGTAAGTGAAGGTGCTCCATGATGGGGGTGATTTCCTGTATGCTTAGCGTCAGTCGGAGGGTAGTGTTGTGGGCGATGGCAATGTCGCCTCCCGGTCTGGATGGGCAGTCCTTGCATAGCAGCTTGTAGTCTCCAGGGATGGCGATGTCTGGCCCGGATGTTGTGTTCGTCCATGTCTCAGTGAAAAACGCGATGTCCGGGCGGGTGGTGTTTAACAGGTCCCAAATCTCCACAGCGTGTTTGTGTAGGGTGCGGAAGTTAAGAAGGATGCACTTGAGGTGGCTTGGAGATGGTTCTGGCGCTGTGAGGGCTGGCGTTTGGCGTGCGGAGAATGTGAGGTGGCAGTGGGGGCAGGAGAAAGGTCCATGGGTGTCCTTGGGGGAGGCAGGGTGACAATCGCTCTGGCATCCTGGGTTCAGAGCATGGAGGGTCCTGGTGTCGTATTGATGGGTCGTGCAAGATTCAGGGTCTGTGGCTCAGGGTGCGAGCCAGGCACAGATGAGCACAGATGGGCTTGCCTTTGGTGCGCCATCAGTGCGCCCACTGCGAGCCGCGGCCACCCTTAAAAAGGGGAAGGAAAGGGGGTTTGGTCAGCTGACAGGCAGGAGGGCGGGAAGCGCTACAAGGGTGGGGCCACGTGGGCAGCAGCAGGGAAAGCACGGGAGCAAGAAAGGAGTGAAAGGAGAGTGAAAGAGAAAAAAGTAGTCAAAAAGAGAAAAACAGGCAAAAACAGGAAAAAGAATGAAAGCGATAAAAGGCAGACAAATCAAATCAAATCAAATCAAATCATTAATATTTATAAAGCGCGCTACTCACCCGTGCGGGTCTCAAGGCGCTAGGGGGAAAAAGGGGGGGGTTACTGCTGCTCGAAGAGCCAGGTTTTTAGGAGTCTCCGGAATGCGGAGTGGTCCTGGGTGGTCCTGAGGCTGGTGGGGAGGGAGTTCCAGGTCTTGGCTTCCAGGAAGGAGAAGGACCTCCCACCCGCCGTGGAGCGGCGGATGCGAGGGACGGCAGCGAGCGCGAGGCCCGAGGAACGGAGGAGACGGGTGGGGGCGTAGAAGCTGAGGCGACGGTTGAGGTAATCCGGTCCCTTGTTGTGGAGGGCTTTGTGTGCGTGGGTGAGAAGTCGGAAGGTGATCCTTTTGCTGACTGGGAGCCAATGCAGGTGTCTCAGGTGTGCGGAGATGTGGCTGTTGCGGGGTACGTCGAGGATGAGGCGGGCCGAGGCGTTTTGAATACGTTGCAGGCGTTTTTGGAGCTTGGCGGTGGTCCCAGCATAGAGGGTGTTGCCGTAGTCCAGGCGGCTCGTGACGAGGGCGTGGGTCACGGTTTTTCTAGTGTCGGCGGGGATCTAGCGGAAGATCTTGTCAGAGTTCAGCTTTAGGCGGCTGAGCCTCATCCAATCTGCGACGTCCTTCATGCCCTCTTGTAGGTTGGTCTTGGCGCTGGCGGGGTCCTTGGTGAGGGAGAGTATAAGTTGGGTGTCGTCGGCGTAGGAGGTGATGATGATGTCGTGCTTGCGTACGATGTCGGCGAGGGGGCTCATGTAGACATAGAAGAGTGTCGGGCTGAGTGATGAGCCTTGAGGTACGCCGCAGATGATCTCGGTGGGGTCTGAGCGAAACGGAGGGAGGTAGACTCTTTGGGATCGGTTTGAGAGGAAGGAGGCGATCCAGTCCAGGGCCTGGCCTTGGATCCCGGTGGAGCGGAGGCGGGTGATTAGGGTGCGGTGGCAGATGGTGTCGAAGGCAGCCGAGAGGTCGAGGAGGATGAGGGCGACTGTTTCACCGTTGTCCATCAGGGTTCTGATGTCGTCTGTGACTGAGATGAGGGCGGTTTCAGTGCTGTGGTTGGTTCGGACAGACCTGACAGACGCTGTTGGCCACTAGGCCACTAGGCCACCAGGGATGAGGCACAGGCAGGTGCCTGCAGGTGGAGACGGGCCTCAAGGAGATGACAGCAGCAACAGCAGTCGCCATGCCGGGGGGGGGGGGGAGTGATGGACACTGGCCAAAAGGTCAGTTCAGTTGCCCCTCACTGCGCAGCGGTCATCCTTAAGAAGGGGAGGATTGGTCGGCTGGGAGGCGGGTGGGTGGGAAGCACTACGAGGGCGGGCTGCAGCAGCGGCGGCAGGGAAAGCGCAGGAGCAAGAAAGGAGTGAAAGGAGAATGAAAAAGGCAAAAACAGCAAAATAATGAAAGAGACAGAAGGTAGCAGACAGACCTGAGAGACGCTGATGGCCACTAGGCCACCAAGGATGAGGCACAGTCGGGTGCCTGCGGGTGGAGGTGGGTTTCGAACACAGAGCCAGCAGCAGCAGCGGCCACACAGGGGGGAGCGACGGACGCTGGCCAAAAGGTCAGTTCAGTCGCACCTCACTGCGCAGAGGCCACCCTTAAGAAGGGGAGGAGGGGGGATTGGTCAGCTGGGAGACAGGAAGTGGTATGAGGGTCGGACAGTAGCAGCAGGGAAAGTGCAGGAGCAAGAAAGGAGAGTGAAAGAGAAAAAAAAGAGCCAGAAAGAGAAAAAGAAGCAAAGATAGCAAAAAGAATGAAAGAGATAGAAGGCAGACAGACCTGACAGACACTGATAGCCACTAGGCCACCAGGGATGAGGCACAGGCAGGTGCCTGTAGGTGGAGGAGACGACAGCAGCAGTGGCCACACAGGGGGTAGCGATGGACGCTGGCCAAAAGGTCAGTTCAGTCACAAAATCTATTGCTTTGATGGCCTTCAGGAGGCCCATCTCCAGGCAAATACCTACAGGGCGCTGGACAGGTGGGGATACAAAATCATAGGCTATGTTGGCTACATTTCAGGGTCTAGAGAGGGGGGCATCCTTATGGGAAAATTCCTTCCATTCACAGTGCACAATGGGTGGATCAATATGGGAGATACGCTGCACTCACTGGACAATGGGAGGGTAATATGTTTAACACTGTAACAGTATATGCCCCCCAAGCCACTTGAAGCGGTATTCTCCGACCTGGGTGCACTCCCTTTGCCACTTCCAGATGGGGCACTCATTGTGGGCAGCGATTTCAAAGCAGCCTATTGTGAGAATGCGGATCGGTGGCCTCCCCGACAAACCAGCAGAACTCATTGAAGACAAAATAGTGTAGGTAATATGTGACCTTAACTCTGTCAAGGCAGTGGGTTTCAATGGTCTCCCTATTGAGCTTTACAAGCTGATGGCACCTACAATAGCCCCACACCTCTTCAAAATGTTTCTTGAAAGCCGTGGAGAGGGATCTTTGCCAAGAGACTAAAGAGTGGCCAATATAGTCGCTATACAAAAAGACATCAAACCACTAGAGGATTGTGCCTCGTATAGGCCTATCTCACTCCTCAACACAGAGTGAAAATCATGGCCAAGCTACTGACCTCACAATTGATCAGAGTGAATATGATACTGGTCCACTCGATGCCCGAATGGCTTTTGACATCATTGAGTGGCCACATATGTCCGAGGTCCTGGTGCAGTTCGGCTGTGGCCTACGATTTCTGTCATGGGTGCGGCTCCTCTACACTGACCCTCTAGCTCAGGTAACAGTGAATAGTGGCACATCATCTGCATTTAAACTCCAACGTGGCACCCTCTTAATATTCAACCTGGCATTGGAGCCACTTCCTACTTGGATACAGGGGGACCCGTTGATCAGGGGTGTTAGATGGACAGTGGACTGGGAAGATAGGCTCTCCCTCTGTGCAGATTGCACTTTGCTCTGTCTCTGACCTAGGCCATATCCTTGACAGAATCATGCATTTATTCACCCTTTTTCATCATTATTCTGGATATACTATTAATTGCAACAAAATCCGGATCTACCTTCTGCATGGACGGGCTTCACGATTGCCCAGAGACTGTGCCTCCCGTATTGTTGTAGAGGGGTTCTGTTATTTAGGGATCTATATTACTGCGCACCCACAAGTTTTCCAAACTCAAAACCTAGAGTCGTTCCCCCCCACCCCAGCACGTTTGCAGAGGAATGCACAGCATTGGAGGGCACTGCCTTTGTCGCTTCTGGAGAAAGCTGCTTTATTTAAACATAATGGCGCTTCCCCGCTTTCTTTACGTGCTCCAAAATACGCCCTACCCAGTCCAGACATCCTATTTCCAGGCTATTAATTGAGGACCTCGAATGTTATTTTGGGATGGGGAACCTCATGAATAGCCACAAACAAAATGATGAGGAGCTGGTGCGATGATGGGATAGCCCTACCAGACATACTATTGGGCAGCGCAACTGGTAGCCATCAACAACTGGGTCCACTTCCCTGACTGAGCTGGCTTAGCACATGGATAGGCAAACCATGCAACCGGAGGGCTGCTTCAGGGCCATTCATGGGGGACTGGACTCTACCTGCTTTCCAAGTCCCACGGCGGTCACCCTCACAATTTGGCATAAAACATTGAGCACCTTGGGGTGGCCGGACAGGATTACATATGTCACTCCCCTGTGGGACACTGCACGACTGAGCACCTTGGGGACACATTCGGGATTTCACAAATGGAACCTCATTGGCAGTTTAATGGTGGGGTGATCTATGGACACAGGGTAGGGGTTACTCCATTTACTCATTTACAGACTGAATACCATTTAGTACTCACACAAATCTACTGATACCAACAGATCACCATGCATTGCAGAAGGCACTGTAGAAAGGAGAGGAGCTACCGGAAGCATCTCCACTTGAGGAAAGACAAAGGGGGTGATTCTCACCCTGGCGGGCGGCGGAGGCCACCCGCCAGAGTTCCCCCCTCCAAAATACCGCTCCGCGGTCGCAAGACCGCTGAGGGTATTTTGGGTTTTGCACTGGGCTGGCGGGCGACCGCCAAAAGGCCGCCCGCCAGCCCAGTGCAAAACGGCCTTCCCACTAGGACGCCGGCTCAGAATTGAGCCGGCGGAGTGGGAAGGTGCGACGGGTGCAGTGGCACCCGTCGCGTATTTCAGTGTCTGCATAGCAGACACTGAAATACAAAGTGGGGCCCTCTTATGGGGGCCCCTGCAGTGCCCATGCCATTGGCATGGGCACTGCAGGGGCCCCCAGGGGCCCCGCGGCACCCCCTACTGCCATCCTGTTCCTGGCGGCAGGATGGCGGTAGGGGGTGTCAGAATCCCCATGGCGGCGGAGCGCGCTCCGCCGCCATGGAGGATTCACAAGGGCAGCGGAAAACCGGCGGGAGACCGCCGGCTTTCCGCATCTGACCGCGGCCGAACCGCCGCGGTCAGAATGCCCTGCGGGGCACCGCCGGCCTGTCGGCGGTGCTCCCGCCGACCCTGGCCCCGGCGGTCTCTGACCGCCGGGGTCAGAATGACCCCCAAACTGTACATATGCCCAAAAAGGCAATTTTCCTTACTTACTCCAAGTTACTCAACAATTCACCTGACACCCTGGTGCGTTTGAGGGAAGACAGGGAGCTGGACCTGGAGGATGACGCATGGCCTGAGTCACTGGCATCCCCACAGAAGGTGGTCATACGATCTAGATTTCGCCTAGTACAGCTCAAAATACTACATAGGTGCTATTACGCACGTACTACCCTTGCGAAAATGGGCAGGGCAAGCACAACACTGTGTTTTAGGAAATGTGGTCAAACAGGCACTTTTTATCATATGCTATGGAGCTGCCCTGCCGTACACTGTCCGTGGGAGTGCTGTTGAAATTTCCCAAAGTGGTGTCAACTAAACATATGGGAAGAAACTGACCTCAACCGCATGGATGGACTTTGGATGACCTTGGGGCTAATGGTGGATAAACGTAATATTGCTCGTGCTTGGAGAGCTGACAAGCCGCTGCATCTGAATAATTGGCATTTGGATTTGGACTGGTGCATGCTTACAGAAAGGGCAGTCTACGAGAGCAGGGGCTGCAAAGGTAAATGTACTAAAATATGTGGGAAATGGAACGATCATCGTGGTGGACTATGCTCCTCTCTTAGAACTTTGAGAATTAATGCTTGGTGCCACGAACATCTGGACAATAATAAAGCCCAATAACTTGTCTGTTTGTGGGCAGGCCATAGGAAATGGGGTTAATGGGCATAATAGGGGGATTAGATCTAATTGGTTGTGTCTTGATGCTAAACTCTATTGTGTTTTTATTATCTTTTCTGCAAAAAAGAGATTTAAAAAAAGTGTCATTTAGTTAACATTTCTGTCTAGCACAGCTCTTGCTGGATACTTTGGATACTCGTTCTGGAGAGGGTCTTGAAGTGCTAAGTATCTTCTGCTGTTTGAAGAATTTCCAAGGGAAGGAGGCGTCATTATGCACAATGGGATCTTCCTACCTGCAACCCATGAGCCGTCTGTGTCATATGCAGACTGTTTTGCCTGGTGAAGGGGGCTTGGAGCAGGGAAGTAGAGCGGGGGGGACTGATTTTGTGACATACACTACTTTGACAGAATTTGGCCACTGCAGTCTACCAATGTAGGTCCTTGTTGTGGGAGCAAGGGATTAGACAGTTTGGGTCCCATGACTTTCTAGCTATATATTCCAGAGCTAACTAGCTCCTTTATTTATCAGAGACAATAGTCTTAACACCTCACCGCATTTCCACGCTGCAATATTGTGACTCAGAAACCAAACTACCCTATATTTAACCTCTGTGAATTTCTTAAGAGCCATTTGGACCCTAGCAAATGACACAGGCAGGCCTCCGGTAAGGAGGGGGGCTGTCGGTGGTCAATATTGTGCAGTGTTTAACTGGCTTTGACAGCCATCTATAATTGAGTTAGTGCTAGCCAATCTCAGAGTAGTCTTTCTTCTTGGCAACAGAAATGCCATGACTATAGGCATTGAAGGCTCGACTATCCATCTAGACCATATTATTATTGAAGTATTCCACAACAGCATCAGCCACCTCCCTAGGAAACACAGAGTTTAACAAGGAGGAATCCTCACAGTGCCACTGTATGAACTGTATAATGTATTTAGCTACACAATACAAATCACACTAGGGATTGGTTAGGCAGGGTATGTTGAATCATCTCAAAACTAACAACTCAATGTGAAACAGATGTCAAACAATATTTATGTCAGAAGCCAAAGTGATGCACTGCTCAGTCAAAGCTAAATTTGCTGTCCGGCCGGAGGTGATCACTCCAAACATAGATGATCACCCGCTATTCCATTTAGTTGCTGCCTCTGGTAGAGATGCAACCAGAGGGCAGCCAACTACCAGCTGTCCTGTTCACAGCACTGGGTTGAAATTGTCATCCCATACTATTATAGAGTCAGGGTAAGATATAAATCTGTCTACCAATGTTTTCATTGAATCAGGGACCATGGGAACTTACCTATATGATCATGTGTTCAGCCATCACACACCACGCCACCAAAAAAGTATTCCCCGTCCTTATCTGCCACTCCCTCTTTAGATTTCAAGGGGAACAATTTCTGGTTCATCTTAGTAAACTCTCCTAGAATAGTTGGAATGGCTTGAGAAACACTAGTGACTACCTCAATAGTCTGCCATGATAGATGCTTTCCAGGAACAGATCTGATCTGTGCCATATCTAGAACTGAAGGCCAGCAAACGGTGGACCTTTCAATTATTAAAGTGATGGACTTTTCATGAAAATTCGGAGACCGAGCACATGCACTTAAAATTTTGAACTACAACCAGACAAGGCTCAAAAACAGTGTGCATTGTACGGCTCAGACCAAAACCTTCACGGTAAGATCTGCTATGGTCACATTACTCTAATGAACCATACAGTGGTCAGTGGAAAGGCCAACCCCAACTACCCCAAACAAAGGCTGATTTCATACTAACAACAAGTAATACACTGAAGTCATATCTACAAATGCACATGCCTGCTGCACTCATCTTAAATATAGGAGTCTCAGAGTAATATGAGATCTGCACTCATCTGGTGTAATGTTGTTGTATATAATTATTATCAGTTGCTAGTCATACAGACCCAAAATTGTAAAGAAGTGGTGGAAACAATTTAACACCCAAATCACGTCTTTAAAACAAAAATGTTCTATAACACTGAGACATCCTTGAAGCCATTAAAATCATTTCCCAAACTGATAAAGGACAAGGACTTTTCACTAGGAAGCTTAGATTTGGGATCATTAAACGAGTGAGGGATGTCTCCAAAGGCAGATGCAGTTTTGACAAGCACCACATCAAGACTGAAGCAAATGCTGCACCACCTTCACACCAGTCCTCCCTATGACCCGCAGCGCTGAGATAAGGGAATAATTTTTTCATGAAAGTGGTGTTACTCAAGTGAACCTCCACCCTCTTCTTCACCGCTCTCAAGATTTCAACTCCAAATAAAAATTGAGCAGATCTGCACCCTAGAGGAAGACAGACTTTTTGAAGTAGAAAGTGTGTAGAGAACAAGGCCTCATCAAAAATGGGGTTGGAGCGTTTTAGGACTCAATACTTTCCACGGAGCGCATGATGCACATAGTATTGTGCATTGAGTGCTTCATGAGATCTTCCTATGCTATATCTAACATGAACTGAAGGTGCTTCATTAGATAATCTAACTGGGACAGGCTCATCTTTGCTGATACATCCAGATAGTCTGATTCTGGCTGCATATGGCTATTAGATTTAGTTTTGTAAGTGTGGTTGGTCATCACTTTATCCAATATTTGCTACATGGTAACTTACTCTCTTCAATATGGTGTAGGGTGGGAATAAGGTATGTGCACCAGGAGTTAAACTGAACCCAGTCCGACCTTTTTACCCTTACTAACACCTTTGGTGGGGCATGTTTAAAAATGAAAAAGCACTGTTCCACATGGGCTTCCACTACATTCCCACACATGCAGTGGAACATAAGAAGGCATAAAACAAACTGGCAGCATACAGAACTTATATCAAAAACCTTTTTTGACACTGTATGGGGCTCCGCTGCCTTCTGGTTAGGTTTGCATATACAAATAGCGCATACATATTAAAAAAATGTGGCACACTGGCAACAGCAACAAACCCAAGGCACAAGCCAATATACTCCCAACAACTCATGACCAAGAAGGTCATGTGTCCAAAATAAAAATAAATAGATTATCCAGTAATTTAATTCAGGCAGAATGCATTTCATCCAGCGAAAAGAGCAGATGCTATACAATGTGCACTCTGAAAACCCAGCGCCATGTTCCACTAACAGTCTGAGGTTGCCAGCAAGTGAAAGAAGCCATAAAGGCCTAACTGCCACGGTACAAGAGGCGTTGACCACTACGGCGTGCCCCGACATCGCTATGCAGACACAACCAGAGTTGCATGAGGGCCATTGCAGTTGTCCAATCTGGCACCCAGGGGAGATGAGCAGTAACTGGGAAGGAGCATATTCCACAAGGAGAGAAGCAGGACAGTTGAGTATAGAATCAGGCATCATGACGTGACCCTCAGCACCACTCACACCCAAGTGCCATAATAAAGTAATTTTGTGGGATGAGGAGCTAAAGTGATGTGCAAGCAATCCCAACAATGGGAACATAGGAGAACAGAATTTGGGAAGGCTAGGGCCTGCAAAGACTGCTGTATCCCGATGCCAGAGACACCACTGACACTAGTGCCTCTCTTTCTTGTCCCAGCACAAGCTGATGTAACAAAGTGGGGGACAGTTAAACTAAAAAGGCAAGAGAGCTACGAGCTCCTACGTTTATTAGACGTCACCTCATTATGCAACTAAATGCCAAGATAGTAGATTTAGAATTTCAGGATTACAAATACAGTAACTGGAGATCATTCAAGAGATTTAGAGTCCCAGCAGTAAGAGCTCCGATTTGTTATAATTAATCTTACCTCATGGTATGGAGCCATAGTTCAAGAAGTTGAACAGCAGACATAGAAGTGCTATGGTCTGATTTGATAGAATAGTGAACAAAGATATTTTACACATTATAGGGCAGATGAAAATGCCCCCAATAACTTATTTTTGTCAGATTTCCATTGTAATGGGTTCTATTATAAGAGCACAGAGCCAGAAACGTAGTGGATATACCCCCACCTTGCATGGGAAGAGAATGAAGATCAAACAGAGCCAAGAGCTGCGCCTAGAGTGGTTACGCTTTCACATCCAACTTAGTCAAATTACTATTGAGCATCTTATGCCAAAGCAACGGCATCTGCCCCTAAATGAGCCATCAAGTAGTGACCATACGCTACCCTTATCTGGTCTTACTGAACCAAAATTATAAGGGCGGTTGAGCAGTGTTGCTAAGAATTTGACAAAAGTCTTGGCATCAATGCTGATGTGCGAAATCAGGCTATAAATAAACAGAGACCTTGTCCAGATTTGTAAACAACACTGTTATGGTCTCTTTTATAGATACCAGAAATTATGCCAAAGCATCACAAAACGCATTACAGCTTAGGGGTTAATATGTCAACAACAGATGGTGAAAATATAAAGGGGGCCAGTTGGTCCCTGCAGCCAGTATTTTGTATGAATTTAGTAGCAGTGTCCATTTCCTATTTGGTATTGGGGACAACCCAGTTTCTCTAGTTCAGCATCGAAAAACTTTTGGAAGAAAGACATAGACCTAAAGATAACCAAATCCAAGATTAATGTTTTTGACCTGGGCAACAAATTCTTGTGGATGTGGTTCGTTATACTCACTTAATACTTACGCTTTAGGCGTCAAAGGCTTGCCACATGCTAACTAGCAGCATTTCTCAAAATGTATTTTGGCCCATGCGTTAGACAATTCCGTAACGTGCATTCTTGGCTTTTCAGGCTTGCAAGATCTCAAATTATCACAAATTCTTAAGTGTGCCCTCTAATTCCATCAGCTAGGTTGTCAGTTAATCTTTCTAAAAGATACTCATCTTGCCAGACCAGTTGGCTTTACAAGACCCCTGAAATACTTTCTCGTACTTGATCTGGAGAAAAGGTACTGAACAGTACATTTCTATGGCAAGATAAAAAGGACCTACTTCCTTAAAAGGTCATTCAATATGACGGCGGCGCGTTGGGGGAATTGGGAGGAAATAAACATTTATTTAATAACAAAATAAAACACTTACCTTTCCTCGCTGCTGCGCCGCTCCTCTCCGTTGCCGGTTGCTGCAGGCACAGGCTCCCAGCCTGCCCTGCGCCAATCCTGGCGCTGCTCAGAGTAGCATCAGGATTAGCTGGGAGTGCCCAGCCAGCACGCTCCCAGGCAGACTGTGAGCCTCTGCAGGCTCTCTCAAGCCCGGCAACTGTGTTGCCGGGCTTGAGAGCTTACTGCGCATGTGTGTTTGGCCGGCCCGATATGCTGAGCCCTCCCCCTTGCTGCTCTTCACCCCCGTGGCCCCGCCCACTTTACCAGAAAACAATCAAACGGAGGAGCTGCCACTGCTTAAGACAGGATATTAAAAACTGAGATTGTGTCACACGGTTAGATATATCTTCTTATTTGCTAAAAGAGAACTGATTTGAAAGGGTTATGCCGAAATATTCTAAGACATGACGGTGCCAGATGTGGGGAGCCCATCTATAAAAGCCACATTGAATAGTGAATATAAGAAAACCACTGCCTAGGCCAAATCCACTGATGACTGTATGAAGATGACAGTGCAAAGAGAGGACTTGTGACAATGCAGTTTGTCGTCTAGCATAAGTCTCATGCTTTATTTAGGTTGGCACAGTAAGCATCAAGTGTGGGGTAGCTGGTCCAAACCTTTAAAAAAAAAAAAGTGATTGGCAGGGGTCTGCCTGAATGTACAACACTAGTCACGTACTGAGCATACTGATAAAGGCTTTGGATATCCAGTTCTAGTCACTAAGATATACCAAAATCCAGCTTTCACCCAGCATTACGATTTGAATAATCAAAACGTTTGGGTGTATACCATCCAATTGAAAGACTGCATCACGGCAAGATTATCGGAGAAAGTACAAGTAAGGCATTAGCTACAAAAGAAAATTCAGTAATTTAGAGGCTGCAGGCACGCCTGACTGACACGCCATCTTTTTCAGCAGTGAAAGATGAAGACTTTGAGTTAGATGGCGCAAGAGAATTAAGTGCAAAAGTTTTAAAATCAGTGTTACTCCAGCTACACTATTTAATTTTGTCAAATTTACAGACCTCCCATAACAATGAGATGCTACACTCTGAATTATAAGTACAGATTATTTGGTTTACTAAAACCCAGTTAAACTCTATAGTGAATATTCATGCTTAACATCACAACTTATTTATAATCCATGTTACAAAATTACCTTCATGGCGATCGTCCATCAATAAAACTCACATCAGATCACTATTTAACACAAGAGTACAGTAGTAGTATAATAAATACTAATCATGCCATGCACACATTTTCTGGAAAATGTTAAGGGTGCACACAAATTCACTAAATATGTAAAATAAAAAGTAAAAAACAAATAGCTACTAGTAGGTATGAAAACAATTACCGGAGAAGTCACTAGCACCCACCAATTAGACATACTACCTTTTAACAATGCTGCACAGGTGGCTATTTAAAAAGGACAAAAAGCATGATGACACGGCGCCGCGTCATTGTGTGGTTACGCTGGTGTGTTCAACATGCATGGGCATGCCTACGAAAAGATGCAGGTGTTTATTTCTTTTTACTTACCTGTCCAAGATGGATCGGTGAATATTTGGAGAAAAAAAAAAGGAGTGAGAAAGTGTGGCTTTAAAACAGTGCAAAAAAGGCTTAAAAAACGAAAGGGGAATGCTGGATTGCAGGTTGGAGGAGTGGGAGCAACACAGGTGACAGTGGGCAACGTGGACCACAGGGTGGACGAGAAGCACACAGGGGAGAGAGAGCAACATGACTGCAGGAGTTAGGAATAGAAGAAGCCCATTCTTGAGCGAGAGCAACGTGAGGAAAGGGGATGTTGGGGGGGGGGGAGCACATGGGTCAGATAGCTGGGAAATACAGGCACCCTCATGGAATGCTTAAACAAACAAAAAAACAAAAGTAGTTCTCTAAAAGCCAACAGTGGAAGCACAAACGCCTACCAATCAAAGAGATGGTTAAGAGGCTTCATGGGAAGGACAAAAACAAGACTGACAAGCTGGGACACAAATAAGAAGCAGGCAAATTAGAGATACAATAATGCCAACTAATGGGAAGGAATGGGTGGGATGCAGGCCTCTGTATGTTCCTGGTAAGACCGCAATAGGTCTTTTGCAACCAGGCAGCTGGCCCTGTCTGGCTGATTCAACCTGCAAAGCACACTAGACAGTCTGTCAAGAATTTTAGCTTTTCCATGCTAGATTGTGCATTGAGTGAGCTTTCTTGGACTGATTTATAAAGCCTTTCCCCTGAGTAACTGTACATTAATCCAGATTAAGGAGAGACTTACTCTTGAATTTTCAAGAATAAGAGATGCTTAGTCTTATGAAAACAGCATCATAAATTACACCCTAAAAGTTGCAGTTTCTCCCACTGTATTACCCAAAGTTATCAGTAACTACAAAAAGGAGCAAGAGGACCAAAAAAAAGTTCAACTACAAAACACAAAAGGCTCAAGTGTAAAAACAAGTACTAAGCAGAAAAAAGCAGTTGCTCAAAGACAAAAAGTAGTTGGTTAAAAATAACCATGTACCCAAACTTTCTGAGATGTCCTTTTTAGACAGTGTTTAGACTTTTTTCACCAGCGGCGTCTCTAGAGAGGTGGTCAAATGGGGCCCGTGCCACAGCTCTGCATGACCCTGCCCCCTTGTGCCACACCACCACAGCAGCTGGATGTTACAGGAGACAACACATAAAAATAGACACAGCACCATGCCACATACACTAACTTGCTCAACAATCTTTCATCGCAAAGTAGCGCTTGCTTATAATATTTAAATCTGATGGTGTATATGTTTTAAACAACAACAAAATACAAAGCTTAAAGCTTAGTTATAGTTATGGAAAATGTATTTATTATTTCGATACAAACCAAACTACACCAACATTAGAAATTCTAAGGTTATAATAGTACCATAAATTACTATAATTCGTGAATCTCCATACACAATGTATCAACTCGCTACCCACACTACCGTAACATAAATGTGTATATATATATATATATATATATATATATATATATATATATATACACATATATATATATATATACTCTGAAGAAAACAAAGGTTAAAGTAATGTTATAGTTGTATGTATTTGTCAGTGACGACATTAACATTTTGAACAGCAAAAAACAGCTATAGTTACAGAGCTAACTATAACTTGTGTCCATGCCATGCCAACAGACAGCTTTCTTCCAGCCTTGGGAGTAATGTGAGTGACTCTTAGGCTTAGGAACAATAGCAGCCTGCAAAAGAGCGAGGGGTTACCTCCCCTTAGCAGGAAGCCACTCGTGGGGTTAGCCCAAAAGACGATCGTCAAAGGGGAAGCCACCTTTGGTGGGCAAATGGCAATAACACTACCGAAAGGCTGCCCTTTGTTCAGGTACACAGGGCCAGAGAGGGAAGACTAATTCCCAAACTAGTTTTCCCATGGAGGTGTTTCCCCAGGTAGCCACACCTCTAGGGTGGGCTAACGAGCTCCTCACAGTTGAGGGAAGGTTCAGACATGATGTACAGAATAGTACACCTTAGGATTGCACCATGCCACACATTGCCTGAAATTCGTCACCCAAAGGGAGGGGACCTGGTAGCCCATTGGCTAGTAGCTGCATGTTCACCTCAAAGGACTTTCCTGGGATAAATATGGCACCCCAAGCCTCAGATCACACCAGAACTAGAACAAGGACTAAACCAGAACTGTCCTGCCACACGTGGACCTGCACAAAGAGAGGCTGCCCGGTCTGCTGGACTGCAGCTGGTGCATGTATGGAGTGTGGCTGTGGCTCCTGGCATAGGGAAAAGTTGTGCCCAGCCATAGACCAGGACAAAAAGAGCTGAGCTGAAGAAGCCCAAACCACTAAGTTGGTAGTCACTGCAGAACATCCACAGCTACTAACTGCTGGGCACCCCAAGAGACATATCCTCGACGGACAATAGTTCACCCACATCAGTCAGACCATGGAGTGCCCCAGAGTCCAGATTGGTCACCTAAGAGGGACACTAGCCTCCACCAAAGGGTTGTCACTCCATGAGCTCTGTCTGGAGACCAGTAGCCCAGCAGCAGATGTCTCCTACTGGCTCAAAGAAGAACTTGTGAGACCCTGACCTCTGTGGTCAAAGTCGCCTCACATCACCCGTGGACTGAGGAATCAACACAAAGGAACTCCCGTCAACCGCACAGTAACTGGAGCATTCTTCAGCATCTTTTCATCCTGCATCCCCAGCATCAGGACCACTCCATTACAGTCTATAGCGGTTGTGCTGTAAATTTAGGAATTAGACCAGGAAAATGCTCTGGTGGCCAGGTAACTGTCCAAATCTACTCCTTGGCCCTGCAGACCTCTATCCTGACAGATTTGGTCACCCAAACTGGCAGTAGCCAAACTAACTTTTACAAATTTTTGAATAGTTGCCAAACTTTTTGTTGACCAATGCTGACTTGCAGTTGCATTAAAAAGCGATAACATCTTAATTAATCTGTATCTCCGGAACCCTCTGGTTGATAATGCTCATCAAGATCTCTAAAAATAGAATCTATTTTTATAAATTGCCCTGGCTCTTTTGTGTTGTATGACATTCTTATTTTGTTGGGTGGTACTGTTAAATGCTTTACACTAAGTTCCTTTGTGCAAGCCGTCCTGCTCGAAATCCATAACTACCCAGGGTTGTGCCTAAGGTAGTTTAAACTAACCCGACTGGACCCAAGATGGGTTTTTCCAGTTTATTCCTCAGTAAGGCCCTGTGTCGTATAAGACACCCAAGTCCTCACAGATATCAGAGAACATGTTATAAGTGATGTAATATGTGAAGTCAAAAGCAGTGAATGGATTATACACAAATTATAGTCACTTCGGGAAACAATAACTGGCAGGTTTTATGCGTTACGCTGTCCAACTATGACATCACTTCAGTTAATTTCTAGAGTATTTTTTTTAATGTGAAGTAAGATTTTAGTACCATACCCAACTATTCCAACCCAATGCAGCACACGACTTGTGGCACCTAACATCCCCCCTTTGGCCATGCACGGATTGGGGTGGGGTCCCAATGCCCGCTCCCCCCACCCTCTACAGGTGAGCAACCTTCGTTACGTGCGGCGGGAGAGTCACACACACACACAAACCACTGTACGCCATTGTAGGTGGCCCCTCCAGTTCTATCTGTAATCCAATGCATAACAACCCCACAAAAAATACACTTCTAGAGGTGCCCCTAGTTTTTCAAGCTGTTCTAGTGCAACCCCGCCTTCCAAGGTTTGAAACTTAGGGCCATATGTACGAACACATTTTCCCATAGACACATAATGGGCAAAACTGCTTGCTACATCTGGCCCTTAGTTTGCAAAACATAATTAAAAAAAGCACTCGTGTTATTTTTTGTGCCGCCCAGACCTGTACATTTTCACAGAAAGTACTGATGCCAGTTGCGGTTGGCAAGGAATCATTTCTCATTCTAAGGCAGGTAACATGTATTTTTCAGTGCGGTTTCAAGTGTGATGCAAAACATATCATTTAAACGAAGGGGGTTAGCGCGAATGACGTTTGAGGTCAGCCAATTGTTCAGTTCATTCTTTTCATAGTGCATTCCACACATTCCAAAATGTGCGTGTTTGTCACTGCTGGATAAGGTTTGGGGAAGGGATGGCTACTGATCAGCAAACTCCAGGTGTACAAGCGGCTGCGGAAATATTTCCAAGACAACGTGATAATGGGGTGATCGTTTGAATTGTGTACAAAAGAAGTGACAGGTAAACAACTACACAGTCCTTCAGGTTTGAAAAAAGGGTCTATTTATGCTGCAATCTCATCCGCATCCATCTGTGATTAAATCAGGTCGTATTTTTCTACCCTTGTTAAGCAGCACAAGACCGGCATCGAGTCCTTCACCAGGCAGAATAAACGGGCTCGAAATTGTCTGTATTTAAGACAACCTTTAGCTGCAATTAAAAAGGAATACGATAAATTAACTATGAGCAAAACTATTACTGAACTTGTGGTACAGTTTGTTCAAGAATCCCTGGCAGGTTTTAAGCCACTGTCAAAGTTTATTTAGGGTTTACAACACATAAAACTCATATACAATCCCATCGTGAATAGAAGACTTGCAGAAAAGACTGATTATGAGACAAAATAAAGTAAAAGACGCAGCCCTGTGTACGGGAAAAAGCAGCTCCCTGATCCCAGTCATGCAATTCTTAATCACCAGCAACTGGCCTTCTAGAAAGCTCCTTTCTTTGATGACGTCTGTTAGAGCCTTGAGATGTGTTCTGACGTCATTCACCAGGTGGCATTAGAGGCAGGTAGACCGATCGCCTTCGTCAAACAATCACAACTAAGAATTACAATAGGGGTTGCCTCCTGGCAGCAAACATTATTAGGACCCAACGAATCAATAATTCCACACGGTCTTTAAGTTTGCCACACTGATAGCAAACATCTAGATGCTGCAAATACCTGTCCAGGAAGCACAATCGATTTGGCAACCTTTAGGTTTCTGCATAATTCCGACTGGTCAGATTTCTTTAATTTCAATCTTTTTTATTGACTTAAAAATAAATAAAAAATATCAACTAAACAATAGTGCTAGACATCTCTGCCATAAAGCAAAGCCACCAGATTCATTTCTCGTTTATAAACAGAGGAAAAAAGCCCATAAACTACACATGGTGCCCTAGGCACCTGGAACATCTACAATAAATAGGATAATGAACCCTGATGGCACCAAATTAGATTAATAATCTCGGACATCAGTATTTTATAAAGAAAACAAATTACTTAATGTCCAGGACTTTCGGACTGACTTTCTAATCTTAACATACATTGATCCACCCACCTTTTAAAATGTATGTACTGTATCGTATCTTAAGTAGGCTTCTCTATGCGTCTGTCCTGGAACCACTGCTGAGGGCTTTACAAGGTGCAACAGTCGTCCATGGAAAAGGGATGGGAAACAAAACTTAAACTAGTGCCTCAAGCAGACTAGATAATGTTATTTGAAGCAGAAAATCTAAGTTTTCTGTACAGCGCCCAAACGTAGTTTTGTGTACAGGATGTTTTCGGCAAGAGGCTTCCTTCAAAGCTGGTTAAGGCTTGGCAACAAGACGGCTGGAGGTTAACAAACTGATTTTGATGGCTATAAATGTGTTTGGTCACGCCCGCGGCCAATATTCTTCCCTGTACACTGGTATGTAATTGCAATGGATGTACATTGGGTTGCACTAATAATGAATGATCAATGCAAAGAGCTAGCCAAACAGTGTACACTTGAGAAAACCACCATAAAGCAAATGAACACCGTTTTAGCCTAGAGTAATGCATTTTATGCATTACTATAGGAACACAACTCAGCCATGGCCCAATCTCGTCCACTTTAAGAAAGAGCGATTTCTAGCAATATGCAAAGGTACAGTGGCGTTTTAGCAGGTAAGCTCATATTTTCAGTTAAGTAATTCTCAACTATCATTATCTGAGCACAGTTTTAAGTCACTAAAAGGACATGTATTTAAGAGTGAAAAACGTGAACCAAAAGATACCTGCAGCACCGAAAGAGAGTAAACAGCAGCAACGATGGTACTGAACATGCAAATACAACAAGGGGCTATTTTATTTCATTATGCATGCTGGTAAACGCTCTGTGGGAGGGATCTCAGTGTGCTGTGCATTCAACTGGGTGAAGTTTGACAACTTCACCAACACAGAGAACAAGGGAGAATAATCAGACAGTGTCTGAGTATTTAATATTAGAGGGCAAGAACACGTTTAAAAGGCGGTGGGGGGGGGGGGCGGAGAAAGTATACAAGAGGAAACTAGGTAAGACTTGAAGCTGGTAAGACCGGTCGGCTGACTAAACGCAAATGCGTCTTTAGAGAAGATGTTAAAGAGATCCAGAGAAGATGCCAAGTGGAAAGCAAGACTGGAGGAGGGCTGGGGGAGCAAGAGGAAAGAGGAAGTAAATCATCGACAAGGCATCTTGACCGAAGGAGATGAGGCGAACGCGTCGAGTTAGATACATTGACTGAAGAGACGAGAATGGCATTAGATTAGATGTAGGTTGAACAGGAATGTATTCATTTTTCTCTCGAGCTCAATAAGGATTCGGACTCGAGAACAGGCCAGAAATTGGCTTTTTAGATTGATCGGCAATCTTATTCTGCAAGTGGCCAACAAAGTCTACATTTCAATGCAATTTACATGATGAAGAGGCAGAAAACTCATTAAGACAATCAAACGCACATAAAACACAAAACAGAGAGAGGGGTGGCTTGGACTGAGAATGTGGAAGTTTCAGAGTCACCACAGGACCAAAACAAGACACCCTTGACTTGCTGAAACTCAAAAAGGGTGACTTGCACACTGGAAGAAAAAGAGGTTATCACATTGTACTGCATCAGGAGTCCTTTCTTACAATGGCAGAAACCAAGAAGGGACAGTGTGCTCAGTGGACAGAATTCAGAGGAAATTCTTGGAGGCAGGAGCAGGGACACCTTCTATTAGCACACCCCACTCATGCATCTTTCAGTACTTGGCTGCCTGGCATGCCTCAGAGTCACAGAGGAAAGAGACTGAACACAGAGGAAAGCTGCACTCTGTGGAATCCTGATCTATGGCCATTGTGTGTTCGGTCCCTAGCACTCAACTTGTAGATTCTGTAAAAACATTTAGGAGTTAAATTCGACTCATCTCAAATGGACATCCAGGCTGCTCCAGTTACCTCTGTCTGCACTTTCTAAACGAGGAAATTCCGGCTAGCGCTTGTTCTTCTGTCTGAAGAGAGAAGGCGTGCTTATGGGCTCTCAACCCAGCTATTGGAGTGGGATCAACTCTGTTAATCAGTCGTCTCAACTGTTCAGTATCCGGCTGCTCATTTGGTAGCAGCTGTTACCATGTCAGCAGTACTGCCCACACCTTGAGATCAGTATAATGGCTCAGATCAATGTATTAAGCATCACTAGTGTTTTAATTTGTGGAAAGACCTCGAGATTCATTAGCAGCTGTCCAAGCAGATACTCTATGAAGAGATCACTTTGTTCCTACAACTATTTGTACTTACGTATATCAATAGTTCACAAAGCCAGCCTCAGTGGCAGTGCTTTCGCCATTATGGCTCCAAAGCTCTGGAACGCTGTACCAATGCATCTTAGGTCGACTACTTTATTACAGTCAGAAAAGCGCCTAAGATATCAGCATTTTCTATACTACCTTCTCTGCTAGGAGACATCAAAGTCTAAGGCTCAACACCAATGGATGGTTGAACGCTCTCTATGAGCCTATTAGCACAGCAATAACAAAAAATACTACATTTGCTTAGATTTAATCATGGATCCCTCATTCCAGATACACTTTCTAACCATGTATCAAGCTTTGTAAAAACGGTATTAGGAGAAAAGGATCAGAACCTTCATCCCTCCAAGTGACAGCAGCACAGCAGTGCAGGCTTTCTTTTTGTAAAAGATCAACAGAGGAAACATTCTTCTCTGTGGTCTTTTAAAACCTACCCATCCCCCCAACAGCCATTCTAAAACTAGCAGCCTGTCTCCTCTTGAGGGCAAAAACCATGCCCCAAACCAGACCATACTGCTGCAAGGACTGGATCTAAAGCAAGATGGACTGGATTAGGTTCAGGATCATCCACGTCCAACTACCTTCTTATCTCAAAGACAAACTGACCATAAGACTGGAAAAGGAGCTACAAAACATAGTGGTCTCCCTGCATAGAATGCCCTCGAACACGCAGTTCACTCATTGCTTTGCTCTCAGTTGAGGTCTGCTTTCTCTGGCTGTTATACTGGGAACACATTGGGCTTCTCCTTCTGGACAGTTGTTCCTTCTGAACGTCCAAGCAGTCTCCTTTTCTCAGCAGACAGGTGTCTAGACAGTAAGCAGACACTAAGCAGGACATGATTCTTCAACAGATGGACTGATAGCCATCTGACGGCTGCACCGATCCCGTCGAGTATCTCCCAATCGTCGAAACCAATTAATTCCAATACGCTCGTATTCAGTTCATGGATTTATTTCCTTACACAGGTAACCCATAGTCCTGAATGTAATGTCTGTCAACGCGTTTCGGCAAAACGCCTTCTACTGGACAATTTGGTTACGGAGCCAACATCATTTACAAACAAATTCAGAGTCCTTCATTTCTTTCCATAACACCCTAGTGTGATATAAAGCGTCGGCCATTTTAAAACATGCAATAATCATTATTTAAATACAACACTTGATAAAAGAAGCACCTACATTCATAAGAATACTTATGGAGAAATTGGAATTAGGAAGTCATAAATAACAAATATTTGGTCTCATAAAGAAATTACTCGAATACAAACAGACCTACAATACCTTATTTTAAATATTTAAGCTATTGTTTTTTATAAATATATAGCCAGTTGGTATCATGTATCAAAATTCTATTTGATTATATTATAGTACTTGAGTATGTTTCTAATGCCTATACAATCCAAATTAATTCATCTCTGTCCTTATCTGTGTAGTAGGTGGCTCTATAGATACATGTTAATAAATTATGTTTAAACAGGGCCTCAGCCTAAAGTGCATAGTGCTAAAAATCTATAATAATAATACGTGCAAAAGAGCATATAAAGTGCATCAAAGTGTTACAAAACCCTAATTAAAAAAATGTTATATATTAGTTTCTTTGTCTCTTATCCTTTTCCATATATATATATATATATATATATATATATATATATATATATATATATATATATATATATATATTGATTCCATATTCTGCATTTGCCAAATTACAAGGAAGTGTAATTAAAAAATCATCATCAATAGCACAGTGAAAACCTACATAGTCATTCATAAGACCTTGTTTCATATAGATTTCATCAGACTACAGTATGGAGTCAAAAAGGATGTAGATTTCTAAGTCATGACCCCTTTAAAAATTCTTTCATGACATATTTTTGTGTGTTAATTATACTCATCTCACCTATCCTCAAAAACATGATGCTGGTAAAATGATACTAAATTGGCAATACTGTTTAAAGAGTTGAAAGGCATTAAGCGTCTCTTTCTAAAATCAAAATAGATACAATTGATGGTATGCTGTCATCTAAGATGGACATAAAGCTCTGCATCAAGATTATGCACCCAGGGGGATTCAGAGCCTAATAATAGAATCATTTTGGATTCCATTTGTCTAAGCTCTAGCGTTCTGTTTCAAGCTCTGGGATTGTTTTTAATGTGTTTGATACCAGAAAAGGATAATGTGCTACATTCTCCTTTGTGTACCTCCCAGAAATGTTTAGCCAAAGGATAAGTTCTATCTTGATTTTTTATGGCTCTGAAATGTTGTAGGAATCTGACTTTTAACTTATGAATAGTGCTTCCAATATATTTTTTATGACATCCACACTCAATGACATAGATCACAAATTCAGTGTCGCATGTAATTCGATCTTTGATCTCGCACTGACGACCATCAAATATTTGGTACGTATGCGTATTTTGAGCATATTTGCAGGCCTTACAATGGCCACATTTCCAAAACCCCAGACTTTTTTGGCTCAGCCAGGATGTATTGGCTTTTAACGAAAAATAGCTTTTAGTCAGATAATCTCCCAGTGAGCGCGCTTTGCGAAAGGTTAAGGACGGGTGTGTATCTATATGATCATTAATGATAGAATCATTCTGTAAAATATGCCAATTTTTTTGAAGTATATTTCTTAGTGAGTCATGTTGTTGATTGTATTGAAAAAATATTCTAGGTGATGATGGCTTAGAGTCACTGCTGGTCACTGTGTTATTAAAAAGTAACTCATCTCTACTTTTGTTCTTTACCCTGTGTAGTGCATCCCTCTAAATTTTAGGAGGATAACCTCTACTTAAAAATCTGTCCACCATTGCCTTGGATTCCAAGTCATATTTGTTCTCATCAGAACATATTCTGCGAGCCCGCAGTAACTGACTGTAAGGTATTCTCCATTTTAGTGCCTGGGGATGCCCACTATTGGCATGTAGTATGGAGTTGCAGGCCGTGGGCTTACGATATATAGTTGTCTCTAGATGATTGTTTTCTACTTTTAGTAGAACATCTAAGAAGGAGATAGTGTCTCTGCTGAAAATGGCATCCAAATAGATGTTAAATTGGTTGTTATTTAGTACACTTATGTATTCCAACAGCAATTGTTCTTTACCATCCCAAATGATAAACAAATCATCGATATATCGCACCCACAATATCACTCTATCCATATAGATGTTATTACTTTCTGACCATGCCACCTCCTTCTCCCACCAGCCCATATATAAATTGGCATAGGTGGGAGCAAAGGATGCCCTCATAGCTGTCCCTTGTTTTTGTAAAAAGCTTTCATTATCAAAACGGAACAGATTGTGTGTTAGGCATAATTGTAGCATAGATAAGAGCATATTAGTGTGCTCGAGGAATTCGATGGATCGTGTTTGTAGAAAGTACCTACAGGCCTGTAACCCATATTGATGTTTGATGGATGTATATAGGGATGCTACATCCATAGTGACCAGCAAGTAGTCTTTATGCTATGGGATGTCATGTATCTTGGCCAAAAAATCATTTGTGTCACGGAGGTACGAAGGTAGTTCTGTAACAAAAGTACATAGAAACAGGTCCAAATATCGTGAAGTGTTCTCAAGTAATGATTGATTCATACTGACTATTGGTCTACCTGGAGGATGTGTTTTGTTCTTATGGATTTTAGGTAGGAAATAAATACATGGAATTTTAGGATGATCAATTTTCAAATACATAAACTCATCATAGTCCATCAATTGCTTGGTATGCCATTCATTTAACATATCATGATATATCACTTTATATTGAGTTAAAGGGTTGATCATCAGTTTGTCATAGTGCTCTCTGTTCATCAATTGCCGATGTGCTTCTTTGGTGTAATCAGTTGTATCCATAACGACAATATTTCCACCCTTGTCAGAGGGTTTGATGACAATAGGAGAATTGGATCTCAATGTGTTTAGATCTTGCCAATCTTGCTGCATAAAATTGAATCTCGTCATTCTCGATGTCTTCCATGGGCCTTTGCTACGAAATTTGTCGATGTCATTGATCACTAGTTCGTGAAATATGTCTATCAAATTGCCACTAGGTAGTGGAGGATTAAATCTACTCGACAATTTTAGATGGCTATTATCATGAAAATTAGTTACAAATCCCATCAGATTAAGCGTATCCGTACTGTTGTTCGTATCATCATCTATAGAGCATCTGGCTTCATTACTGTCGCTATCTAAGTCATTGATGGCTATCAATTGTGAACTATCAGCAATATTGAATCCAGAGAGTCCAGCCCTCTGATTGACGTTGTCTGCCATTTGATTCAGCAGAACATGTAGACTTTAGGTAATGTCCCATCACCTCCGAAGACTATCAGACAGAGATAAAGCCCTGGTTACACAGCAGCTCTTCGATTAATCTGTGGAGCACTTCTGTCTTTGGTTAAGAACTTGGAACCAGAGCAAAGTGGGGTGGTTTGAATTCCACTGTATAAACATTTAAGAGAGAGGTGATGCCGATCCATTATACGAGGCTTCAGAACTGGTTTGGGTTGGTTCTCTTTCAAATTTCAATTTCTGGCTGTTTCTCAGACACAGCCTTTGTGCAAGATGATGGCACTCACAGCAGGTAGCAGTAGGACGTGCTCCAAGCTCAAGTATGAAAATCAAGGGCAAGCGGAAGTGCTAGATCTCTGCATTTGCTTGCCATCAGTCATCCTGAAGAGTCTGGGACAAGCAAACGGCAGGCTCTACCTATGAACTTCCTCACCTTGAACAATAGAAACTGCAGTCCAAACCTCATTACTATCATCTACCAAACAGCAGTGCTCAACAAGAAATCTGAAGCCTTTTGCCAACACAACTTCTAAAGAAAGGCCTAACTGATTCTCTCCCGTTAGTGTCTGGTTCTTCCTCCCTCCAGCCACAGTAATGCAGGTAATACATTTCCACTGTCTGGGGAAGCTGTTCACATCCTCCATACCACACATGGAGCCCTACTACCATACTTGAGCTACATGTTCACCGAGCACACACACTCAGCATGCATACAGGAGGTCTGTGCAAGATGCTGGTGGCTCACAGACATTTACACACAAGGAATTAGTAGACAGCACTTTCTCTGACACACAGAAAAAGTCTGCTCATTACTGATTCACTAACTGCAGCATGCTGCTGCTGTCACATGATGTAATTCACCCAGGGCATGGACAAGAGTCCTCTGACCATGAGGGGACTCATGGTGCAACCCTTCAGGTGACAGAACAGGTTGTGGGCATTGCATTACCATGGACAGGCCTCTGCAAACTCACTAAACTAGTGTGATGTCAGGGCAAAAAATACAAAGTTTGTATGCAGTTGGCAGGGGTACATGCCGGTTTACCATGCAGGGGATGTTCCTGTCCCAACAAAGAAATAGAATTTATGCCAGCAAGGCATTCTGTTCACTTCAGAACGCCTGGCCTTCTTGCTCATGTTTGGGACAAGGCCGTGACTAGATGAAGGTATCCCTGGAGTATCCAGGGGACTCTGCCGCCTCTGCATGGCCTTTCCCTATGCAATCCTAAATTCAGCTTCATTTCACTCCAAAAGAGTGATCATTGTGTTGACGTGGTTCACTCCTGGTTAAATTAATCCAATAATTGAGACTGTTCTTTTTCCTTCTTTAATTATATCTATTTTGTTTACTGTGGAAGCAATACAACTGTCACTGTCTCTTTTTTCCAATATCACATGCCCAGCAGTGGGCATATCTCTATAACAAGGAATCTACATGCCGTAAAGCCCTATGTATTGCCTACATGCAAAGTAATTGATACTCAAGTTATTCATCTTGTGTTGCTTACGTTTACAAGATGTGTATGTTGTATTTATATAGCACAAAGCCAAGTCAAACCAAGTAAAGACAGAGACTGTGTCTGACAGGAGGCGTAGCATATTTCTGAGATTACAAGTGTAATGTTACTGTATGATGATGTTCCCTTTTTTAAAGAGGTGCATTTTGAGCGCTTTTCAAAATAAAGCTGAATTGGGACGTCCTGGTACATATAGTGTGTCCTACGAGAACCTGGGCACAAAGATGGAGAAGGTCTGTTGCTTCTTTTTTGCACTTCTTTGTCTCCAGTCTGATTTGTCCTGTCTGCAAGCGTGCAGAGACTTCTTAGCTCATTGCAAGTTACTTTTGAAGTGGAAGGTCTACTCCTTATCCAACCTTTGATTTGCTTTTATTATTATTATTATTGTTGTTTACATTTATGTGTTGTCTTAAGACTTGGTGTAGTTCTTGTGCATGTATTGAGGGTCAAATCTTTTTTTTTTTTTAAAGTTACTACAGTCAACGTCACACATTGCACTAACCATTTTTGCGCAACAACAGCTACACCTAAAACGCTTTCTCATTTACTGTTACCACGCAAACCACAATTATGCATTACATCACTATACACACACATATTCATAAACCCTGAAAGACCCTTACTGCCCTCCCCTAAGCAAAAACAATTCCCTTTGCTCCCCCCTCAGCACTACCCATCCCGGACTCCTAAAAAAAAAAAAAAACTCCTTGCTACCCCTATGCAACACCGATCCTTGCACCGTAAAAACTGAAATACCACACCATACAATATCTTCCTCCGAGTTGTAAAATACCCTTCCTCGCCCTTCTCTAAACCCTAAAAAACTCCTTTACCCCGTCCCACAGAGTACACATTCCAGAACTCTCAACCTATGTACACTACCCATTACTGAATCCTAAACAAGCCCCTTACAACTCTTATACAATTACAACCCTTAAATGTGTTGCAATTATAATGTGTCATAACTTATCTCATAGTAGTAAGTTCACCATTATAACTTTGTTGTAATGGTTATATGTTGTTGTGGGTGTGTTCATTTTAACGGTCACCAAATTATGTTTCTATTGTTTTAGTTGCAGTATGTACACAGTGTGAATATTGCCAAGAGGGCAACTAAGTGCTTTATGTGGTGAGCATCTAGAGGAACAATATAAAATAAAAAAATAAATAATAAGTGCAGCTGCTTGAGATCACTGGGCTCTCTGTATCGTTTCCACTTTGGCTTGCAACAATACATTGTGAGAACAAGCATCACTGTTGATCCACAAGCCACTGTGAGGCCAAAAAGCTGGTTGTGCTGTTGTCAACATCTGGAAATGGAGCAGCACTGCTGCTCAAACGGAAGCACTCGTCAGCTCAGAGGCTGAAACTGCTTAAGAGACACCATCATGGAGGTCTCACCTTGGAGGCCAAAACTGCCACACCCAATGACCTGTTTGTACCTGAATGGGGAGGGTGTAACAGCCAAAGATGAGTGCCACTGTGCAGGCCTGTCATGCATAGTATGTCCAAAAGTCTCCTCTCCAACCAAAGACGATCGCAGCACAAACAGAAGTAAAGCTGCTGATGCAAGTGCACGTAGGTAAAGTGCTCCAACAGCACCACTAAAACTGCAGCCATCCAGCAGGTAAAAGCAGGTGTTGGACCTGGCACTTTTTACAGGGTCATCCCCAAACCTTTTGCCTTTCGCCTCCTATTTTTTCTGACCTTTATGTCAGCTCTAGGACTCTGAGCACTTTATCACTGCTGCTCAGTGCTAAAGTGCATGTGCTCTCCCTTCTAAACTTGGTATGACTGGCTTACACCTGATTGGCACATTTAATTTATCTACATGTCCCTTGTACAATTGTATCCCTTATGCCCAAAGCCTGTAAATTAAATGTTACTAGTGCGCCTGCGGTGCAGCTTGCGCCACCCACAGAAGCAGCTTATCAGACCTGTCTCAGGCCTGCCACCGCACAGGGCCTCCGTGTGAAGTTACTGCCACAAGGACCTGGCATCTAAATTACCTTGCCAGGCCTAGAACACTCCTTTTACTGCATATGTCACCTCTAAGGTAGGCCCTAGCTAGCGCTATGGGCAGGGTGCTGTGTATGTAGAAGGCAAAACATGTGTCTTTTTGGACTACATCTCCCAGTAGTGACAAATCACATATTTAGCTTCTCACTAATGTGAGCACTGCTCCTCTCATAAGATTGCATTGAAAATGCCTTAACATATGTCTAAGCGGTACTGTCTAATCTATGAGGGGTGGCGTAGGCCTGTTTGGTATGATTGGAATGGTAGTGAGAAATGCTGCTTACTGGTGTAGGTGGATTTTTTTTTTTTATTACCATTGTGGAAATGCCACTTTTCGAAAGTGAGCATTTCTCTCTGCTTATAACTCTGGTATTTTGCAGCTTGACTCAAATCCATGTCTGGGGCAGAGTGACAGCTGGGCTTGTGAATACTTCTCAAGACAGCCTGTACACAGGGTTGGTGGAGGTGTTACAAGAGTGCATCTGCATGCTGAATGGCCTTCCTGGGCTGGGAGAGGTAGAGGCGGGGCACACATGCATTTGTAAAGGCTGCGCCCTGGCCTCACACAAAGGGCTTGTTTACCCCCCTACTGATGTCTGGAGCCAGTGGTGGAGGAGAAAGGGCTCATTCTGGGAACCGGTTAGGGCTGGTTGACACCCCCCCCCCCCTTTTGTGGAAGCTGCGCAAAATGAGTATAAGTACAGGGGGCTGTCACCCACATTTCTATAGCACTTTTGGAACCGGGAAAGAACTTCTGCCAGAGGAACTATTAGACTGCACAAAGGACTCATCTAGACTGCTCTTCTGTGTGTTGCCCTGCAGCCTGTTGTCTGTTGGGTGGCACCAAGGACTCATCAGGAGTACATTTCTGTTTGTTGCCCTGCTGACCAGCTGACCCCCAGACTTGGACTAGACTGGTACTGCTGGACTGTTTGTAGAGATTGCCCCTACCTGTCCGTGGCTTGCTCGTCTCCCTGCCAGCTGATGCCTGTGTGTCCCCTGAGTGTGTTTGGTGAGTCCATCGCATGAGGAGCACCATTTCCTGCTCCCTGGTGTGATCCAGAGAGTGAAGAGTGCCTTATGTCCTTCTCTTTATAGAACGTGCAGAGCACTTTTCCCTGCAGTGCATGAAGGGTGCAGTGTTCCATTGGTTTCTGCCAGCATGAGGGGGGGGGGGGGGGGGGGGGGGGGGGGGGGGGGGGGGCTGCTCTTTATCCTTGGTCAAGGCAGCAGCACGAGTGAGCGTGCCCGACCTTTTGTGCTGGCCTGGCCCCCCCGGCACAGGAGAAGGGAAGAACAGCTAGGCGGTAGCATCTTGTGTGCGCGGACGAAGCGTGGTGTGGTTGATGCCCCTGGGGCACAAGCAAGTACCTGATTTGGGTACAGTCACTGCCGCGGTCTGGGATCGTGACACCATGGTGGAGAGGCTTGCGCACTTGTTGGGTACTTTAGTGGAGACGATTATGATGATGTCTTGGCATTTCTGGTAATATTTTTACTGACGTGTGCCTTTTTGGTAGTCATGACAACCTGATTACTACTTGTGGTATAGAATATCAGCAACCTATATGTTTACATGACTACTACTTGAATTCGCAAAGTAATAGTCATCTCCGTTATGTTCCAACAATTGCTTTTGTTGTAGGGTATTACTGATACATGTCTTGTTTGGTCCAATGATGTTTTATGCAACACAGTTTATTTTTATATAACTTGCTGTTGTGGTTCCTTTGTGGTATATTTATTATGTTACGTGTGTTGTGCAAACGCTTTACACATTGCCTCTGGGATAAGCCTAACAGCTTGTGCCAAGCTACCAAGGGGGTGAGAGCAAGGGCTATCTTGGGGGTGTAGCTCTATTGCCCCGACTGGAGTGGGGGGTTCAGACTGGCTGAGGTGCGTACCCCAGCCAACCAGAAACCACACTTCTAATAGCAGGGATTAGCCTGTAACCAGAATATGAGACTAGAAAGTGCATAAGAATCTGCATTTGACACATAATCCATCATCCGCTGATTTTAACAAAAAAATTGTTTCTAGCTCAAATGGTTCAAAGGTTACTAAAAATGCAGCAACACATATTGCCGCGCAGTGTGTAACCCTCTGTAAAGGTTGAGTAGTACAATATCTTTTGCTTACTGATATATATTTGGGTGTTAAACCGGTACTAATAATGTACAAAGAATGCAAAGACAGTGTTAGTAGTGTAAAAATGAAGCAATATCACAAAATGTGCTAATTTACACTGCAGAATCTGCCTTTTCCTGCTGCATAATTTACTCAAATATGCCACATAATTTCCCCCCCTTCTGCTGCATAGAGGAGTGAAAAATGAGGAACTGAGTTAAACATCTCATCAGTAGGGTAACTTAAATGAATATGCACCTGTGCCTACTTAATGACTATACCCAGAGTATACCGGGGACTGAAGCCATTAAAAATCACCTAGCATGGGTAGAAAGTACCAGACGGGGGACTGCCACTGGGCTAACTACACTAATTGCAATTTCTAGTGAACAGTTTAGCATTTCATGTCGCTGCAAGATTAAATACTTTCTTTTAACTGAAGATAAGCACTGGGCTGGGTAGTACATTATGTTGTCTGTTGTGTTCCGAGTCCTTGGCCCCACACTGCTCCCTGAAAGTCTTCTGACCGCTCAGCCTCGCCACCCTGAAAGCCAAGAGATGAAATGCTTGTACTTGGCCTGGTTTGTCCGCCAAATATTAGGATGAGCACCGGGACGCTAGACGCAAACCCCCTCGGCCACCACAGACGGGGCCAAGGAGCTGCTGTGTGCCACCCGCCCCCAGCGGGTCTGACAATCACTATTCACTAGAACAAGCATCCTTCGGGGTCCATATTAACCGACAGGTCTAACATTAGCCCCTTTTGGGTAAAAAGTTACATAAACGTGGCACTGCAATGAGACCATTCCATGTCTGGTGCAGTTCACACAGATGGCATACTGACAGTTTTACAAGAAAATAAGCCCCTAATGTTCGGCCCACAGAGGCAGGTGCGGTTTGCGTTAGTAAGCAGGCATCCCGGGATGCAGGAGACCGCGAGCTGCTGGAGCTGAAGCAAGCGGCCCCAGCACACGGGGAGCACCAAACTGTAGTGTAAACCCATTTCCTTCTTTTCACAAGTCAGCCGATGAACAGTGTAATCTACATCTGGGCACGCAAAGAGCAACAGTTCATCCTGCTCAAAATAGTTTCTTCAAAATCAAAAATACTTCTCCAGCAATCCATCGCTCCTTCTCGCCTACAGTGCTGAAACGAGCTACGCTTTTATTTAAACAGAGTAAATGGGTCTTCTTTCTAAACAAAAGTTTGCCAAACTATAATCCATTTGGAACAACAGTGAAACGGACGGTCGATGAAGGACATATTAATTAACTCAATATTTGTATAACTCGTTCAAACCAACTACGAGCAACATAGACAACCAAAGGACTACTGAACTATGCCAGACGCGGGCAGGATTCCCACCTCTGGGGTTAGTCATGGAAAGCAACATGTGCCGCTACTGGACGAGACAATGTGGCACTTCTGAAAAACCAGTTCCTGGCGCCAAATCATGTGGTAACCGTGCTACATGGGTGGGGGATTCATCTCTGCAAACATGTCGATTAACAAGTTCACTCTCGTTTCTTAATTTCTATTCGGCCACACAAAGGGTGGGTTGCAAAATTGCCTTTGCCAGGGTGCAGAGGTCCTATTTCTACATGCGGAGCAGGGAATGCCTTCATCAGTGCCTACAGTAAACGGACGGTGAAGGATGGGGGTAATTATGAAGGATATAGTACGTGCTCCTTAGAAAAACACGCGATTCATACAGCATGTGAAGCAAGGAGAAAACATTTAAGTGTGGACAAGGTAATAAAGACAAACAGAAAGTACCTTAACATCAGACTTTCTAGAAGAGAACATGAACTATGGTGCGGAATGGTCCACTCCCTAAAATCCTACAGATTTAAAGTACACCCCCCCCCCCCCATCTGCTATCAAGTGGTGCTGCTCCTCGTGAGATGCGATATCGAGCTACGCTTGGCACCATCTTAATGAAGGAAACCTGACCTGCATTTTACTAAGAGAAGGTAGAACCCCACAGGACAAGAAACAGCCCCTGCCCAGCAGCACAACCTGGCCAGCGTGACGGACAGAGGCTTCCTGGTTCACCGCTTTACATGAGCGTGTTCTAATCTCCACTGTAAGGCGGTTCTAATGACCATCGAGGCGAGAGAGTTAAAAAAAAAAATACTGTATAGACCCATTCTCGCCCATTGTGCGACCATTCACAGGAAGCCATCTGCCAACAGATCTTTCAAGAAAAAGCTCACCCTTAAGACCAAACGATAAGCAATCAAACGTGGTTGAAAAGAAATAAATAAAATAAACAATCACGTATAAACCATGAGAGGCCAAGCCCTCCCTTCCAGAAATGACAAAAAGAAAACCCACAGGCGATCCCAAGATAGACTTTCAATCATAAGAGATCATTCACATTGGAGGACTCAATTGTCAATATTATCGTCATCTGGTAGACTTCTACTGTGATTCTACTAAATAAAACATACCCAACTGCTAGCAATGCGGTGAACCTGTTGGATAGGTGTGTATGAGGGCCAGTTATGTTTATTATCACGGTTTCAGAGGACAGGCAGATCACCTCTGTGTGTTAAGGGAAGAGTCGCTCACTGCTGTGCTTAGTAATGCAGTCTGGTGCTTAAATCACACATACACACAAATACGCACGGAGCTGCAGCACAATCTGCCAGTGGGATGGCATCATGCCTGTACATAACAGAATGCCTTCAAGTAATTACGTGAACGTTTACATGGAACTAAAGCACTTGTAAAAGCCGGCACCAACAACAGCACGAAATTGCCCATTAGTTTACAGTTCATGCAAACATGTTTGATGTGAGCAATTGGGAAGCCCATTACCACAAGCACTGACAAAGGCACTTGGCCCTTGTTGCACTGCAGTGTGTGCTGTTTAACCTTTTTGCTCCGAGTCGCCACAGACTATCGCAGAGACTGTTACTGCACCATTAACAGCTCCACAGTGCAAGTGTTAATCTACTGTATGTGTCACACATTACAAACAGGCTGCAGCCCCCGTAAGCGACTGGCGCAGGAAGGATGCTTATTCACAGGAAACACCCCAAGCCTCGAGTGCGGAGGCAAGCAGAGGGTGTGCACTGGGAGTTCCATCTTGGCAAATGAAGCGATCACTTATGGACATGCGGGGCACTGAAAACCCTCCCCACCCAGCATGCGTGGTTACTGATGGAGTACAACCCTCCCTACCTAGCATGCGTGGTTACTGATGGAGTACAACCCTCCCCACCTAGCATGCGTGGTTACTGATGGAGTACAACCCTCCCCACCTAGCATGCGTGAGCAATGATGGAGAGCAAACCTTCCCACCCAGTATGTCTGGGTACTGAAGGAGAGCAAGCCTCCCCACCCAGCATATCTGGTTACTGATGGAGTACAATCCTCCCCACCTAGCATGTGTGAGCAATGATGGAGTACAACCCTCCCCACCCAGCATGCGTGGTTACTGATGGAGTACAACCCTCCCCACTTAGCATGCGTGGTTACTGATGGAGTACAACCCTCCCCACCTAGCATGCGTGGTTACTGATGGAGTACAACCCTCCCCACCTAGCATGCGTGGTTACTGATGGAGAGCAGTGTGTGTGGGTACTGATGGAGTACAACCCTCCCCACCTAGCATGCGTGGTTACTGATGGAGTACAACCCTCCCCACCTAGCATGCGTGGTTACTGATGGAGTACAACCCTCCCCACCTAGCATGCGTGGTTACTGATGGAGAGCAGTGTGTGTGGGTACTGATGGAGTACAACCCTCCCCACCTAGCATGCGTGGTTACTGATGGAGTACAACCCTCCCCACCTAGCATGCGTGGTTACTGATGGAGTACAACCCTCCCCACCTAGCATGCGTGGTTACTGATGGAGAGCAAACCTTCCCACTCAGCATGTCTGGGTACTGAAGGAGAGCAAGCCTCCCCACCCAGCATGCGTGGTTACTGATGGAGTACAACCCTCCCCACCTAGCATGCGTGGTTACTGATGGAGAGCAGTGTGTGTGGGTACTGATGGAGTACAACCCTCCCCACCTAGCATGCGTGGTTACTGATGGAGTACAACCCTCCCCACCTAGCATGTGTGGTTACTGATGGAGTACAACCCTCCCCACCTAGCATGCGTGGTTACTGATGGAGAGCAAACCTTCCCACTCAGCATGTCTGGGTGCTGAAGGAGAGCAAGCCTCCCCACCCAGCATGCGTGGTTACTGATGGAGTACAACCCTCTCCACCTAGCATGCGTGGTTACTGATGGAGTACAACCCTCCCCACCTAGCATGCGTGGTTACTGATGGAAAGCAAACCTTCCCACTCAGCATGTCTGGGTACTGAAGGAGAGCAAGCCTCCCCACCCAGCATGTCTGGTTACTGATGGAGTACAATCCTCCCCACCTAGCATGTGTGAGCAATGATGGAGAGCAAACCTTCCCACCCAGTATGTAAGAGTACTGATGGAGAGCAGTATGTGTGGGAACTGAGGGAGAACAACCCTCCCCACCTAGCATGTGTGGGTACTGATGGAGAGCAGTGTGTGTGGGTACTGATGGAGAGCAAACCTTCCCACCCAGCATGTCTGGTTACTGAAGGAGAGCAAGCCTCCCCACCCAGTATGTCTGGGTACTGATGAGAGCAAGCCTCCCCACCCTGTATGTCTGGGTACTGATGAGAGCAAGCCTCCCCACCAAGCATGTCTGGGTACTGATGAGAGCAAGCCTCCCCACCAAGCATGTGTGGGTACTGATGGAGAGCAAACCTTCCCCCCAGTATGTAAGGGTAATGATGGAGAGCAGTATGTGTGGGAACTGACGGAGAACAATCCTCCCAACCTAGCATGTGTGGGTACTGAAGGAGTGCAGTATGTGTGGGAACTGAGGGAGAGCAAACCTCCACACCCAACATGTCTGGGTACTAATGGAGAGCAAACATCCCCACCAAGCATGTGTGGGTACAGATGGAGAGCAAACCTTCCCACCCAGCATGTGTGGGTACAGATGGAGAGCAAGCCTCCCCACCCAGTATGTCTGGGTACTGATGATGAGCAAGCCTCCCCACCTGCATGTGTGGGGTATTGATGGAGAGCAAATCACCTTAACTAGTATGTGTGGGTACTGATGGAGAACAAACCCTCCCACGTAGCACGTCTGGGTACTGAAGGAGAGCAAGACTTCCCACCAAGCATATGTGGGTACTGATGGAGAGTAAATTACCCTAACTAGTATGTGTGGGTACTGATGGAGAGTAAACCTTCCCACCCAGCTTGTGTGGGCACTGATGGAGAGCAAACCTCCCCACCTAGCATGTGTGGGTACTGATTGGGAGCAAACCTCCCCTCCCAGTATATGTGAATACTGATGGACAGCAAACGTCCCCACCTAGAATATGTGGATACTGATGGAGAGGAAACCTACGAGTGAAGCAACAGAGCCCCCTCTGAGTACAGTACCTGAAGCACCTCAGGCTGTGTAAAGGTCTCACGGGCCTCCAGGTACCCGAGCACGTAATCTGCAGTTCAATAAAGCGTGTGCCAGGCCCACCGGGGAAGCAGGAGCAGTAACACATACGAGAGCGACGAAGGAAGACAGTAAAAAACATCATCCAGGACACAGTGGCACAAAGAAACCACAGAGGGTATGAACGTAGAAAGTGGGAACTCCATCATCCCAGCTGCAGTTCAGCAGACAGTGTCCAAAGCTGCAAACTGGATCAAAACACCAGTGTAACAACCTAGCAGAACACCAACCAAAAAATGCCTATTTTATAAGGTTTCCACTCAGTGCGCCCCACTCTTGGGTAGTACGAAGCGACCTTTCTGTGCACAATTAAATCAGGAAGCATGTGATACTTCGAACTGCAATCAAGGTGATATTAATCAGCCGTGTTTTGCGCAAGGTACTTGTAGGCACATCTTGAATTTGGATGGTGACCCACGCATACGCTGGGGGATTTCATTTATAGTAAATAAGGGCCAGATGTAGCAAGCAGTTTTGCCCATTCGGTGTCTATGGGAAAATGTGTTTTTACATATGGCCCTAAGTCACAGAAATATTCACTTTGTGCTGAACGCCCTCATCTTAGGGCTAAAGAATTTCTCCCCTACAACTTTTAATGCGAAATGAAGGGATGGAAATATTTTGTACAAAACACACAGCACTTGCAGAAGAGCGCTGCCTCCAAATACGGCCTGGAAGAGAGTGTGCGACTGTGACAGCTCAAACTCAACCGGAGTTTCTTTAAAGCTTCCAGCCGCCCACCTCCAAAGAGAACACACCATTCGGCTTCAGGCACTGACAATACAACCCACGTCTTCAACAATGACTAATGCTCCCAGAAATTGTGCTACTGTGACTGCAGCTGGAGAACAAAAGGTTGTTTCTATCACCGCATCTCTTCACACAAGAAGGATGCCACACCAGTGGACTGCCCCCTTCTAAGGCAGACGAAGGCACGGTCTTACAGGGTGGCTGGATGGCAGGACTTTCATCACAGAGACATGTTCTGCCCGCCCCCCCCGCACTCCCCCTTCAGCGCATAGACACTTCTGGTGAGGTCTGTTTGTGTGGTTTAGATTCACAGTGTAACTGCCTCAGCCCTACACACTGCCCGTACGGGTGGGTGGAGGTGGAAACTTGGTCCAAAGTGGTAAAGGGTAACAACAGCAGCGGTCCGCAAACTAAATCATAAGAAAAAGGGGCCCTGGACATTTGCTAGGGCTCAAACAAACCTCAGTGGTAGCCCGGGATCCCCTCATTAGTAATAATGTGTCACCCTCTAGAAAGTATCACCATGAGCTGCAGAGGCTGCCAGCTACGGGGCAACTCATGTCAGAAGATGACTAGGAGACAACTGTTGCGAGGTGTTATCCACTACAACAAAAGATACTGGCCAATTCTCATGTTAAACATTACGCAGGCTCCTTAATAGTTTAGTTTACACATCATTGTAAAAAAAAAAAAAAAAAAAAAAAAAAACCAACATCGAGCTCTAATGTGCACCACCTTAGCAATCGAAATACTCAACTAACAAGAACATTACAACTTTTTAATGTATGCAACATTACATGCCTAAACATCTGAACCTTAACAAAGCAACCTACCTCAGTCCCAAATTCCAGCAGCACAATACCACACGATTCAAAGCAGAAGCCCTACTAAAAATTAGTAGCACTGCACCATACAAGCCACACAAAACCTTCAAACGAACAGCACTACTATCCGTTAAGTGACACCTACAGCTAGTGGCATCCGTACCTCTCAAACGGCAGCCAAACACCAGAACTTTACCAACACAGCTGCTTCTGAAGAAACATTCCCAACAAAACAGTAGCACTGACGGTTCAATAATAACCAGAACCGCAAACACATTTTATCAATTTAGTTATATGCCAGGTAGCACCACTCACCCAAACCTTATCGACAGACAGCACTCAGCTAAAACAGCAACCTGCATATTTAGATATCAGCAACAAATCACGTGCTGAATCCAAGCAAAACTCCAAACATGCAAGCTACATTAGGATAGCTATCTCCCAAACAATGTCCAACAAAAAAGACTAGTAGCACAGATACCAGTCAAGCAGTCCTCTAGTTTGTAAATCGTATTAGAAGCAAAGCAACATCCCAAACTAAAGAGTATTGCATCACCCACTTCTACGCTGCACAGCAACAGCTCAACCTAAGTAGGACCGCGACCTGCAAGGCAAGCTCGAAAGCAACCTTTACTTCTCAGTACAGCAACATCCCAAAACACGAAAATCAGCAACAGTACAACTCTCCTAAACCTTACTTTGCCAGATACCCCACAAACAACAAGTCCTCAGCAACCAACCAACCTAGGAGCAATAACCAAACCGGAGCAATGTATCAACCAACAATGTAACACAGGTCTGGTAACACAGCACCCAAAGGTCAGAAGAGGACACACCTCTAGTTCAACCAGCACTTACATCTTAGCTAACTCATTGAGTGCTAAATCAACCCAGAAATAAACACCACCACCCTAGCCTTCGCAGCACCTCCTACACAGAACTCAAATATCCGAAGGATGACAAGCCTCTGGTTCAGACAGCACCCACACCTTAGCTTCAAAGCTGCCTCGCGAAAACACTGCAATAACCAAACCTCGACACTACATCAACCAAGTAGTGACAACATCACTTAAGCCTTGGCAGCACAGCACCCTCATATTTGCATCACAGGCCCTCACAAGCAACATCTGAATACCCAAATCTGAACACCTAATCAACCCAAGTAGTAGCCATCATCCTAGCCCTGGCAGCACAATACCATCCTTCTGACACAGCACCCAAAGCTCAGAAGGAAGACAAGCCTCTAGTTCAACCAGCACCCACACCTTCACATCACAGCTCACTCACAAGCTACAGCACAATATTCAAAGCTGAGCACCAAATCTACCCAGGTAGTAACACCACCACCCTAGTCTTGGCAGCACAGCACCCTCCTAGAAGCGCAAAAGGGTGACAAACCTCTGGTTCAAACAGCACCAACACCTAAGCATCAGTTGCCTCACAAGCAACATCTCAAATACCCAAAGCTGAGCACTAAATCGGCCCAAGTAGTAATACCACCACCGTTCTGGCAACACAGCACCCTCTTAAACTGCACCCAGAGGTCAGAAGGATGACACGCCTCTGGTTCAAACTGCACCCACATATTTGCATCACAGGTCCCTCACAACAACATCCGAATACCGAAATCTGAACACTAAATCCACCCAAGTAGTTATACCACTACTCTGGCCGCACAGAACCCTCCCAAACAGCACTCAGGGGTCAGAAGCTATGATAAGCCTCTGGTGCAAACTGCACCCACATATTTGCATCACACCTGCATCACAAGCAACATCTCAAATATCCAAAGCTGGGCACTAAATAGACCCAAGTAGTAATATCACCACCCTAGCCCTGGCTTCACAGCAGCCTCCCAAACAGCACCTAGAGGTTACAAGGATGACAAACATCTGGTTCAAACAGCACCTAAACATTTGCATCACAGCGGCCCCGCAAGCATCACCTCCATACCCCAACCTAAGAGCACATCCACCCAAGTGGCAACCCCACCACCCTGGCAGCACAGCACCCAAAGCTCAGAAGGGTGATAGCACCCCGGTTTAACCTAGACAAGAAACACGGGCACCCCCGCCCCCCCCCAGCAGAGGTGTGCTCCCCAGTCCTACACAAGCACCCCCACTTAACAACAAAGGCCTCCCCCACCTCTGACACAGTGAAGAGCGCCCCCCAGCAGGGCGCAGGCAGGAGCCCCCCCCCCCACATGCTGCACACCTCTGCGGCTCCATCCGGAAGTGAGGCTCGGCGCCCCTGCCCCTCAGCCTGCATCCCCGGCTCGCTCTCCTCCTGCCCCTGGACCACCCCCGCCTCTCCCCGCTCACCTCGGGCTGCCCCCCACCCCGGCCTCGCACCGGCTGCGGCGGCGGCTCCTTCCCCTTCTCACTTCAGCCTGGGAGCGCGGCCGCGCGCACCACCGCCGCCCCCCCCACCCTAGCCCCCGGCGCGCGCACATCTGTCCGCGGCGCGCGCCGAGCGCTCCATCCCTCCCACCCTCCCTCCTCCTGTGGTCCTCCGACTCCACCAACAATCACCAGCGCACCTTTTCCGTTAGCAGCGCGTCATGACGCAGCGGCGGCGCCTCTCGCGGTGCCCCCTGGACAGCGTAGTCCGCGAGGCTCTGGCCGGAGGCGCCATCTTTTGTTCTCAGGGTGACCGGCGGGCACGGGCTGGTGCGCCCAGGTGCGGTGCCCTGCCGGCGGCAAGGCCTCCTCTGTGGAGCAGACGGGTACACTTACTTACAACCTGTTTGGAGTCACACCTGAATTAGATAAAGCTTCTAACTGTAAAGGCTTTTTTTCACAATGTTTAGAGATACAAAGATGTGTTATATAGCCCCTCAGGGACAGGTAATGACGTACAGTTTATTATTATGTTAACAGTTATTTGTATATTTGTACTTGTTTTCTAGCTCCCCCCGGAGGATGAGGGGGAGTGTTGCCAAGAAACACTTCTTAGCTGGTGGTGGCTGCAATGATGAATAGGAATTCAATATTGTTCTCACAGCCTGTGGAGGAAGAATGAGAGAACCTGAGAAAATTATTCGTTCCTTTCAACTTTTCAACTTCTCACACACACGTACAAATCCCAACACAATTTAGGACCAGATTACCTGAACAGCCGCATACACTTTCACCAACCCACCAAACACCAGCACTTTGCCTCACTCTGACTCGCACACATTCCCTGCATCCGCAAAATCAAAACTGGAGGTCGCCAATTCTCTTACATCGCACCCAAGACATGGAACTGCCTCTCCCTACACATCAGAGCCTTCTCTTCACTTCTTGAGTTCCGCAAGAAGCTGAAGACTTGTTCCTTCTTATAAGCATCTTGGGGACCACAAAATTACACACATGCTCACGCAACGGGACACCCTCTTGGGTGATTAGTGTGCTATACAAATCAATATAACATAACACCACTTATCTCTTGAACCCAACTCCTTAAGTAGTCATGGTTAAGTCAGTTTTAATTGCAGCCAGTGATTAGAGGTGTGGCCCACCCTCCCTCATTTTGGAGAGACAGCACTTATTTTTACTCAACATACTTTGATCCAGAGCAAGAGTGAGAAAAACAAACAAGCATTAATAAAGTCAATAGGTTTCACCTTTGTTTTTTCTTTTGCATTTTATCTTAATAACTGGATTATAAATATTAGAAAAAGGTTACAATAATGTTTGTTTTAAATTTGATAAACCAATAATGGTTGTTTATGTTGTGATGTATGGGTTCCAAACTTGTAATTTGTACCTTATTTAATATGGCATTATATTAGAGTATAGTAATGTGCAGTCAGTAAAGTGCCACTGCACTTGCTGCACCATTCAAATCATGCCTCTTTTAACTGCAAGGTAACCGCAATTGTGACTGCCTATTTAGTAGTAAAATATAGCAATATTTGGTGTTTAGCGGAGCAATGGCAACTTTGGGCCCCAGTGCTGTTGCACCAGCTGCGCCACTCAAATCATGACCTAAATGCATACACAATAACTGCACTTGTGACTCCCTGTATAGAAGTAAAAATTGGTAATATTTTGTGTTTATTAGGGTTCCTAGAGCTTTTAGGCACAGTGCCACTGCACCTGCTGCGCCATTCAAATCATGACCCTAATGCTTGCGAGGTAACTGCACTTGTGACTGCCCGTTTAGTACTAAAATGTAGCAATAATCTGTTTTTAGAGGGGTTCTGACACCTTGTGGCACTGGTGCCACTGCACCTGCTGCACCATTAAAACAATGACCCTAGTGCCTGCAAGTTAACTGCACTTGTGACTGCCTGTTTAGTAGTAAAATATAGCAATATTTGGTGTTTAGAAGGGTTCTGACAACTTTTCGGCCTTGTGCCACTGCACCTGCTGCACCATTTAAATCATGGCCCTAGTGTCTGCAAAATAACTGCAATTGTGACTGCTGATTTAGTTGTAAAATATAGCAGTAATAACTGTTTAGTGGGGTGCCTAGAGCTTTTGTTCCTGTGCCGCTACACCTGCTGCACCGTTGAAATCATGTCCATAGTGCCTGTTAGATAACTGCATTTGTGACAGCCTGCTTAGCAGTAACATTTAGCAATAATCTGTGTTTAGAGGGGTTCTGGCACCCTGTGCCCCAAGTGCCACTGCACCTGCTGCACCATTCAAATCATGACCTTAATGCCTGCAAGGTAACTGTATTTGTGACTGCCTGTTTAGTAGTACAATATAGCAATTTCTGGCGTTTAGAGAAGTTCTGACAACTTTTGGCCCATGTGCTACTGCACCTGCTGCACCATTCAAATCATGGCCCTAATGCCACCAAGATAATAAGTCAGCGAGAGAATAGCAATTTGAAATAAAATGTCGCCCAATTATACAAATTCCTTCACTTTAAAAATGAGTAAGTGGTAATTTAAGAAACACACACACAAATCATTTTAATATTTTCAACTGTTATTCATCAGAATGTAAGTATTAAGTAATGAAAAACACAACATAATGAGAACACTCGCTGCTTGCTTTACACCTGCACTCGATACTCCATTGCAAGATGGGCAAAATGTTTACACATGTTTCAAGACAAATTGACTTGCGTTCAGTTAATCTTTTCGCATACAAACACTAACAAGTAACCAGTCACTAAAAAACAGAATCTGTACTTTGGCTATGCTCCACACGACAGCAAAAGCAGAACAGAAAGCAGAGCAGAAGATCAGGAAGTGACCTGTCAGCCAATAAAAAGCAAGTAAATTCAAGCAACGTTGGAGTGATGTTTGAATGAACAAACAGGATGTTCAGGTAGGTAAGGAGCAGGTTCTAAGTCCCTTTAAATAATTTTGTCTTAGTAACATAAGACTTCGCAATACGCTGTGCTGGTGAAACCTAAAAAGGAGGTAAGAAGGAGGAAGAAAAAAACTGTGACAAACAGAGAAAGGAGGGGTGGGAAAAAATCCAGTTAATTTTTTTTTCAAAGGCAGGGAGTGTCTAGTGGTTGATTAAACACACCTGAGGTGGACTCATGACTACGCAGCTGTTGACAACCAAATATATCTAATTATAAGGGGTTTGAGTTAAGGGAAAGATAGAAACCTTGGTATAGAATATTTAGCTAATAGTATTAGGGAAACGGCTTGAGACACTAATCTCAGTTCTGTTCATTTATTCAAATAACCAAATAATAATTACAGAAGGCAAAATGTTGGGAAATTAACATAATCAAATCATAAGCAAAAGCATAATCTAGCCCTCCCAAAGTGCCAAACAGACTGATATACAGCCTGTCTCCTTCAAGGATGAAAGCTAAAGTAAACCAACCATCACTGCTCTTAAGGAGAAAGTAAAATGTAAAAACAACTTCTAGCTGTTTCCCAAACATAATATCTTTTATAATGTTTTAGACGAAAAAAGTACACCATTTTCATAGCCTGATATTACATAAATATGCAGTACCAAAAGTTTACTTACAAAGCATTAATCACATTATTATTATTTTAAAGTAGCACATACTTGCATTACCCAACGTTGCACCTAGTTTGTTGCTAATGCTAAACAGGAGAAACAATTAACTCCTTTCGTACATAAATAACGTCTAGATGTTCATGAAGGCTCAGCTGAGTGGCATTGCAGTGTTGCAACATTTCAACATCATGTTCTGAGGAAGTTAGTGAAACATTATGGTGGTCATTACAACCCTGGCGGACGGTGTTAAAGCGGCGGTAAGACCTCCAACAAGCCTGCGGTAAAAAAATTAGAATTACGACCGTGGCGGAAACCGCCAACAAAGACAGCCACTTTAACACTCCGACCGCCACGGCGGTACACACAAAGTACCGCCCACAGTATCACAACCTACCAATCCGCCACCTTTTACGGGGCGGATTCACTACGGACGAAAACACGGCGGAAACAGGACTTCAAAGGGAAAACGCTCACCTCTACGCAGCCCACGAGGAATCCGGACGCCATGGAACCCGAGCTGCACATCCTGCCAGCCCTCATCTTCTTGATCCTCTACCAGGAGCACGAACGCCGGCTGCGAAGACAGCGGTGAGTACTGCACCTACGACATAGGGGAGGGAAAAAACAGGGACACACACACGCAACACCCCCACCCTCACCCACTACAACACACAAACTAATACATATTTATACATTATAGTTACAGCCCCCAGCCCTCCCGGGAGAATGCAAAGACAAAATGAAATGAGTGTAACCATTGTAATAATATTAAAATCAAGTACACAAAAAAAAAATATATACACCATAAACAAAATATACACCAAGCTTAGTAGTCCAGGTAGTGCTTCAATGAAGTCCGTGGAACACTGGGCCCACATGGTATGGGCGAGGCCCACACAAGATCCCCGACCATGACGGAGAGAACACTGCAGGGGCATCAGAGAGCAAGAAAACAGGCACCTCAGGGGGAGGGAAAGGGGGGGCACCTCAGCCGGTTGAGTGCATGATGCCAAATCCACGAGAGGGCCACATGCCCACTGTTCAATCCTGGGGAGTGCAAAGCCACAGTCTCTCAAGTCTGTACAGTGGGTGGGTTGCCCACTGTTCAATCCTGGGGAGTGCAAAGCCACAGTCTCTCAAGTCTATACAGTGGGTGGTTTGCCCACTGTTCAATCCTGGGGAGTGCATAGCCACAGTCTCTCAAGTCTATACAGTGGGTGGGTTGCCCACTGTTCAATCCTGGGGAGTGCAAAGCCACAGTCTCTCAAGTCTATACATTGGGTGGGTTGCCCACTGTTCCATCCTGGGGAGTGCAAAGCCACAGTCTCTCAAGTGGGTGACAGTCTCCACTGGTTCTGGAGGGGGCATGGTGCCCAAAGTGCTTCATCCTGCTAAGGACAGAGGTAGTGGATGACAGTCTCCACTGGTTCTGGAGGGGGCATGGTGCCCAGAGTGCTTCATCCTGCTAAGGACAGAGGTAGTGGATGTATCTCTCTACTGGTTCTGGAGGGGGCATGGTGCCAAGAGTGCTTCATCCTGCTAAGGACAGAGGTAGTGGATGACAGTCTCCACTGGTTCTGGAGGGGGCATGGTGCCCAGAGTGCTTCATCCTGCTAAGGACAGAGGTAGTGGATGACAGTCTCCACTGGTTCTGGAGGGCGCATGGTGCCCAGAGTGCTTCATCCTGCTAAGGACAGAGGTAGTGGATGTATCGCTCCACTGGCTCTGGAGGGGGCATGGTGCCTAGAGTGCTTCATCCTGCTAAGGACAGAGGTAGTGGATGTATCTCTCCACTGATTCTGGAGGGGGCTCTGTGCCCAGAGTGCTTCATCCTGCTTGTGACGGACTCAGTAGCGTCAGTGCCCTTGGAGCTCATGGGCCAGCGGTGCTTGTGGCGGCGGTGCCCTGTTCAGCGGTGCTTGTAGCAGCGGTGCCCTGTTCAGCGGTGCTTGAGGCCGCGGTGCCCTGTTCAGCGGTGCTTGAGGCGGCGGTGCCCTGTTCAGCGGTGCTTGAGGCGGCGGGCTCCTTTGCAGTGACTCAGCTGCTGGCGGTACTCTCTGTTCCAGCGGGGCTTGTGCTGGCGGTCCTCTATGTCCCAGCGGGGCTTGTGCTGGTGGTCCTCTCTGTCCCAGCGGGGCTTGTGCTGGCGGTCCTCTCTAGCCCAGCGGGGCTTGTGCTGGCGGTCCTCTCTGTCCCAGCGGGGCTTGTGCTGGCGGTCCTCTCTGTCCCAGCGGGGCTTGTGCTGGCGGTCCTCTCTAGCCCAGCGGGGCTTGTGCTGGCAGTAGCCTCCTGGGCAGCAGGGCAGGTGCTGGCGGTGGCCTCCTGGGCAGCGGGGATGATGGCGGTGGCCTCCTGGGCAGCGGGGATGATGGCGGTCTCCTCCGCCATGCTGCTCTTCCCAGACTTGCCAGGTTTCTTGTGGCCCTTCCCCATCTTGGAAGGTGTCGCAGCTGACTCCACACTCCCACCGGGACCCCTGGGAGCGGCTTTGATGGCTGGAGTCTTCCCCCTCTCCCGCCAGGCACTGGCCAACTTTTGATGCTTGACAGGTGGGGGACTGTCCGTGCTGTGGCTCCGTGCCACACTGGCTGCCCTGGTGGCTGGTGCACTCCAGATTCCAGTGACTACAGGCTCCACTGGTCCCGGAGATGTTGTGGCTGAGGTGCTAGGTTAGGACCTGGAGAGTCGGGCCCTAGGAGACGGACAGGGTGGGGGAGGTGTGGGAAAGAGGTCAAGGTTGGACAGGAAAAGTTTTTTGGAGACACTGGGACTGGTAGCTGGAGGGGGTTTGGGAGTGGAGGAAGAGGTTGTGGTTGTAGGAGGTGTTCGTTTGGTGACTTTGGGTGAAGGTGCATGCGCTGGAGGCTTTTGTGAGGTAGATGGCTGTTGGGTGGGTGTATGCCTGCGTTTGTGTATCTTGGGAGGTGGCATCACAGACACACTGGGAGAGGACACAGGGGACGTGTGAATGGTAGTGGGTGTGGTGACTGCAGGTGAGCGGGGTGTGGTGGTGTGTGTGCTGGTGATGGCAATAGTGGCTGTAGATGTAGTGCATGCAGGTGTGAGTGTAGACGAGACTGGGAGGGAGGAGGGAGACGAGGAGGAGGGGGACACAGAGGAGGCAGTGGATGTTGGTGTGTCTGCATGTGTGTGAGCTCCTCCGATGTGAAGGCAGGGGCCCTTTCCCCAGACACTCGAGCCATTGTCTCTTCCAGACCGAGGTCACAGCAGCAATTGCAGTGTAGGTCCTCTCCTGTCGAAGATCAGGCATCGAGTGATTGAACAGATAGAAAATGGCGGTCACGTCCGCGGCGGTGCGTACCGTCACCGCCGGCGTACATCATCATTGGCTCCTGGGACCCATAGGGTCCAATGTTAACCAATGCAGCATTGCGCCACGATCTTCGACCGCCTACCGTGACGGTGTACAATGCCAGCGCAGTTACCTCACATCCCATTGTCCCACTTTACAGGTCAGGCAGCCGCCATTTTAGGGGCCCACATGGCTTAATTTTTAACTGCGTCACACATAACTAGGCCTAGACTCAACACACATACAGGCCACTTTTCGGATTAGGATTTGTGTTCTGTGTAAGCTGTGGGTACGTACCTCTGAGTTGGTTGACTTTGTGCTTGCTTTTTTCCTTCATAGGCACTGTCCGCTGCGACATGTGAGGAGATGGCGGCATCCTCCGGTGTACAGACCGCTGGTGGACCTGTCAACAATGGAGGAAAGACATGTGATCATCACATACAGGCTTGACCGTGCCACAATCCAGGAACTGTGTACCCAGCTGGAGCCAGACCTGATGTCAGCAATCCGCCATCCCACAGGAATCCCCCCCTCAAGTGCAGGTGCCGTCACTGCTCCATTTCCTTGCAAGTGGGTCATTTCAAACAACAGTGGCCATAGCATCAGGGATGTCCCAGCCTATGTTTTCCAACGTGTTGTCCAGAGTGTTGTCTGCCCTGCTGAAACACATGCGGAGCTACATCGTTTTCCCTCAGGTGGAGGATTTGCCTACAGTGAAAGGTGATTTCTAGGCCCTGGGACATATCCCCAACATCATAGGTGCCATTGATGGGACACATGTGGCTTTGCTACCCCCCGCAGGAGTGAACAGGTGTACAGAAACCGGAAGAGTTATCATTCCATGAATATGCAGATGGTGTGTTTGGCAGACCAGTACATCTCCCATGTGAATGCCAAGTTCCCTGGCTCAGTGCATGACGCCTACATCCTGCAGAATTGCAGCATCCCTTATGTGATGGGTCAACTCCAGAGGCACCATGTGTGGCTATTAGGTGAGCACCTGGAAGCAAGACAGTGGGAATGGTTATCTGGGTCTGGGGTTATCCCTACAGGTTAGTGTGTGTCTTACAGTTGTCCCTCGCCATTTGCAGGTGACTCTGGTTACCCCAACCTGTCATGGCTACTGACCCCAGTGAGGAATCCCAGGACAAGGGCAGAGGAACGCTATAATGAGGCCCATGGACGAACACAGCGGCTAATAGAGCGGACCTTCGGGCTCCTGAAGGCCAGGTTCAGGTGCCTCCATATGACAGGTGGATCCCTGTTCTACTCACCAAAGAAGGTGTGCCAGATCATTGTGGCCTGCTGTATGCTTCACAACTTAGCTTTGCGAAGACAGGTGCCTTTTCTGCAAGAGGATGGTCCAGATGGTGGTGTTGTTGCAGCTGTGGAGCCTGTGGACAGTGAAGACGAGGAAGCAGAAGAAGAGGACATGGACAACAGGAACTCGGTGATCCTGCAATATTTCCAGTGAGACACAGGTAAGAATACAAACCTGCCTACTACATGTACTTTAACACTACTACCTCTCGACTGTCTGTCGTTTTCACCCAGTGTATGGTCACTGAGTTGTCACTTTCCTTTACGATTTCACAGATGTGGGTCCCACTGTGTGACATCTGCTTTGATTCCTCATGGACTAGAGCTGTGTGACATAGGTATGTTGACATTACAATTGAAAGAGCTTTTTACCACAGTAATTGCTAATACACTATTCCGAAATCACAGACTGACTCCAGATTGTCTTGTGCTTCAAGGGTGTTTATTTAAGTGCTCAATATTGGAGGGGGTTGCAAAATGGTGAGGGGGTGATGGTGGAGGAATGTCCATGGCAGAGTCCATTCTATTAGTCTCACAGGTGCATTGCCCAAATGGGCATAGGAAGTGGAGCTGGGGCAGTTTAAGGATGGACAGGGTGACAAAGTGGGACAGAAGGATGGCATTCAGAGTGGTCTCATTTCTTGGCGGGGGTCTTGGCATCGTTCTCTGTCTTTGTCCTGGATCTCAGGGACCATTTGCGGGGTGGTTCTCCCTCTGCAGGGGGTGGGGTGCTGGTGTGGTGGTCCTGTGGCGGTGCCTCCTGTCCACTAGCACTGGCGGAGGTGGTGGGCTGTTCATCGTCCATGCTAGTGTCAGGGGCCCCTTGTTGTGCCACAGTGTCCCTCCTGGTGTTGAGTACTTCCTTCAGCACCCCTACGATGGTGCCCAGGGTGGAATTGATGGTTCTGAGTTCCTCCCTGAGCCCAAATACTGATCCTCCTGCAGGCGCTGGGTCTCCTGAAACTTGGCCAGTACCGTTGCCATCATCTCCTGGGAGTGGTGGTAGGCTCCCATGATGGAGGAGAGGGCCTCGTGGAGAGTGGGTCCACTGGGCCTGTCCTCCCCCTCTCACACAGCAGCCCTCCCAGTTCCCCTGTGTTCCTGGGCCTCCGTCCCCTGGACCGTGTCCCACTGCCACTGCTCCCAGGTCCCTGTTGTTGTTGGGGTGGTGGGTTAGCCTGGGTTCCCTGTAGTGGTTGACACACTGCTGATTGACGTGTCCTGGGGACAGAGGTATGGGCCCGCTGGGTGGGTGCTGTGCTGTGCTGGTGTTTCCAGAGGGGGCACGGAAAACTATAGACGTGCGTGCCGTGCTGATCAAATTATACTGAGGAACGGTCATTCATGGCGTTATGTTGAGCGTGTTGCGCTCGTTTTCATTTCATATTTTTACTCTGCAAATTCCAGAGGATCACGCAGGAGGGTAAAACACACGACGTCTAAGTTCTTAAACACAAGTAACGAGCGTGCCGCGTTGTACTTTCATCATACAGAGACTGTACACGCATACTGCACAGTGTAACAAGAATTCAAAGTACCTTATCTATTTTCTTCTGAATTTCAAGCACAATGTAAACAAAAATTTAATTCCAAATAATCTTACTGTCTACACTCCAGTCTTCACAGTTGCTCTCTCGGAACTGTAGTGTTTTTTTTCTGTCTCTGGAACCATATGTTAAGCAATTTCTTTTTGAAAGAGAGCTCAATGTTGGATTAATGAAACAACGAAGTGGATAGAAAGTGAAATTTCAAGTCCTATAATAATAATATTTCAGAAGGAGTATTTATACGTAAGCAAATCATCTAGTTTTTTAAAAATTGAAAATGCTCCTGTTTAAAAAAAATAATAGAAATGCAAAACATTTCACCTCCACCGTTTTTTTTTACCATGCCAGGGGAACCACCAATAAAATGGTCTAAATGGAAGAAAACTTTCCTACATTATTCGAGAGTATGTGGAACTAATCTTTCGAATGAAAAGACGACAGCTCTGTTGATGCATTGTTTAGGATGTGAGGGGCAAGAGATTTTTGAAAATGTACCCGACACAGGAGACGAAGGAACAGATTTGAATGAATTTGAAATATATTTGAAAAAGTTGGACCTACATTATTTACCAAAAGTTAGTACCATCTTGGAACGGCACCATTTTGGTATGAGGGAGCAACATCCTGGTGAAAGTATTGAGGATTATATCACAGCCTTAAGAAAACTTGCATCTACGTGTAAATTTGAAGCTACCAGTGAGGAACGTATTAGAGACCAATTTATGCTAAGATGCTCAAGTGATAAAATTCGTCAGGAACTATGGAGCAAGGATGATCCATCTTTACAAGAAGTAATAGTACTGGCTAAAGGTGTGGAACACACTTTAGCTTGTGTGGAAGAGTTGGAAAGAGGAAAGAATAATTCAGTAAACAAAGTGTCTACAAAAAAGGAAGATGTAAATAAGGAAGCATCTGGTGGAAAGGAAGAAGATAAAGTGACTCAAGGACAGTGGTTTAGATCTAAGGATTTGAGGTGTTTCCGCTGTGGCAATATAGGTCATTTTGCTTCGTATAAAAAATGTCCAGCTATCAATAGCATCTGTAAGCTGTGTAATAAAAAGGGGCACTTTGCTAAATGTTGTAAATCGAACAAAAGCCAAGCGTCTGTGAAGGTAGTGGAGGATTGTATTTTGACAATTTCAACGGGTACTCAAAGGAAAGGTAATTCGAAAGACACTATTTCGATTTTAAATGAAGATGTTGAAGTATTAATTGATTCAGGAGCATGGTTGACTTTGATTTCGAATGAGTTTTTTGATAAAAAGTTGAGTCACAAGGTTAATTTAAAAGATTCAGATGTGGTTCCAGGGGCGTGTGGTGGTCAAACCATCCAACTCAGGGGCTATTTTGAGTCAGAAATTTCATTTAAGAAAACACTATTTATGGGAAAATCTATGTCCCGGTCAAAGGAGACAGTGTCTTAAGTTGGCCGCATCAACGAGAATTGAGTGTCATTCTAGATCCCAACTCAACCACACCGGTAATGATTAGGGATTAATTTATTGAACAGGTGCAAATGGTTAATGAATTTCCAGTGCAAGGAATCAAAAGTGATATTTTGCCAAAATTTGTTGAAGATTTTGAAGATGTATTTAGTGACAATCTAGGTTGTCTTAAGAACTATGTTCATCGCATTAGAGTAAAAGAGGGATCAGTTCCAGTAGTTTCAAAAGTACGTCCTATCCCTATTGCAATGAAAGATGATGTGGAGAGAGAGATACAAAGGTTATGCAAGGATGGAATAATTGAGCCGGTGGAATCATCAGAATGGGTGTCACCAATAGTGGTTGCACGCAAGCAGTCTGGTGATATCAGACTGTGTGTGGATTTGAGGAATCTAAATAAATGTGTTGTGAGTGATCAATTTCCGTTACCTAACATAATGGAGATGGTCACACTGTTACATGGGTCCAAATATTTTAGCAAATTGGATCTGACCTCTGCTTATCATCAGGTCATGCTGCATGAAGACTCAAAATACTACACCACTTTTGTAACACCTTTTGGGACTTATAGGTTTAAAAGGATGCCTTTTGGTTTGGTGTCTGCTGCGGCAGTATTTCAGCGCCTGATGTATAATATGTTTGGCTCAGAACCAGGTGTTAAATGTTTCCAAGATGATATTTTGATACATGCACAGACTGAAGAGGAGCATGAGAGGAGAGTTAGGAAGGTGTTGAAAATTTTGAGAGAGCATGGGTTGACTCTCAAGATAAAAAAATGTTTTTTCTGTAGGTCTGAGGTGGAGTATTTGGGCCATAGGGTAACTCCTGAGGGGGTGTGTCCTAAAGAGGACCTTGTAATGAACATTTTAAGTTTACGTGAACCAGAGAAAAAGGAGGAACTCCTATCGTTTTTGGGAATGGTTGAGTTCCATGCAAAATTTTTACCAAATTTGGCATCGAAGACGACTAACATGCGGAGATTATTGAAGAAAGGGAGAGAGTTTGTGTGGGATGATGGGTGCAGTAGAGAGTTTGAGAGTATTAAAAAAGATCTGACAGTTGTTGAAAATTTAAGTTCGTTTGATCCAAATAAAACTTGTGTGGTCATGACTGATGCCAGTGTGAAGGGATTAGGAGCTGTACTTTTACAAGACGTGGGAGAGCATAACCTTAAACCTGTTGGGTACTGTTCCAGAACTTTACGTGGAGCCGAAGTGAATTATTCAACAATTGAAAAGAAAGTCTTGAGTGTGTTTTGGGCTGTTAATAAATTGAAAATTTCCTGTGGGGAAGAGAATTTCAAGTTTTTACTGACCACAAACCTCTGGTCGAGGTCTTTATGAAAAGAGGTCTGGATATGATCTCTGGTAGGATTAGTAGGTGGATTGTTGGATTACAGGATTTTGCTTTTAAGGTGTTTTCTGTTCCAGGTCCGAGTAATAAGATCGCTGACTGTCTGTCAAGATTAGGTACAGAGGAAGAAATTAGTTTGGAAAAAAACCATGAGGATATTATTAGTGTTTACAATGTGACATGTGGTGTTGTTGAACGAGATGAGTGGTTGAGAGCAATGTTGGAGGATGCAGTGTTACAACGCGTACTTAGAGAACACAGTAATGGATGGAATTTGTCTATGAAGGGCGATGAAGATTTGGGGGGATTTTGGAAGGTGAAGGATGAGTTGTCTGTTGAGGATGAGATTTTGTTGCTGGGGTCCAGATTGGTTGGCCCAGTTTTTTTGAGAGAGAAGATTATAGCTCTAGGACATGAAGGTCATCAGGGTATGAGTAAAACTAAGGCGAGAATTCGCCTTACTTATTGGTGGTCAGGTATGGATCTCATGGTTGAAAGGAGGGTAAGAGATTGTCATGATTGCTGCAATAGTGATAAAGTTTACAAAATAAGAGTACCACCCATGTGTACCCGTGAATGTTCTATCAAACCGTGGGATGTTGTGGCGGTTGATGTGGTAGGGCCTGTTTTTGGGAAAGGAGGATGCAACTATATCTTAATTTTGGTAGACCAGTTTTCGAGATGGGCAGAAATAGCCATTAGTGGTAGTATGGAGAGTAAGAAAGTGATTGATTTCTTCTTAGAGATTTTTAGTCGTGAGGGTTTGCCGAACACTATTCTCACTGACAATGGGCCCCAGTTTGTGTCAACTGAAATGGAAAGGTATTTCAAGTCCAGGGGTATAATCCATAGGAAATGTTCTTTGTACCATCCGGAAGGAAACGGTACGGTGGAAAGATTTAATAAATGCATAAAGGAGTGCATACAATTGGAAGTTGCAGCTGGGAGAAATTGGATGGATGGTCTTAGGAATTTCCTTCATACATATAGATTTTCACCTCACTCCACGGCTGGTAAAGTACCATTTGAAATTTTTCAGGGGGCGGAAAGCTAACACACTTTTGGCACCAGGATGGGTGTGTTGGGGTAAGAATGAGGGTGTTACATGGTGTGACATGAGCAAAGAGGAAAGGGAGAAGGAGGAAAAGTGCTTAGAGAAAAGGAAGGAAAGCTATGATAGGAGGAAGAACACGTCCAAAATTGAAGTAAAGGTGGGGGACAAGATCCTAATCAGAAGTCCTAGGTTGAGTAAGTGTGGAAGCAAGTTTATGGGTCCATTTGAAGTTGTCAAACTTTTCAGGAATACAGTGAAAATTAAGGATGGAAGGGTGTGGAATCTCAACCATGTTGTCGTTTCTAAGAAGTTGTAATGTTTCTGTAAAATCCCAAAAGTGTTCTAGTTCGAAGGAAAAGTATTTCTTTTTGAATAATTGGTTGGGTATTAGTATTTTCATTAAGTAAAATTTCCTTTCTGTATATAGTTTTATTGTTATTTCCTTTTATTTATGAATCTGTATTTTTCAGGTATATTGAAGTGTTTCTTATTTATAAGCAGCCCTCCCAGTTCCCCTGTGTTCCTGGGCCTCCGTCCCCTGGACCGTGTCCCACTGCCACTGCTCCCAGGTCCCTGTTGTTGTTGGGGTGGTGGGTTAGCCTGGGTTCCCTGTAGTGGTGGACACAGCTGGTATGGGCCCGCTGGGTGGGTACTGTGCTGTGCTGGTGTTTCCAGAGGGGGGAAGCTCTGTAGTGGCCTGTTACTGTGTGATGGGAACCGACTGTCCCGAGGTCCCCGATGGGCCGGGCTGGTCATCTAGATCCAGTTGGACAGAGCTGCTGTCATCACTGTGGGACTCTTCTGTTGGTGGTGTGGACATGTGTGGATCCTCCTGTCCGGTGACGTTGGGTAGGGGTTCTGCAGGGGTATAAAAGGATGTTTATTACATCTGTGTGTGCTATGGTGTGCAATGGGTGGGTGACCATGTACCCCAGTGCTTGCATTCCTGTGTGGGACCTTGTGTGATGATGGTTTAGGGGGGTGTATGGATATGTGCAGTGGGCATGTGTGGTAGAGTGTTACCAATATAATGTGAGGGACCTCATCCTTGGGACTGATGTAATGTTTGACATCAGAGTAGAAGGTTGAGTGGTTCCAAGGAAGCTGTTGATGAAGTGACTGTTTTGTGCTCTCTCCTGTGGATAAGATACTCTTATTAAAGAAGAACCTACATCCTGAGACCTTGGAGTTATTTATTTACCACAGCATGCTTTGGTGATGGGTGTCCATGCTTTGGTGTTGCATGCAGGGCTTGGTGTTGGGATGTGTGGTTTGTGATGTTGGGACATTTGTGAGGAGTTGGAGTGATGGGGGTGAGAGTGAGGGTGGCGGTATGGGATGGCATGCAGGTAGGGTGGGGGATGTAATAGTTAAGATTTGACTTACCAGAGTCCATTCCGCCATCTACTCCTGCGAGGCCCTCAGGATGCAGAATCGCCAAGACCTGCTCCTCCCATGTTGTTAGTTGTGGGGGAGGAGGTGGGGGTCCGCCGCCAGTCCGCTGAACTGCAAGGTGGTGTCTTGAGACCACGGAACGCCCCTTCCCCCGTAGGTCATTCCACCGCTTCCTGATGTCATCCCGATTTCTTGGGTGCTGTCCCACTGCGTTGACCCTATCCACTATTCTTCGCCATAGCTCCATCTTCCTTGCAATGGAGGTGTGCTGCACCTGTGATCCGAATAGGTGTGGCTCTACCCGGACAATTTCCTCCACCATGACTCTGAGCTCCTCCTCCGAGAACTTTGGGTGTCTTTGCCGTGCCATGGGGTGGTGTGGGTGATGTGTGGGGTGATGTGTGTGGTGACAAGTGTGCTGATATGTAGTGGTGTCTTGTGTGAGGTGCGTGGAAGTTATGTGGGTGATGGTCTGGTGTGCCTGTGGACGCTTAGTAGTAGTTCATAGTGTCTCTCTCTGGCCTTCTTTCAGTGTTTTTGTCGTAGGGGTTTGTGGGTGATGTGGGTGTGTGTTTTATATTGTATTGGGTGTGTGGGAGAGGTGTCTGTATGTGTATCAGGTGTGTGTATTTTGAATTGTCCAATGTGGCTGTGTTTTGTAAAAGTGTGTGTATTTTGAGCGGGGCGGTGTGTACCGCCAATGGAATACCGCGGTTGAAAGACCACCGCGTGGATTCGTGTGTCATGATAGTGTGGGTGTATTTCTGTTGGCGTGACCGTGGAGGTTTTGTTATCGCCAGTTTATCACTGACATTTGGTGTGGCGGACTTGTGTGGGTGTCTGAATTTTGGCGGATTCCGTGCTGTGGGTCATAATAGCTGTGGCGGATTTCCGCAGCCTCGGCGGTGTGTTGGCGGTCTTCTGCACAGCGGTAAGCGGGTTTTACCGCCAATGTTGTAATGAGGGCCTATGTTTTTTACATGCAAATAGTGACCATGGTTTGCAGCTGAATTAAAATGATTTTCTGGAACAGGATGAATACATGAAAATGCAGCATTTGTGCATATAAATAGGCACTCGTTTAATTGCTGCAACCTAATGCAGCCTTGTCATGCCAACTAAAGTAGCCTTGTCATGCCAACTAAAGTAGGCACAATATTTTAATATGAGAACACATCTTTCCTCCGCAGTGCTTTCAAACTGTTGTAGATCGCTGCTTTATGTTTGCCCAGAGCAGTCCTTCATTCAGCTGCCATCTCATCGTCTTCTTCTTCTTCTTCTTCTTGTTCCTGCAATTACACCTAGAACCCGTAACACAAAGTGAGTCATAAAACTTGAATGTTAGACAAACACTCAACTACTCTGATTATTGTTAGTGAAAAAGCAATCTTCACTAATACATCTTTACCCATCCCTATCCCATTCATCCATGAACCTCATTCACAATGTTAGTTAAATTGTTAATATGTTGGCTAATATCCTCACTATTATCTGGAATATATTTACAAGTCTGTTGTACCTTCACTGCGTGACAGATTTATGCTTCTTCTTCAGCCAAAAGCATATCTAAAACTAGGTGATTTTGAATCACCATTGGTTTAATTGCAAACATCTGTTCTTTAATCCTAGCTAAAGTACTTGCCGTTTTACCTGCCAAAAGCTCTATGAAAGATAATAATTCTGTAAGCTTTGCATTGTTCAAAGGAATGACTATAAGATGAATTAAAACACCAAAAACATCTAATACTTGGCCTAAAGTTTCTCTCTTCACTCTTCCACGATGCACATCTGTCACACTATTCACATGATAGATCTTATGATCGATCTTAGAGAAATCTAAAACTAGATAACAAGAACCTGTTAAAACTTGTGGAAGAGTACAATAAGCAGTTTTGTTACAAACAAGTTATATGCCTCTAAACAAAGCAACACTAGCTAGCATATAAATACTATGTATGAAATAGTCAAAAGCACACATGCTATTTCCAACTATAGCTAGTCTGTCATATTCACTACGCTTATTCACATAATACACACACTCCTTCTAGTTATTTACAAATTATAAGGCTAGGACGTATTTCCAAGTGTAGTATTTGGGAGATGCCCATTAGGAGGATGTGTATACACTAACATGCCTGTAAGTATAACAGAAATAAGACTTATTAAAATTATTTGGATAGCCATGGAAATTCTTTCTTTACTTGAAGGCAGTTCCTCCAGCACTTTATAAAATAGTTTTTTCAAAATAATTTTGATCTTCAAAAACAAGAATAGGAAAGTAAAAAGTAATTCAGCAGTAAACGTCCAGAGGTAATCCATTCTCTAAGTCAGCACTTTCCTTAACAGTTTCAGCTGATTTTCACCACTTTTTGATAAAATCCTTCTTGCAACACTTTGCTGCTTTCGCTCACCCCCCCTGGCAAATCAGCTTGAAGCAAGCTTCCATCTTCAGTTTCTTTTGCTTTATCTGATTTAGTTTCATTTGTTTCTTGTGTAGCACAGTTTGCAAGTGGTGCTCTTTGATGTGCTCTTTGGATTCTCAGAGTTCTTTTTTCTTCTTCTTCTTAAACTCCTTGTTCTTGCCTCCCTGGATCCACGCAGCAAATTTAAGTTTGGCTCTGTGAGTCAACGGTTTGTGTCATTGTTTCTTCATCTACAGAACACACTCTGTTGGGACGGAAAAGTTATCCACAAGGTGATGGAAATCTCCCTTGCCCTAAGTGCTCGAACTGTACTGATGTCTAGATTCCTAGGGCCCGATGTATCATCCATTTTTGCATTTGCAAACAGTGCGAATGGCCGTTTGCGAATGCAAAAATGCCTTTCAGTATTTATGAAAGGCATTCGCAATGCAAATTTAAGGAATCGCTAAAATAGCGATTCCTTAAAATTGCGAGCCCATTTAGAGAATCGCAAATTGCGATTCTCTAAATAAGAAATCGCAAATAAGGGATCCTTATTTGTGATTTCTAAACCACATGCAACAAGCAATTCCTTAATGCGAATTGGGCATTAAGGAATCGCTATTACCACCAAGTTGAACTTGGTGGTAAGCATGTGCAAATTTTAAAAATGCATGAAAAATGCATTTTTAAAATTGACATGCAACTCACACATGCCCCTTTGGCATGTGTGCGCCTTACAGGTCCTTAAAAAAAATCTTGGGGTGCAGCAGAGGGGGCCTTAGGCCCCCAGCACCCTGGGTTTTGCATTTCCCAAATTTGCGAATTCCAGTTAGGAATTCGCAATTTGGGAAATGCCAAAAATTCACAAATATGGGCCTACACACCCATAGATGCGAATGGGGCCGGTATCGCAATTTGAGATTCGGTAAGAGTATTTGCGATTTTTAAGAAATCGCTATTACTGAATCGCAAATGTGATACATACCATTTTGCGATTCAGAAATAGCGATTTCTTAAAAATCTCTATTAGAGAATTGCAAAATGTTTTTTTGATACATCTGGCCCCTAATGCTTATTTTTGTCATAGGCAAACACAGATCATGCATGTGTGCAATGACATAGTACTGTCTCAGGGATGGCAGTTTTGTTGGACTGGGAGGGGCACCCCAAGTGCTACTCTTATAGTGGTGAAAGGCTCCTGCCTTTACCAGGTGTTAAGCAGCACGATCGCGGTGATGGCAGCATACTGTGCAGTGATCAGTAGGAGTGAACAGGTCCTTTTTAACCTCTGTTATCTCAGCTCTTGGCCTACATCAGTGTGTTGTGAAGTGCTGCATAGCGTATGAGTGGTGTATTTGCACTGGGTGTATGTATGCCTGAGAAGGGTACAATAGAGGGTTAATGAAGTACTAGGCAGTGTGTGCACGTTGAATGCATGTGCTGGGTGTAAGTGGTAGAGTACACGAAGAATGTAGTGCTGTGCAGTGCCTGCATGTTAAATGCACGTGCTTGGTGGATGTTTGCATGTAAATAGTACAGTACATAAGGGATGTAGTGCTGTGCAGTGCATGCATGTTAAAGGCATGTTATGGATGTATGTCGGCCCATGAATGGTACAGACACAAAAGATACAGTGCTATGTAATGAGTGTAAGTTAAATGCAGTTGCTGGGTGTATGTGTGCCTGTGAATGGTACAATACATGAAAGGCTATTGGTTCCATTTTGGAAGACCTATGGCTGCATGGTGTAACATGGGGTGGTAAAGGAATTCCCCCAGACATATTTGTGTGTTGCTGCATTCCTGTAGGCTGGGTGGGAAGAAGCCAGTCTTTCTCCATACACTTCAAAGGGTGCTCTTTCATTCAGAGAGAGGTCACATGGAAGGGGCTTGGGCTCATCTCAGGAAAGAGAAGGTGCTGATAAGGGAATCATAAAGAGTAGGGCTGGAGCTGTGGGCTAATATTTTGATACACACGTCACTGTGTTTGACATCCAAGTGTGAACTCTAGTCACTCCTATATGCTGTGTTGTGGGGCTGTCAGCTTTGGAGTTGCTCCTGCTGTGATAGAGTGCTTTCTAGAGGAAGTGAGGACAGAGGAGTCGGCACTTCAAAAGGAGCAGACCCCCAATATAAACTTCAAAGACTCAGACCCAAAATCACATTTGGTGTCTGAAAATGGAATAAAGGAAGGGAAGATTCTAGTGGCCTGGCCACCCGCCAAGCAAAATGGCCACTTACTAAAGCGCCTCCCGATACTCATCTGACAAATCCCCCACAATCCATTCATTCATCCATCCTCCATGACTCTCAGGCTACTGTCTTTATGATCAGGAGTCGTGGGCGCCTCTGCACCGGTAATCTTTGTCAGAGGTTTTTCTACATGACGGGGCACAGGCTTCCAGACTCCCCTCCATTCACAGCGCTTCTGTTTCCAGCATGACAGCAGCATCATGATTGGTCTGAGCATCCAGCTTCGGCACTCAGACAGGAAGTAGGGCCCTGTGCACTTTCTCCGGGTAAAGAAATGCAAAGTGGGTATGACTATTTTGCCAGCCAAAGCGTCAAGTGCACTTATGTGCACAAACCACTCCTCCAGCCCTCCTCCTCCAGTACAGCTTCCCTGCTCTAACCCAGCTCCAGAGGAAAAATAAAATGATAATAACGCTGCGTTGTTATCATTTTATTTTTCCATTTCCTTCACTGCATAAAGCAGTGGGGCGACGCATCCTCTGCCTTAGCGGAGGAGCCATGCTGCCCAGCTGTAGATTTCTTTGTGGAAGACCTCATCCTTAAGAAGCTGCAACTCCATGGCCTATCCAATTACTTCTCTGGGGAACAAGCTCATAGGATCCCAGGGTCCTTGCCTAAACAGTGCAATCATAGCAAGGATTTTTTACTTTAGGGATCGAGATGTAATCCTCCAGGCCACTCGTAGTGCCTGCTGGTCAAATATGACAATACAATCATCAACTTCTATCCGGATTTCAATCTCCACTTGCAGAGACTTTGCAGAAGTCAAACGACCCCTGCAACAACAGAACCAGAAATATTCTATTATGTTCCCGTCTCAGTTTCATATACTGGCAGGAGGAAAGACCCGGTATTTTACGACTCTGGAGGCAGCGTGGGACTGGCTGGAGAAGGTGGAGACCGGTTTGAGAAGCAGGTCAGTGCAACCAACCTCGCCGACAAAGACCTGATAATGATCCCTTGTACTGCAGCAACTACATCAATGAATCGCAACAGTCCCAAAGAATTCCGCAGCAACACACTATGGGAATAGCAACTCACCAAGACCAGGGCATAGACTGGTTTGATGGTTATGGGTGAACTTAATGCCTTTTTAAACTGCAACAGCCCTACATACACTCACTACGATGGTGCTGTTTCCTCTGAACAGGGGCATTATGCTCGGGAAACTGCGGATGACTGCTGATACCAGTCCATTTTGATGGCACTTGGTAACTCATAAGACCCTTCTTGGGGGGATTGCTTGTGGCGGCCACTGTCTCCTACTGTCCTACTGTTTTAGTTTTGGTTTGGGGCGACAGATACTCCGCAATGTTTGGGGGGCAGGCAGTTTTGAGTCTGCTGTGCAAGGACGAAGGAAGGGTGGGTTTGTTCGGGGGAGGTTTGTTTACTATTGTTATTTTTAGGTCTGAAAGTTTAGTGGTCATGTGCATTACCAACACTGCAGTTACATTCACGCATACGCCGGATATCCTAACACACCTCCTGGTGCTTGCTGCGAGGTTCAGTAGCTCACTGTATCTCAGAGACTCCACACACCTACGGAAGACTTCACTGATACATCAACCATAAAACTGTTATCCTGGAATCTGAATGGCCTGGGGGCAAAACCAAATGGGGACTCGCCCTGCATTACATCAAGTATCTGGCGCCTGACATGGTCCTCTTCCAAGAGACTCATATGCTGGGTACTACTTATTGTGCCTTAGGTTGATGGGGGTACAAAATGATCACTCCCATGTGTTGTTCAGCGGGTCTTGCCAGACACATATGGTAGATATGTAGCCAATACTGGAGCTGGGAGGGAACAACACTTAACATCTGCTCAGTTTATGTCCCACCCCACCTTCATGAGATCACATCCTCTGACCTGAGCGCCCTGCTCCTCCAAATGCCCGACGGTAAATTGTTAATGGGGGATGACTTCAACACGACTGCATGTGAATGCTAGAAATGGGGCCTCTAGTTGGCAGTCAGTTTACACCCTGTCCAAGTAGGGACCCTCACTCTAGTCAGGGTAAGGGAGATACGTGGCTCAGATAACCCCTGCTCACCACTTGGTAGCTTGGCACAAGCAGTCAGGCTTATCTCAGAGGCAATGTGTAAAGTATTTGTACAAACATACACAGTAACACAGTGAAAACGTCACAAAAGTACTCCACACCAGTTTAGAAAAAAGACCAATATTTGTCTAACTCAAACAAGACCAAAACAACAAAAATCCAACATACACAAGCAAAGATTATTTTTTAAAGTAAACTGAGTCTTAATCAATAGAAATCAATGGATGCATTGTTTTAGCACAAAGTACCTGGTATGCGTCAAAAATAAGACCGCACGGGCGAGTGTGCGGAAAGTCAAGCGATGCATCGATTCCTCACTCGCAAGTGAGGCCGTGCTTCGATTCTTTCTCCTCCGGGCAAGCGATGTGTTGATTCTTTCCTTGCAGGGAACACATGCAGCGATTACCAGGACAATTAGACTCTGGTCTGTGCAGTGATGTTGAATTTTGACGCCCAGGGACGATGCGTGTAAAATTCTGACGCGATGTGCGAAGGGTCCGTGTTGAGAACAGGCGCTGTGTCGATTCTCCAGCCGCGAAGCAGGTGTGCGTAAATTGTTTTGCGTGGGACAGGCGCTGCGTCAATTTTTCTGATATACACACACAGCAGTACATGGATTTTCTCCCGCAGGTTACCAGCTTCCACTTTTAAGGGCCCAGGGACTGGATGTGGCACCACTTAGCAAGTCAAGACTCACAGCAGTAGAGCCCAGGCACTGGCAGATGAAGTCTTTCATGACCCTGAGACTTCAGAACAGGGGGGCAAGCTCAGTCCAAGCACTTGGAGAAACTTCACAAGCAGGATTCCAGAAAGCAAAGTCCTGTTCTTTCCGTCTTAAGGCAGAAGCAGCAGTCCAGCACAGCAAAGCAACAGACAGAGTAGCAGGTCCTCCCCAAGCATCAAGCTCTTCTCCTTGGCAGAAGTTCCTCTTGATCCAGAAGTAATCTAAAAGTCTGGGGTTTTGGATACACTACTTATACCAATTTCTACCTTTGAAGTAGGCAAACTTCAAAGGAAAGTCTCTGTTGTTCACAAGATCCTGCCTTGCCCAGGCCTGGCCCAAGACTAGGGAGTTGGAGCCTGCATTGTGGGAGGACAGGCACAGCCCTTTCAGGTGTAGTTGTCAGCTCCTCCCTCCCCACTCTAGCCCAGGAGACTCATCAGGATATGCAGGACACACCTCAGCTCCCTTTGTGTCACTGTCTAAAGGGAATTCACAGACAGTCCAACTGTCAGTCTGACCCAGACGTGGATTCCTCAGGCAGGCAGAATCACAGAATGGTTAAGCAAGAAAATGCCCACTTTCTAAAAGTGGAATTTTCGAACAGTCTAAAAACCAACTCTACCGCAAAATGTATTTTTAAATTGTGAGTTCAGAGATTTCAAACTCCAAATCTATATCTGCTCCCAATGGGAAACAGCACTTAAAATATATTTTAAAGCAGCCCCATGTTAACCTATGGGAGGGATAGGCCTTGCAATAGTGAAAAACGTATTTGGCAGTATTCCAGTATCAGGACACGTAAAACACACCAGTACATGTCCTACCTTTAAATATACTGCATCCTGCCCATAGGGCTACCTGGGGCCTACCTTAGGGGTGAAGTACATGTAGTAAAAGGGAAGGTCTGGGCCTGGCAAGTGGGTACACTTGCCATGTCGAATTGGCAGTGCAAAACTGCACACACAGGTACTGCAGTGGCAGGTCTGAGACATGTTTACAGGGCTACTCATGTGGGTGGCATAATCAGTGCTGCAGGCCCACTAGTAGCATTTGATTTACAGGCCCTGGGACTTTACTAGAGACTTACCAGTAAAGCAGGTGTGCCAATCAGGGAAACCCAATTACCAATATCTTTTAGACAGTGAGCACTTGCACTTTAGCACTGGTTAGCAGTAGTGAAGTGCCCGGAGTATCAAAACCATCGAAAACTAACTACAGCACAGGATCCAAAAACAGGGGGTCAGAAGACAAATAGTACAGGGAAACCACGTCAAGAGCTGCCAGATCTCACAGTGACCAATGACACTGGTGGCCCAACAAGCCGACTGGCTCTTTCTGTCGCCCACTAGCATAATTCTTGACTGCCCGAGCCTGACTGATATCTAGCAAGCACTTAACCCCCAGGCCCAACAGTATACGTTTCACTCTGGAGTGCATGGCAGCCTTTCACATATAGATTATCTCAATACCCTCACGCATCAACTACAAATATATTCAGGGGTCCAAGTCGTGGTTCATGGGATAACAGACCACACCCCCACGTGGGCCGAGTTTGCTTCATATAGAGGCTCAACCCCTCAGTGTTCTCCCTGATATCTCGAGGTACCTCATATTAAAGAGAGTCTTCTTACAACAACAGAGCAATACATTTCTGACAATGAGAACTTGGTTGACTCTGCTCAGATACTATCGGAGGCGCATAGGACTGTTATAAAAGGGCAAAGTCTCCCCTTGATAGAGGGGCATAAACGAGATAAGAGGACCAAAATGCAACAATTAGAGAAAGGAATCCAGACATTTCGGCAAAGCCTGCTGTATCGCCAATGCACTGATACTAAAAATGCCCTTCAAATTAAACAGAAAGAATACAAAGATATGGCCGCAGATGCCACCAAAGTGAGTCACCTAGCCTCTAACGTTCGCCTCTATGAGGTGGGCAATAAGACAGGAAAACTCCTGGCATGGTTAGATAAAAGAGACCAGGCTGGTTGTTGGGTATTGCAGGTCAAGGCCAAAATGGGATGTAGGAATAGTAAACGTCTTTGCCGCCTACTGTGCCCATCTCTATTCACCAGCAGTTTCTGCCACAGCGCAGGAATCTAAAGAACTCCTGACTGATATCTGTGTCCCTAGCCTCTCAATTACTGATAGAGCCTTACTTGATGAAGAGGTAACAGAAGATGAAATAGTGAAAGCCATACATGACCTAAACTGTTGTAAGGCTTGTGGTCCCAACAAACTACTGATTGAGTTGTACAAGCTCCCCTGCGCATCTACATCCGGAAGAAGGATCAGCAACGCCCCACTATCTCCGCCCAACCGTGGGATGGATCAATGAATTACCCTGCAAGGAGGAGCCACAAGGAGCATGTGAGGACCTCAGGGAACGTCAAGTGCAGCACACCTGGGCTGTGTGCAGTGAACTCACCTGAATCAGCTGCAGAGAGAGTGCATTTAGTAACTCTGGATGCCCCGATCCTGCAGGTGGATGTAAGGTTAAATTCAGGCCAAGTCGGCCCCAGGGGCACTTGCTTGCTAGATAGCGCTTTGGCGGTGGAACTCTTTCATTTTAAAATAGAGTCAAAGTGGACTCTTGAGACTCGGACTACTAGAGGAGCTTACACTGGATGTTGCGTATAGTGAATAGGGAATAGCCAATGTTGCTAGGGGAGGGAGGGAGTGAGTTGGACACAGGGAACTACATATAAAACTAGAGCCCCGACCTCAGGGGGGCTGTTTAGTTGTTTGTGAATGTTGTATTTTCCTTTGAGTTAATAACACTAAGATAAAATATTTCTTTTATCATAAAAGTGAGTATTTGGCTGGACAAACATCTATTGCTGCTACTGCATGTATTTTGAGTTGTGAGCCAGTGTCTGCCCCCCTGTAACTTTCCCCCATCCCCCTGCCCCCACCCCTCCAAGGGAGCCGTGGACTGCTAGGACCACCCTATTACTGAGAGTGAAGTGCTGAAGGGTTACTTGGCCCAGTTGTTCAGGATCCTCAGTAGGTCAGGCCCTATGACATAAGGAGTGAAAGACCTCAACCCCACGGTTTGGACCCTGTAATCCCTGCGTATCCTGTGGTACTCTGAATGGGGTTCTGGCACACTCTTTTTGTGTGAGATGCATTGATCCAATATGGCAAACCTCCACACTTGACATCTGTATTTGTCACAGATATCATCTCCGGGTTCTAGGTTATGACAAATGTTAGTACTTACAAAAGGTGTAGCAAGCTTTACCTGTTGAGAGGTAGAGTGTACTGTATCAACAAGCTAGGCCTTAGCAGTAAGCCAAGACCAAATCAACAGTAATATTTACAAGAGCAGCTGATGCAATACCAGTAATTGCCATACCTCTTCCCGTGATCACCTCAAACCCGTCTTCTTACTTAGAGCATATCTCTATCTCCTGCTAAACAGCACAAATTGAAGAACATCTTGCCATTTCAGAGATGTTGAGGCACACACCTTCGCTAATTTCCCCTTCATTATGCCATTTACACGCTCAAAAATGTTCAAAGTAATCTTTAAGATCTTCATGATTTTATTCTTAAAATGCATGCCCCTGTCTGTCTCAATTGAAGTTGACAATCTAAACCTCTGGATCTACTCTCCAACAGCAGTTTGACAACTGTCAGTGCATCACATCTTCTTGTTGGCTATGCCTCAATCCATTCTAAAAGTAAGCAAGCAATTACTAATATATATTTCACCCTATTGCAGAGTAGCGTCTTTACAAAATCTACCTCCAGTGTTTTCCCTACCTGGCTTACCTTCACATGGTTCTTTTGTCCAACATTTTTTGTTCCTATGCATCTTTTGTTGCATATCCTGGGACTCTTGTCTATATATACAAGGTTTGGCTGCCTTACCCAGTGGTGCGTTGACAGAGTTCAGTGTACCATTGCTTGAGCAGGATAGTCCCACACAACCCACTAACCACACCTGCTGGTGTGGTATCTTTGCTTTCTGGGTTATTAACTGTCCTGTAAAGGATTCAGTGATGCAGTGGTAATTCAGACCCAATTTTGTTCTTTATAATAGCACAATCAGGCACTGCACTAAGAAGAGGGACTATACATTTAAAACTCTTTTATTTCAACAGTATCATCCTGGTGCTTAGTACATGAGTAATAACCACACAGGATTTACTTAAATTACTACCTACACCTCTCCACCATTGGAGACGGCCAGAAGACCTCATGAACAACGGCACCGTATTGATGTTATTGTAAAGGGAAATGGTCTCTGTATGTACTCTGATGTGTTTTTAGTTATGCACATAAAATCAGTAAAGAGATTAAAAAACACTACTTATACATGTTGCTAGCAGCAAGAATAAAATGAGAAGTTCTAACATAAATAGAATGTTTCTAGCAGCCTACCAACCTAAAACTACTTTAATGTGCTACACTATGAGAGCATGGGGTAGCTAACTTGCCTCTAGTGTTTCTTGGGGCCCAGTGCACTGCACAACTGTTCACAGCGAATCAGGTGTGCTTATCAGATTCCAACCGGAAGAGTGTTCCCTCAGAAGGAAAACACACAATCAGCTGGGCTCAGCTCCTCTCATATCTGTATTGATTCTTGGTATAACTCAAGAGACAGCTAGACTGATGTAGCATAACTACAGCAGTCTAGTGGTCTGTCATGATAACCTGGTGCAAAGGCTTCCCAAATTCAGTGGTCAATTCATGAAGTTTATACAAGGTTGTCCACTGACTTTTTCCCTAAATTGGAGGACTTTCCGTTGATATAACAAGAATAAACCAGCATGATGAAGGAACTTCAACTCAGACTACACATTTATTCTACTCATCTATTGTCAAACGTTCAAATGTAGATATTGTGTAGCTTGAAGCAGACCTGTGCCACCTTATGTGATAGCAAAATCTTTATTCTGATAAATTGACACTTTCACAAGTTCTGTGAGAAATAATGCTGAATGTGGACCAAAGACTGACAGACTAATTAACATGCTCAAAATTGAGCCTGGCTTTGGAATTTTACGATGCTTTGGCACAAGATTTCTCCAGTATTTAAATACATGAAGATTAAACTAAACATTTTTGAAAAGATCCACCATGCCATCACATTTTACATGGGTAGGTCCATGCATTAGTCCTGCCATCACCAGTATCATTGAATCTGGCAAGACAAACATCCCATCAGTACATCTCCAAAGTTCATTTTCATCTTGCTTACATCCTGCTTTTTCCCACTTTTTCTTTTCATCAACTGACATTTCATTCGGCAGGTTTCTTAGCTTATCTGTTGTTTCACTTAACCTTGAGTGAAAATTATTTAAATTTTCAAAAATTGTCTCATTTGTGTGTTCTGGCAACGGTGCCAACCTGAGTACACAATACTTGGCAACTTGATCAGAGAAATTACTACCCAGTGTTATCAGATCATTGCCAGTTATGTGTGCAGCACATGTGATAACTGCTATTTTCTTTGGTAATTTTAGTGCATGGAACAAATCAAGAATGCATGGCCAATTGAGATTTACAGTCTCAGCAGGAGTCATAAAACCTTGCGGTGACCATAATTTGTCAAAATCCTGCAGCACTCCAAAATAATACTGACTATCAGATTGTAACACTCAATTCATTGGCTATGCAACAATTTCTAGTAATGGCAATCAATTCAGCGATGTATGCTGAGGATACATTACACAAGTATGATGAGTGCACAATGTATGTTAATGTGCAAACAGTATATGCTGCTTTTAAATTTCCACAGGCCTCTCTAAAGCATGAACCATCCAAAAATGAAATGAAATCAGCCATCTGGAGTCAAACATCATGAATGTCTGGTCTCGGTTTAGTGCTCAATTCTGTTACATCAATGCAATCATGATAACACTCATTTTCCATCTCTTGGCAATGTTAAAAGAGTTACAGGATTCAAAATGTCACACTTTATAATGGAAATATTTTCATCAGCCAGGATAATTTGCTCATACTTAGTCAGTCGGTGACTAGTTAAATGCTATGTTTGTGGTCCAGTGACTGGTGGCCGGAGGAGTTAGGCTCTGTACTTTCTAGCAAGAAGGCTAGATATCTAGATGCCCTTCTTGATGAGAACTTGTCCATGAAAGATCAGATGATGTCTATTTGTGTGTTGCTAGTTTTGGCACCATGTATCTACGCAGCAAGGTATTTCAATGGTTACCATTAATTTCTAGGAGAACACTTGCTCAGGCGTTAATAATCATTGGCCTCGATTATGGAAATGCCTTATTGTTAGTGGCCAACAAGCCTCTTCTCTCTAAAATGCAGACTGTACAGAAGACAGCGGCCCACTTAGTAAACTTCTGTCAGGCTCCCCATAGGCCCCCTTGCTCACAGCCCTCCACTGGCTCCCAGTCAGGAACAAATCTTTGTTCAAACTTCTCTGCCTTACATATAAGTAATGTCCGGAAAGGATCCAGTATATTTACAAGAGAGACTTGCTTTATACTGTCCCAGTAGAAACCTCAGATCAAAAGAAAAACTATTGTTGTGTCTTCAATGCATCCATGCAATATGGTGGATGATCTTTTTCATACCTTGCTCCTTACCACTGGAACTATCTTCATTTATATGTCCGCTGCTGTCCTGATTTTACAAGCTTCATCTGAAAACCTGACTGTTTTGACTTGTTGTTTCTGTCCTCCCAGGAGTGAGCTGTTGCGCTATACCAAATTCCTTTAAGATAATGTCACATATCATTACTTGAAATGTTATGAATTGAGTTAATGTCTCCACTGATTGAGGCACTAACATGATAAGTATGTAATCCATACCTATTGGTTCTCATTATAATAGAGCAATGACAGTTGCTCCAATAATTTCATGTATCCAAGCAGAGCAGATGCAACTGGATCTAATGTAGTAGCAAAATATTCAATTGACCTCTTTGCATTGCCATGCTGCTGTGTGAGAATAGAAAGTGAGCACTCTTCTATTTGATGACAGAATAAATACAAATCTTTGTTATAGACATTCCTAAAGTGGGTGCTGTACACAAAGTGTGTCTTATCTCCAGGAAGGCTTGCATACATTCCTCATCTCTGAACACCAGATCTGAAATGTCATTGTACATTAGTCTCGGTAGAAGCTTTGCATTCAAGGGAAATTTTGGCATCTTCTGGCGACAGTACCCAACCATTCCCAGAAATATTCTCACTTCTCTCTCTGTTGCTGGTGGATTCCTGTTCAAAAGTGCAGAGATATTTTCTTTATATACATTTCTCATTCCATTCTTAATTTGATGTCCCAAATAAATAATGTTTTTCTGCCAATATTGCTTGTTTTTAGGGAAAACCTTATACCCATTTTCAGGCTACTGATTCAACTCCTTTCACGTAAAATCCTAAACTTCTCTTTACACGTGTGTCTTAAATCTGGAGGTAAGTCTTTGTCTGTACAAGCTGCAAAAATACAATTTTTTGTTTCTATTGATTTTCTATTGAAATAACACCGGATCATTTGTTTGAATACAAACAACATCCGTTGCGCTGTAAATTACACAGTTCAACTTACAGATCACAACGTATTAGATTTATTGAACTTGTTTAGCTAATTACAAATTCATGCTTATTTATAGCTAAGACTATTTTTATAGGAATATTCACTGACAACTTTTTAGTCACATATTTTTTTTAAATGTGTACTACTTGGACTTCTTTCCAGAGAAGGGTAGGTGTGGAACTTCCACTGGTCTAACTGTGAAACAGGTAGAAACTGTATCAACCAAAAATTATATGGGATGGCAGTCTACCTCTACGACTTCACCAAGCATACAAACCTCAAACACCCTCAGGGACCATCATTGTGTCTGACTCGATCCATAAGAACTTCAAGTGTAGCTACAAATTTGGAGACGTGTGGCTAATTACTGTTTGTGTGATTTGAGGCTGAGCTAGATTTTGCTGTTATTTAAAATTCGGTGGCAATCCCATTACATTATTCGGCATTTCACATTCTAAAGCTGGAGTTGAGGGTCTAATTCTATTGAACTGCCTTGTATTCTGCATGGTTTACACAAGTTCTGGTAGGGCTGGGACAATTGAGTGTCATCTCATGTCTTATTGGAGTCATTTTTTGCTGCATCAAATTCATATTAGGCACCATTTGTCTTTCATTTGCAATTTGTGTTACAATAAATCTACAATTCCTTTTCTAATGGCGATCTTGACCACAGATATGACAAGCTCCAGATTTAATTGGACCATTATTAGCACTCTTATTAAAACCTCTACCTCTACCTTGAGAATTATTTTCTCCATCTCATGTAGGACCCTAAAATTGCAAACCAGGAGTCTAAAAGACTTGAGTCTGCACTAGCATAAACTTCTCTTTAGATGACTTCTTTTTCAATTCACGATAATCACTACAATATTTCACATATGCAATTATTTCATCCAATGACTTTGCTTACCAAAACATCTTACTCTTGCTGAATCTGTGAACTCCTGATGCAGACCCAACACAAAAGCTGCAACTAATCTCAACACTCTTTCCTTTGAGGGACCATCCATTGCTCAATATTACATGTAAAACTGCATTAATCTTGCATAGTATGCATGAACTAGCTCATTTACATATCATGTCAATCTCATCATTTTTGACCAGGTAACCTCTTTTGCTGGAGCCTTTACTTTTAAATGCTCAATTATTTTTTACTAAATTTTTTGCACGACAATTGGTGAAGACTTGTAACTAGGCCATCTCTACATGAATCGTACCCTGGCTACTTCATAATTTTTTTATACTTGTTCCATAAATCCTGAGGCACAAGAATTTAAAATAATGCATTCAGTTTTTCCCAAAACACTTTTGAAAGAGTCACAGTCTTATCCACTTCTCTGTACTACATTTCCAACTCGTCTCTGAGTTTTGGAAAGCCTTTTGTAAAAGTCCAAAGATCCTCTTTACTCCACCGAATGTGCACCTATGCTCAGCCAGTCACTTCTGTCAATTGGGACTCTCTTTCAACAACTTCACATTCATAACCACTCAAGAATTTTTCATTTTGCGTTTCTCTGTCTTTTCATTCCAGTAATTTCGGTGCTTCCTTGGAAGTTCTCTGTCTCTAGTTAAATCTATATTTTCTCTTAGACTTGCTCTTAATTTGTACAATACTTTCCATTTGTAATTCAGATTCTGTCATTCTGATTTTATAAAATTCTCAAATTCTCTTTTTAGCCATACTCAAGCACATTTTTTCATCCATTATTTCAAGTTTTTCCATATGCGCGACGGGAGCACAGCACTGCTTCCAAATTAAAAAAACACCACTTCATCAAAAGCCAATATTTTAAATTTAACATTGATACATATTTGAATCCACAGATTCTTCTACAACCTACTCTGTGTTTTGAAGCATTATTTTTCACAAATCATGCCTACATTTTTGATAATTCAGCAGCCTCATTAGAATTATCTTCCCGTTCACTTGATTCACTCAACTCCGGCACTTGAATCTGAGCTTGATGCTCATTGTGAGGAGTTGGTGTTGTCACAATTAATACATCATCCCTAACGTTGTGTTTTTCCTCAGAATCATTCTTTCTCACATCTTTATTTGTATTAATATTCTCCTTTACTTGGTTTTATTTGGGTCACTAGCAATTTAGAGGAAATGCAGTTTTCAACACTTTTGCACACCATGCAGTTTTCCTCAAACCCAGTGTACTCTTATGGGTTTATCATCAAAGGTAAGAGCGAGTATGTAGTGTTTTACGGTGCTATTTATTTAAGTGTTGACTAATACAAGTAAATTTGGGGCATTGGGTAAAGAATAAAGAACACCACTTGTAGGTAAAAGTTCCAGTTTCTAGAGTTCAGTCTGCATGAGGGCTGAGTTTCTGGATAAGGTATTTTCCTCCAGGTCTTGAAGTCTTCCCGCTCTTTTCCCTTTTAGGACTTCTTCGGTGGTACTGGACTGAGTGACTCCTGCCCTTGGGGAAGAGTAGAGACTTCAGGTAAGTGATGTGATGAATACTTATTCTCTGCTTTCTCTACTTCTTCCCTTTTCCTTATTTCCATGGTACTGAGCCTTTCATTCTGAGCATTCCTTGTTTAAAGTGACCTGGTGAATCCTTGGTAGTTATCTAGGTAGTGGTTTGGGTGGAAAGTGATATCCAATGATATTAAGGAAGCAAGGAAGTAGAGTGAATGTAAACAAGCCATAAGGTGCGGAAAAAGTGTTATTTTCCTTGTCTTCAACTCAAAAGGGAATTTGCCAGTATCCCTTAGTAATATGGATAGTAGTGATGTATTTAAATTCACAAAATGTATTCTATTAATTTGTCAGGTCTTGGTAAGGGATAAGTGTTAAATTTTAAAATGTTATTTACAGCTCGCAAATCTATGCAGAACTTTTATTGACCGATCAAATTTGAGTACAGTCACAATTTGAGCACCATTGACAACATGAAGGTTCTAAAATACACAATGATGACATTTGTTCTACCTCTTCCTTAATGGCAGAGCGCTGGGCCTCTGGTATGCGATATGGACTTTGTTTTACCACTTTACCTAGTTTGGTCTAGATTCCAATAGTTGTTATTTCGATTGTAGTAGGTGTCGTGTTGTTGCTGTGTCCTCTCGAAGTTACTCATGGTTAATTCTCATAGTTTTCCTAGGAAATGCATTAACTGCCTGTATTTTAATAAGGTTCTTTCTTCTTGACAGTGCTTATCCAAAACGCAAAGGTCAACTCTAATCTAGTTCTTGGTTTTCAATGGAATAATAACTTGAAAGAGTAAACTAGATTGTGTTGGTTTTCCTATGACAAAAAGGGCCAAAAGTAATAGTCTGTCCAAATCTTTACTTTCCTCCTGCAAAATGTTTTTCAAAGGTAAGTTTGAGTGTGCCATTATATCACTCCACTATGGTGTCCGCTTGTGGGTGAAATACAGAGATACATAGTTGTTTTATTCTTAACTGTTGACAAACTTGTTGCATTAACTTTGATGGAAAAAGGTGTTTCCTGATCTGGTAAAATTTAGTTAGAGAAACCTACTTGTGAAAAGATTTCAGTGACTGCATTGTGTTAGAAATGGTGTTCCTGGTTGGCTAGGGTAGGCACCTCAGCCAGGCAATAACCACCACTCTAGTCAGGGCAAGAGAGCTACACACCTAAGATAACCCCTGCTCACTCCCTTGGTAGCTTTGGCCAGAGCAGTCAGGCTTTTCCCCAAGGCAATGTATAAAGCGTTTGCACAGCACACATAACCCAGTGACACAATAAATACATTACAAAAGAGAATTTACACCAGATAATATAAAAAATAAACTGTATTGTACATAAACATAGACCAAAATGACATGAATCAGTAATATTGTGCCAAACAGCCAGTTGTCAAACCACCATGATGCAACTGAAATTAAACATTTCCATATGGCACATGTCAGCATAAAAGCATCATAAGAGAAACATTACGATGCATATCATATGGCTCGTGAAACAGTATTTGTACATACATCAATCTCAGATCCCCGGAAATGCAGCACATAACGCAGCAGGCATGGGAATCACCCAACATCACCCCTAACTAAAGAAAACCCATAGATATTGCACACCTGTGCTTATATTACCTGTATGGTGTTAATCTGTTCCCAATGCCTTGGCTCCTGTGCCATCGGCCCACTTACAACAATGAGAACACTAAAAATGAAGGGGGCATGGCCAGCACTGGACCTCTGCCAAGATTTCCTCTAGGTCCAGCAAACCCCTGGTGAGTGAGTGCCCCCTCAGGAGATATGCCGTTGATGGCGGGAGAGGGCACATGCAGATCTCCTAACAGCAGGGAGACCTCTCTTGGACCCCCACAAAGAGCCGAGCACTAAGCCAAACAACAGGCAGCCACCCGCACCCACGTGAAACGACTACAAACTTCATCGGCTTCCCAACCAGCTGGGTCCAACTGGAAGCACGTCCGGAGCTCTCCTTTGTCAGCTCAGGCTGTGGCAGTGAATCCAGGAGCAAAAGAGCACTGTGCAGATCCACGTCTCCGCTCCCCAGAAGTGGAAGCCCACCGGTGCCCGTGTGGGGGAAGCACATTTTGCGATTGGTCGGGGCTCCCAACATGGAGGCCCTGCAATTGTCCTACCACCAGGTCGGTCCTTGTGACCCTGAGGACTCCTTCTTCCCGTTCTCCCAGAGAACTGATCTTGCCCAAAAACGAAGCACTGAAAACCGGAAAGAGACGGAATAGTGCTCACCACACCCTAGTCCCTGACATAACGTGCCATGGCTGGTGCAGCGCTCACTGCACGCTGTGTGAAGTGAACTTATGGCGTGCCATCCATGAGCTAGCTAGAGGGCGAAAGAACACTCCAGCACAGCCCTTCACACACTGGAAGAAGGACTTTTTGCTGAAACAGGACGGGGGGGGGTTGGCACACCACCTAATCCCTGGAGTACAGCTGGGTAGTTCAAGCGCAGGGAGCCAGCAGCCGACCAGCACATCAGGGTCCCTGAAGCAAGGGAGCATTCCTTTTTGTGATTTAGTAGGCCATAGGTCAGCACATCACCAGGTCAGTTCTAATGGTGATTCCTTTTAGCAGCATAACAGTTCCTCCTAGCAGATCCACGCAGTGTCTAAAAACATAGGGAACAACCCCTCTACTTATAATAATTTTGTCGCTGATCTTAGGGGGCACTTCAAAGAACCTTTAGGAGTGCACCCCCCCCCTTCAGCCCCAGCCCTGGCTCCAGACATCAGTAGGGAGTAAATTAGTCTTTGCGTGAGAGCAGGACACAGCCTATGCAAATGTAAGTGCGCCTGCCTCTCCCTCTCCTTGCCCAGGACGACTATCAGTATGCAGATGCCTCTTCTGTCATACCCATCACTTCCTGTGTTATGGCTGTCTGGAAAGTATGCACCAAGTAGAAGTGTCACTCTGCCCCAGATGTGGATTGGAGTCAGGCTGCAAAGCAGTAGAGTTATAAGCACAGAGAAATACCCACTTTCTAAAAGTGGCATTTCTACAATGATAGTTAAACATCCACCTACACCAATAAGCAGGAGTTGTTACTACCATTCCAAACATACCAAACATGCCCACACTAGTCCTCATAGATCAGAACTTCCCACTTAGACATACATAAGGGAATTCCCAGTGCAAACCTATGAAAGGAGCACCTCCTCCCCCACAACTAACAACATGGGAGGAGCAGGTCTTGGCGATTCTGCATCCTGAGGGCCTCGCAGGAGTAGGTGGAGGAATGGACTCTGGTAAGTCAAATCTTAACTATTACATCCCCCACCCTACCTGCACGCCAGCACATACCCCCACCCTCACCCTCACCCCCATCACTCTAACTCCTCACAAATGTCCGAACATCACAAACCACACATCCTAACACCAAGCCCTGCATGCAACAACAAAGCATGGACACCCTCACCATCACTAAAGCATGCCCACTGCACATACCCATACACCCCCCTAAACCACCATCACACAAGGTCCCACACAGGAATGCAAGTACTGGGGTACACGGTCACCCACCCAATGCACACCATGCCACACACAGATGTAATAACCATCCGTTTATACCCCTTCAGGACCCCTACCCAACGTCACCGGACAGGAGGGTCCACACATGTCCCCACCACCAACAGAAGAGGCCCACAGTGATGACAGCACCTCTGTCCAACTGGATCTAGATGACCAGCCCGGCCCATCGGGGACCTCCGGACAGTCGGTTCCCCACACCCAGTCACAGGCCACCACAGAGCTTCCCCCCTCTGGAAACACCAGCACAGCACCCACCCAGTGGGCCCATACCTCCGTCCCCGGGACACGTCACTCAGCTGTGTGTCCACCACTACAGGGAACCCAGGCTAACCCACCACCCCAACAACAACAGGGACCTGGGGTCAATGGCAGTGGGCACATGGTTCAGGGGACAGAGGCACAGGACAACAGGGAAGCTTGAAGGACTGCTGTGCGACAGGGGGCGGACAGGCCCAGGGAACCCACTCTCCACGAGGCCCTCTCCTCCATCATGGGAGCCTACCACCACTCCCAGGAGACGATGGCAACGGTACTGGCCAAGTTTCAGGAGACCCAGCGCCTGCAGGAGGAACAGTATATGGGCTTCAGGGAGGAACTCAGAACCATCAATTCCACCCTGGGCACCATCGTAGGGGTGCTGAAGGAAGTACTCAACACCAGGAGGGACACTGTGGCACTACAAGGGGCCTCTGACACTAGCCTGGACGATGAACTGCCCACCACCTCCGCCGGCGCTAGTGGACAGGACGCCCCGCCACAGGACCACCACACCAGCACCCCACCCCCTGCAGAGGGAGAACCACCTCGCAAACGGTCCCTGAGATCCAGGACAAAGACAGAGAACGATGCCAAGACCCCCGCCAAGAAATGAGACCACCCTGATTGTCATCCTACTGTCCCACTTTGTCACCCTGTCCATCCTTAAACTGCCCCAGCTCCACTTCCTATGCCCATATGGGCAATGCACCTATGAGATTAATAGACTGGACTCTGCCATGGACATTCCTCCGCCATCACCCCTCACCATTTTACAACCCCCTCCAATATTGAGCACTTAAATAAACACCCTTAAAGCACAAAACAATCTGGAGTCTGTCTGTGATTTCGGAATACTGTATTAGCAAAAACTGTGGCAAAAAGCTTTTTCATTGGTAATGTCAACATACCTAAGTCACACAGCTCTAGTCCATGAGGAATCAAAGCAGATGTCACACAGTGGGACCCACATCTGTGAAATCGTAAGGGAAAGTGACAACTCAGTGACCATACACTGGGTGAAAATGACAAACAGTAGAGAGGCAGTAGTGTTTAAGTACATGTAGTAGGCAGGTTTGTATTCTTACCTGTGTGTCACTGGAAATATTGCTGGATCACTGAGTCCCTGTTGTCCATGTCTTCTTCCTCGTCTTCACTGTCCACGGGCTCCACAGCTGCCACAACACCGCCATCTGGACCATCATCCTGCAGAAAAGGCACCTGTCGTCGCAAAGCCAAGTTGTGAAGCATACAGCAGGCCACGATGATCTGGCACACCTTCTTTGGTGAGTAGAATAGGGATCCACCTGTCATATGGAGGCACCTGAACCTGGCCTTCAGGAGGCCGAAGGTCCGCTCAATCACCCTCCTAGTTCGCCCATGGGCCTCATTGTAGCGTTCCTCTGCCCTTGTCCTGGGATTCCTTACTGGGGTCAGTAGCCATGACAGGTTGGGGTAACCAGAGTCACCTGCAAATGGCGAGGGACAACTGTTAGACACACACTAACCTGGAGGGATATCCCCAGACCCACACAACCATTCCCACTGACTAGCTTCTAGGTGCTCACCTAATAGCCACACAGGGTGCCTCTGGAGTTGACCCATCATATAAGGAATGCTGCTATTCCGCAGGATGTAGGCGTCATGCACTGAGCCAGGGAACATGGCATTCACATGGGAGATGTACTGGTCTGCCAAACATACCATCTGTACATTCATCGAATGATAACTCTTCCGGTTTCTGTACACCTGTTCATTCCTGTGGGGGGTACCAAAGCCGCATGTGTCCCATCAATGGCACCTATGATGTTGGGGATATGTCCCAGGGCATAGAAATCACCTTTCACTGTAGGCAAATCCTACACCTGAGGGAAAACGATGTAGCTCTGCATGTGTTTCAGCAGGGCAGACAACACTCTGGACAACACGTTGGAAAACATAGGCTGGGACATCCCTGATGCTATGGCCACTGTTGTTTGAAATTACCCACTTGCAAGGAAATGGAGCACTGACAGCACCTCCACTTGAGGGGGGATTCCTGTGGGATGGCGGATAGCTGACATCAGGTCTGGCTCCAACTGGGTACACAGTTCCTGGATTGTGGCACGGTCAAGCCTGTATGTGATTATCACATGTCTTTCCTCATTTGTCGACAGGTCCACCAACGGTCGGTACACCGGAGGATGCCGCCATCTCCTCACATGTCCCAGCGGACGGTGCCTATGAAGGACAACAGCGAGCACAGAGTCAAACAACTCAGAGGTACGTACCCACAGCATACACAGAACAACATTCATTATCTAAAAAGTGGCCTGTATGTGTGTTGAGTCTAGGCCTAGGTATGTGTGACGCAGTTTAAATTGTAGGCATGTGGGCCCCTGAAATGGCGGCTGCCTGACCTGTAAAGTGGGACAATGGGATGTGAGGTAACTGCGCTGGCGTTGTACACCGTCGCAGTAGGCGGTTGAAGACCGCAGCGCAATGCTGCATTGGTTAACATTGGACCCTATGGGTCCCAGGAGCCAATGACGATGTACACCGGCGGTGACGGTACGCACAGCCGCGGACGTGACTGCCATTTTCTATCTGTTCAATCACCCGATACCTGATCTTCAACAGGAGAGGACCTACACTGCAAGTGCTGCTGTGACCTCGGTCTGGAAGAGACAATGGCTCGAGTGTCTGGGGAAAGGGTCCCTGCCTTCACATCGGAGGAGTTGGAGAAACTCGTGGACGGGGTCCTCCCCCAGTACACGCTACTCTACGGTCCTCCAGACAAACTGGTAAGTACACTGGAAGCATGCAGTATGGGCTATGCCTGTGTGGAGAGGGGCGGATGTAAGAAGGAAGGGGGAGAGTGCGGCGTGCATGAAACGACGGTGAGTGCATGTGCCACATGGCAAGGGTAGGGCTGGGGGCCAATCACTTTGACGGTGCAGTTGGTAATAACTTTGTCTTCCCCCTATACAAATCATGTAGGTCAGCGCCCACCAGAAAAACATATTTGGCATGCCATCGCCAAGGATGTCCACACCCTGGGGGTCTACCACAGACGGAGCACCCACTGCCGTAAAAGATGGGAGGACATTCGCCGTTGGAGCAAGAAGACTGGGGATGGCCTCCCAATGTGGGAGGGGTGCCCGTCGCACCATGACCCCCCTGATGTTCAGGATGGGCGCTTGAGGGCATCACAGCAGCCACAAGGGGGTGAGTACACTCGCATTCTGCTGATTTTGCGCGCAGTGGAGGTGTGTGGGTGGGGGAGGTGGGCTGTGGGTTTCCCTAGGCCAGGGAGAGTTCCGTAGGCAAGATCCCTCCGTAAGGCAGGCCAGGTGGCACCCCACCGCACCTCTGTAGAGTGCCAACTACACCTAGTCATGCCCCTGTGTCATCCATGTGTGCAGATGTCGTCCATAGCCTAGTAGGCCATTTCCCAGGAATTGAACAGTGGAGCCCAAGAACGCGGAATAGTGCAGGGGGCTTCTGAGTCTGTCGTGTCCGCCAACGGTAGCGGTAATGCATGCAGTCAACATGTCTTTCTTCTGTCGCCCCCCCCCCTTTTTGTGGTCTCCCTGTTCTTGTGTGCATTAGCATCATCAGGCGGAGGAGCAGTGGCACCGGAGCACGAGGGGGCTGCATCCCACTTGGCCATGGAGGGCCACACTATGGAATCGGACTTCACCAGTGGGACAGAGGGCGAGGGGAGCTCCACAGCGGGGACAGGAGCTGAGACCAGTGACACAGACTCGTCCTCTGATGGGAGTGCCCTTGTGGTGGCGGCAACATCTGTGCCCCCCCCCATCTACAGGTACAGCTGCCACTCCCCCTTCCAGCACCGCCCTCCCAGCAGCCCCTCAGCCTTCGCCCCATGCCCGCTCACCCGGGAGGGTGGGCATCACCTTCGCCCCAGGCACCTCAGGCCCTGCCCCAGTCACCCCTGCTGCCCTCAGTGAGGAGGCCATTGACCTCCTCAGGTCCCTCACTGTTGGGCAGTCTACCATTTTGAATGCCATCCAGGGTGTAGAAAGGCAGTTGCAACAAACACATGCATTCCTGAAGGGCATTCATTCTGGTCAGGCAGCCCTTCAGCAAGCTTTTCAGACTCTGGCCTCAGCACTGATGGCAGCCATTGTCCCTGTGTCTAGCCTCCCCCCTCCAACTTCCTCCACCCAGACCCAATCCCCTCTACCTCAGCCTATCCCAAGCACACCTACAGACCAGCATGCACACACGTCAACACACAAGGGAAGCTCAGGCAAACATAAGCACCACACATCCCACAGGCACTCACGCAAGCATCACACACATGCAGACACACCAACATCCACTGCCTCCACTGTGTCCCCCTCCTCCTCGTCTCCCTCCTGCCTCCCTGTCTCGTCTACACTCACACCTGCACGCACTACCTCTACAGCCACTACTACCATCACCAGCACACTCACCACCACACCCCGCTCACGTGCAGTCACCACCCCCACTACCATTCACACGTCCCCTGTGTCCTCTCCCAGTGTGTCTGTGACGCACCCTCCCAAGATACACAAACTCAGGCACACACCCACCCAACAGCCATTCACCTCACGACAGCCTCCAGCGCATGCACCTTCACCCAAAGTCAGCAAACAAACACCTCCTACAACCACAACCTCTTCCTCCACTCCCAAACCCCCTCCAGCTACCCGTTCCAGTGTGTCAAAAAAACTTTTCCTGTCCAACCTTGACCTCTTTCCCACACCTCCCCCACCCCGTCCGTCTCCTAGGTCCCGAACTAGCACCTCAGCCACAACATCTCCGGGACCAGTGGTGCCTGTAGTCACCGGAATCTGGAGTGCACCGGCCACCAGGGCAGCCAGTGTGGCACGGAGCCACAGCACAGACAGTCCCCCACCTGTGAAGCATCAGAAGTTGGCCAGTGCCCGGCGGGAGAGGGGGAAGACTCCAGCCACCAGCTCCCAGGGGTACAGGTGGGAGTGTGGAGTCATCTGGGACACCTTCCAAGGTGGGGTAGGGCCACAAGAAAGTCAGCAAGTCTGGGAAGATCAGCACGGCGGAGAACGCCATCATCCCAGCTGCCCAGGAGGCTGGGCCATGAAGGACCGCCAGCAAAAGCCCTGCTGGGCCATGAAGGACCGCCAGCAAAAGCCCCGCTGGGCCATGAAGGACCACCAGCAAAAGCCCCGCTGGGCCATGAAGGATCGCCAGCAGCTGAGTCACTGAATGGAGACCGCCGCTCCAAGCACCGCTGAACAGGGCACCACCGCCTCAAGAACCGCTGAACAGGGCACCGCCGCCTCAAGAACCGCTGAGCAGGGCACCGTCGCCTCAAGAACCGCTGAACAGGGCACCGCTGTCTCATGCACCGCTGAACAGGGCACCGCCGCCTCAAGAACCGCTGAACAGGGCACCGCCGCCTCAAGCACCGCTGCCCCATGAGCGCCAAGGGCACTGACGCTACTGAGTCCGTCACGGGCAGTATGAAGAACTCTGGGCACCATGCCCCCTCCAGAACCAGTGGAGAGATCCATCCACTACCTCTGTCCTTAGCAGAATGAAGCACTCTGGGCACCATGCCCCCTCCAGAACCAGTGGAGAGATCTATCCACTACCTCTGTCCTTAGCAGGATGATGCACTCTGGGCACCATGCCCCCTCCAGAACCAGTGGAGACTGTTATCCACTTGAGAGACTGTGGTTTTGCACTCCCCAGGATGGAACAGTGGGCAACCCACCCACTGTATAGACTTGAGAGACTGTGACTTTGCACTCCCCAGGATGGAACGGCGGGCAACCCACCCACTGTAGAGACTTGAGAGACTGTGGCTTTGCACTCCCCAGGATGGAACAGCGGGCAACCCACCCACTGTAGAGACTTGAGAGACTGTGGCTTTGCACTCCCCAGGATGGAACAGCGGGCAACCTACCCACTGTAGAGACTTGAGAGACTGTGGTTTGCACTCCCCAGGATGGAACAGTGGGCATGTGGCCCCCTCGTGGATTTGGCGTCGTGCACTCAACCGGCTGAGGTGCCCCCCTTTCCCTCCCCCTGAGGTGCCTGTTTTGTTGCTCTCTGATGCCCCTGCAGTGTTCTCTCCGTCATGGTCGGGGATCTTGTGTGGGCCTAGCCCATACCGTGTGGGCCCAGTGTTCCACAGACTTAATTGGAGCACTACCTGGACTACTATGCTTGGTATATATTTTGTACATGGTGTATATATATATATTTTTGCCTACTTGATTTTAATATATTACAATGGTTACACTCATTTTCTTCCGGGGGGTCGGGGGGGGGGGGGGTAACTGTGATGTATCAATATGCATTAGTGTGTGTGTTGTAGTGGGTGAGGGTGGGGGTGGGGGTGTTGCGTGTTGCGTGTCCCTGTTTTTTCCCTCCCCCCTCCCCTGTGTCGTAGGTGCAGTACTCACCGTGGTCTTCGCCGCCGGCGTTCGTGCTCCTGGTAGAGGAGCAGGAAGACTATTGCAGGGAGAATTTGGAGTTCCGGGTCCATGGTGTCCTGGTTCCTCGTGGGGTGTGTAGAGGTGAGCGTTTTCCCTTCGGAATCCTGTTTCCGACGTGTTTTTATCCGGGGTGAATCCGCCCCGGAAAAGGTGGCGGATTGGTGGGTTGTAATAGTGTGGGCGGTACATTGTCTCCCGCCTGTCTGTTGGCGGTGACCGCTGCACTGTTTGTTTGTACCGCTGTGGCGGTCGGAGTGTTAAAGTGGCTGTCTTTGTTGGCGGTTTCCGCCACGGTCGTAATTGCAAAATTTTTATCGCCGGCCTGTTGGCGGTCTTACCGCCGCTTTAACACCGTCCACCAGGGTTGTAATGACCACCTATATACTGTAGTTTTAAAGTGTTTTATTTCAACTGTATCATCTTGGTGCTTAGTACATGAGTAATAACCACACAGGATATGCTTAAAACAGAACTTATACCCCTCCACCATTGGAGACAGACAGAAGACCTCATAAACAACAGCACCGTATTGGTGTTATTAAGATGTAAAATTATCTCTGTATGTATTCTGATGTGTTCATAGTTATGCACATAAAATCAATAAAGAGGTTAAAAAACACTATTTATACGTGTTGCTAGAAGAAAGAATGAAATGAGCAGTTCTAACATAATTAGAATGTTTCAAGCAGCCTACCACCCTAAAAATACTTCTATGCGCTACACGATGAGAGCATAGAGTAGCTAACTTGCCTCTAGTGTTTGTTGGAGCCCAGTGTACTGCATACCTGTACACAGCAGATCAGCTGTGGTTATTAGATTTCAGCCGGGAGAGTGTTCCCTCAAAAGGAAAACACACAGTCAGCTCGGCTCAGCTCCTTTCATCTCTGTATTGATCCTTGACATAACATGAGAGACCACTAGACTGCTGTGGCATAACTACAGGAGTTTAGCAGTCGCTTGTGATAACCTTGGGCAGAGGCTTCCCAAATTCAGTGGTGAATTCATGGAGTTTATATACAGTTGACCACTGACTTTTTGCCTACATTGGGGGACTTCCCATTAATATGACAAGAATAAACCAGCATGATGAAAATACTTCAACTGAGACTCACTTTTATTAAACACATCTGTTGTCAAAACTTCAAATGTAGATTTTGTGTAGTTTGAAGCAGACCTGTGCCACCTTACGTGATAGCAAAATAATTATTTTAATAAATTGACACTTTCACACGACCTGTGAAAAATAATGAAATGCTGAATGTGGACCAAAGGCCGATAGACTAATTAACAGGCTCAAAATGGAGTCTGGCTTTTGAAATTTACAAGACTTTGACTAAAGTTTTCTGCAATATTTAAAAATTAAGATTAAACCAATACTTTTTGAAAATATCAACTGTCCCATCACATTTCACACGTGTAGGTCCATGCATTAGTCTTGCCACCTGCAGTAGCAATGAACCTGGCAAAACAAACGTCCCATCAATACATCTCCATAGTTCATTTTCATCTTGCTTGCATCCTGCTTTTCCCCACTTTTTCTTTTCCTCAACTGACACTTAATTCTGCATGTATCTTACCTTATCTGTTGTTTCACTTGACATTGAGAGAAAATTATTTACAATTTCAAAAATTGTCTTGAATGTTTGTTCTGCCAATGGTGCTAATGTGAGTACACAATACTTGGCAACTTGAAATGCACACTCTTCTATGACTCAGCCCGAAACAATGACATAACTACCTACATGCCGCCAAAGAAGTCCTAGAGTAAATGGGTGTCTAATTATTTCATCCTATCAGAGACAATGTCGACCAGTGGTGACACCCCTACACAAGCCATTATAGCCCTCACAAAAGAGGGCTCCTCTCTTCACTATGTGAGTTTAAGTCTGAACTCAGGGAGTACTCAAATCCGACATTGCTGCCTCCTTTGATTTGTTCAAGACCAAAATCAATTCCAGTCTGAATTCCCTCCAGACTGATGTCAACTCTGTTGGCCAACACGCCCTGGACCTAGAAACAAAACACCAGGATATGGAACGTTGACTTCAACCAATAAAGCAAGCCTCAGGACACGTTCACTCACAACTACATCTGGCTCTACTGAAATATGAAGACTTGGACAACAAGTCAAGGATGGATAACATTCAAGTGAGAGGCCTAGAGGAAGGAGTGGAGGGCCCTGATCTGGAGGCTTTCTTTGTTGGCTTATTCTCAGACATTCTAGGCGAAGAGAGTGCATAGGGTAGGTCCTCAATTCCTCTGAAACAGCAGGAGACCAAGGGACATTCTTGCCAAATTACGCTCTTCCAAAATTAAAGAACTGATCTTCCAAGCAGCCTGGAAGAGGGACACTCTCTCCTGTCAGGGGGCTACTTACTGCCTTTATAGTGACATTGCCCCCACAAACATTAGCACAACACATGCAATTCAAACCGGTGACAGAAGCTCTGCATGAAGACCGAATTAAATACCAATGGACCTTTCCTTTCGGTATCACCTTCGAGCTCCATAACAAACAACACCATTGCACAACATTTCAGGAGTCGGCCTCCGTGTTGGGCCTCACACAGCCTGAGTGCCCAAGGCCATGCGGTACTAATGAAGGATCGATGACAGGTTCTGCTAACGGATCCTCTGCGGGAGAGTGGCGCTTTCAGAAGAAGGGACGGCTCAATGTCAAAAGATGAACTATCCACATCAATTCTTGGTACTCTTGCCTGTTAAACGAACCTATTACACTTCTAATATGCCGATTCTGACTACCATGAGTACCCTATTCAGTGACTTCCAGCATACAACTGCATTGAGAAGTATGCTAGGACCAACGTGAGGTACATAGAATGGAGGACCAACCCCTTCAAACATTTTAGGTATCTTGGCTCCCCATGCTGTTTCATGAACAGTTTTAACTGTACCTTACCATCAGATATCCACTTTGCATAAATTACAGCTATCTGTAGTGCGCAGCAGTGGGCACAAGCCCCATACGCCCGTTTAGATCGTTGCTTGAATGGACCCAGTTGTCCATAGGGAGCTTACACTCCCAAATCGTACTTGTTTCTTTTTATCCAGTGTTAGAAATGAGTCTCTAGTTGGCAGAGGCAATTTGTAAAGTATTTGTGCAATAACTCATATAGTAACACAGTGAAAACACCACAAAAAATACTCGACATCAGTTTAGGCAAATAGAGAATATTTATCTGAACAAAATAAGACCAAAACAATATGCACAAGTCAAGATATTACTTTTTAAAGGTTTAAAGGAACCTCAATCCTTAAGAATCAGTGGTAGTATACTCTTAACACACAGTACTTGGGATGCATAAAAAATGATGAGACACGGGGGCTGCAGAGGAGGTAATGTGTTGAAAAGTATGGCGCTGTGTTGGAGTTTTTGCGCAGCACAGACGATGCATTGTTTCTTTCCACGCTGCAAGGTGATGCGTCAAGGTCTAGGAGCGCAGCCTTGGTTCCTCACTGCTGTGCGGGGATAATTTGATGCCCAGGGACAATGAGTTGAAAATCCTTGATGCGCTGGTAAGAAAGAGTGTTAGTAGTTGGACTCTCACTCCTTAGCGAGACTGCTGGTTTAGTGGTGGCAGCACTTCTGTTTGTAGGTGACTGAGTCACTCCTACAACATGTCACAACTGTTGGCCAAACCCTTCCAGCTCACAAACAGTACCTCTCCAAAACTCAGACAGTAAAGGTGATTTCTGGCAGCCTTACACATGGACTCTAGATGCAACTTCCCTGGGGAATTGTGGTGGAATGAAAGTAACCATTTTCTCTTGTTAGCAATAAGTCTCAGACACGCATAGGCAATGAAGGAGATGCAGATTTTTTTTTTATATATTAAATGAAAAGACTGCAATCTACAGTAAAATGCATTAATTGCAATGGTTAATAATAAAAGCAAAATTGTGAAAATGAGAGTTGTGAATATGAAAACCCCTACCATATTGCAATAAACATAAGATATGAAATTTCTAACAAAGAAAGCCTAATCTCTACCCTAACGAGAGGTAGGTGTGGTAAACCCTAATCTGCCAGTACCATGTTCATGAGACGCACCCCCCATCCCTCGTTACCTTGGAATGAGGTCTCTAACTCAGACTCCGTGGAGACACAAACGCTGAATTCTGCAGCAAGGTGACATGCAGCATAGATTGCATCTGGACGGAAACCCCTCTAATTGTCAGTGTGAGGTGTATTTATACGGCTCATGTTAGGATCCCTGATGCAGGTATGTACCTAAACAACTGATAATGTGGGAGACTTGTGTCGGCAATTACCTAACAAGTGTGGATTGTGTTCCTGTCAAACGTAAGTGAGAAAGGGACATGATGGCAATAGCTATGTACATCACTGATAATGACGCTGATAATGACGCATTCTCAGAATGAGCACTGATAAGCAAAAGCAAAACATTTCTTATAAAATGTAGGCAGCTGCAGAGTGCAAAAAGAAATTATGAAATAAATAGGATAAAACAGAGCATACAAAGTAGGTAAAAAGTTACTAAGCCGAAGGCTAAGCTGCCTCCTGTGCCCAGTGGGAAACTAAAATGGATTCACCGCAGGATCAGGTGCTGCGTCGATCCGGTAGGCGATGTGATTTTTCAGCCACGAGACAGGCACTGTGTTGATTTCTGCAGGCATTGTGCCAATTTTCCAATGCACGGGGATTTTCTTCTCTTGGGTGAAGTCTTTGTGGCCCTGAGACTTCAGAACAGGAGGCAAGCTCAATCCAAACCCTTGGAGAGACCACTTGTGGGGAAGGCAGAGTCCTTCCAGTAGAGTCAGGGGCCAGCAGGCAGCAGAGCTTCTTAAACACCCTTAATGATTATAGCAGAGGGAAGTTGAGTGAGTTGGAGTAGAGATCAGCTACCCCGCACAGCCTTTTGATTTTTGCCTGGAACTTAGGAGGATATAAGAAACATTTTACACAGGATTTACTTAAAGTGGGGCTCGGAAAGTATGATAAAGTGTGTTTCCAGGCAACTTGGCTTTGCGAAGAACCCAAACCAGTAGATGGCTTCTTAAGACTCTTTAAGGAGGCCACCCGTTTGGGCCCAGGACGACCCTCGGGTTACCTAATTACTTTGACGTCAAATAGAATACCCAACAGATTTACAAAGATAAAAACAAAAAGCTGCTGGCTAGGCTATTAGCAGGTCAGATAGACTTTTATAATGATATTGGAGGGTCAAGGCAGCTTATTGTAATTAATGTATATATTCAGCCGGGAATGACAGCTGATCACGATACCCAGCTGAGTCTGTTTGAGGAAGATTTAGGGGATTTTAATCATAAATTAGTACCAACAAGTGGTGATAAATTACACAAAGAGCTGCTGTCCGCTACTCATGTGCCACCAGCTATTTCCCTAGATTAGAGGGTACCGCACAGGATAGGACTTTAGTAAGAATTTTAAGCTCTCTAGGATTGTTTCGCGTCAATGGACGTATGCAAATAGACTGCCTTGCAAAGCAGACCTTACGATTAGGTAATAAGGCTTGCCCTATTGATGATGCCTTTGTAAATGCTTGGCATTTTAAGGAGGTGATAGGATTTAAAGTCACGCACATAGTGGGTAGTGAACATTGGCCACTACAGTTAAAACTCAGAGCAGGAAATAAAGGCTTTAGAGAAGGAGTGATTGCATTACAGGTGGAGTACTCGTGCCGGATAACTACCCGTATCTTAGAGAATAGCTTAAAAGCACTCAATGAGCTGATGATAAACTATAGCGGCCTCAGTATGACTGAAGATCCTAATGATGTGTTTATGGGATACGAAAGGATAATTGAGCAAGTAGTAGGTTGCTTGAAAGTAAAGTTAAAACGAATGCATGTGAACAAAGATCAGGGACAAGTCAGATGGGGCCATAAATATACTTGGTATAATCAAAATTGTAGGGTTCAGAAGTTGAAGGTACGGTAGCTGGAAAGAGAATTTAGGAAAAGACGTACTAAGGGAATAGAGCAGAAACTCTGCATAGCCAAGCAAGAGCATAAAAATACCTTGAGAAAAAGGAAATGGGAATATAGAAATATGAATTGGGAAGTTATGTTAGATGTGATAAGATCCCACAATACTGGGAGATTTTGGCAGCTGGTAAGGGTGGGGAAAGCCTCTGGGAATTTGTGGTGTTTTGTTGGAGATAATTGGAACATGCATTTGTGCAATTTATATGGAGGGAAGGATGCTGGTTTAGACCAGGAGAACAAAATTAAGGTAGGCGGAGATATAAGGGCATATCTTTCCCTTCAAAAGATAAAAGAAATAATTGCGGCTCTTAAGTTAACTAAAGTTGCTGGCCTAGATAACCTCCCAGCAATAATAATAAAAAATAATGTCGATTGGTGGGCAAGACTTTTTTATGCAATCTTTCATAACATTTTTGACTCTGATTGCTTTCCTGAGAGCTGAAAGGGTGCAATAATGAGACCAATTTTTATAAAGGATGACCCAACACACCCAAAGAATTACTGTCTAATTAGCCTATTGGACGTGGGTGAAAACATTTTTGCAAAACTATTGTTAGGCTAAATGAAGTCTTGGGTAGAGTTAAATAATTTGATCCCAGTAGAGCAAGGTGGCTTTTGGCCAAAAATGGGTGGGTCCCACATTTCTTGTTTATTATATGCGGATGATTTGGTAATAGTTGATATGACGGAGCTGGGATTGCAAAGAAAATTAGATGCTTTTTATAATTATTGTCAAAGTAAAAGCTTAATGTCAATCTGGACAAAACAAAAATAATGGTATTGGGAAAAGGGAAGAAGACATTTCCTTGGTTTCTGGGAAGTGACAAAGTAGAAATGGTTGACAAATACAAATAATTAGGTATGTGGTTTGACTCGGAATTAAGATGGAAAGAACATATTGAGACATTAAAAGCCACGGTATTAGTATGGGTTTGTGGTTTAAAGCAGTTTAGTTGGAGTATGGAGGACCTTCTCTCCAACCGGTACTTTCCGCCTTTAATGCTATGGTGCGTCCCCAATTTCTATTTTTAACTCTTGCGAGGAAGTTGAATTGAGGTGCAGAAGAAAGTAAATGTGTGAAACGTTTGCTTATGCTTCCCCCCTCAAGTATGATCCAGGCTGTTACCACTGAATGCCTAATGACAGCGTGGGACAACCAGGGAATCCAAACCTCATTGACATTTTGGTTGAGCCTGCCTGAAGAAGGTATTTCTGAAATTGCGCAATTACTTAAAAGGGAGATAAAGACAAGTGATAGGCCGCCCAAGTGAGAGGTCGACTAGAGAAGATCTGTGCTAACTTTGGTTACCAAGTACGAATCATGTGTGGATCTGTTTTATGTACCTGTCCTCCATTATACTCACTGTAAGGTTGGTGTCTTTTGTTCCCTATTGAAAAGGAAATAAACTTCGATATAAAAAATTTAGAATTTTATTAAACCCATGTTATTTGGATCTGAAAACAAGAGCCATAATGAAGGACGAATTGGGCTTATGTACATGTGGCCTCAAAGAAAAATGTAGTGCCCAACATATTTTGGGGGATTCTGTGTGGTTTTTATGGTTCAAATTTCTTTATTGAGTTTCAACAGGCAATATAAACAAAGGCGAAGTCATGCCTTCCAACAGATAGAAAAACAAAGGAGGAAAACAGACCTTGGCCAGTATGCCCCCTCCCCCCAACCCCTCCACTGCTCACCCCCCAAGGTGCCCCTATGACCACTGAACAATGAAGAGTGTGTGCAATACTATTATTGTGTCCTACTGTCTCTCGTTTCTCTGGGGACTGTCGCCTTCTGTGAGATGCAGGAGTCTTAAGTATTTAGGACAGGTCAGCTCTCGGAATTACCTAGCGAGCAGAGTCAGAAAGGGGTGCCATAGTTCTCTAAATGGGTGGTCTTGTGCCTTCAGAGTGAGAGTGAGCTGTTCCATCCCCAGAATCTGCCATAGCTGATGTAGCCAGCCCAGCTTTGTGGGGACTTGTGGGGAGCCCCAGTGTGTCAAGATGTTTTGGAGTGTGGCGCCTAGTGCGAGGCTGATCTGGTATTGTTTTAGTGATTTGAGTAGAACTTTCAAGGGGTTTGGCAGGCCCAGAACGATGTAGGCTGGAAATCTCGAAAGTTGAATGGTCATGTGACGGTCTATTTCGTCCTAAATACCCTTCCAGTATGTGGACATTCCCAGAGGATGTGTGTCAGTTACCTTGACCTCCACAACCTCTCCAACACAGTGGTGAATGCGAGCTGTCGTTCCTATGGAGCTGGGCTGGGGTGAGGTACCAATACGTGGCTATTTTCACTGCGGTCTCTGTGCTGTGTGTCTGGGCCTATAGTAATTCGACTCCCACTCTGTGGGTGTGAATTGTTTCCCCAGTTCTGTCTCCAACCTCATCTGGCTCGAGATTCTAGGTTGCGAGGCTGCGTTCTATAGTAAATCATACAGGTCTGAGATTATATGGTTATCTGTTGTCTTAGTCAATAACCATCTCTCAAACTTCAGGAGGGGTTGCGATTCCCCCTCACGCATCGTTGGGTTCATCACCCAGTGACGTATCTGGAGATAGCGCATTCACTCGGTCTCAGGTAGTGAATGTGCCTTCCTTAAGCTATCAAAGGACATTATGCTGTCTACGTCAAACAAGTGTCGGATGGAGCGACACTGGGGTGAACCAAAACCGGTAGGAACTCTGGCCCGGCTTGAATTCTGGGTTCCCCACTATGGGATTCAGAGGGGACAGGAAGGTAGTAAGCTCCTTAGTGTGGGCCACCTTGGTCCCATGCCTTCATTGTTGCTCAGGTGACGGGGGAGGAGTACAAACCCCATGGACTATGGCAACACAGGAGGAAGGGGATCTTCCAGACAGTGGCCCCCACTATTGCTCTATCCATAAAGAGCCATTGTGTATCGGACTCTGGCCAGGACCACTCTAACAGGTATTGAAGTCGGGCCGCCCTGTAGTATTGCTGAAGGTCAGGAATGCCCAGTCTGCCCCTCAGCGGGTGTTGACAGGATAGGTGTCTGGCCATTCTAGACTTCCACCAGCCCAAATGAAGTGGCTAATATCGTGCTGTAGCGTTTGGAGGGATCCGGGTGGGGGTTCTGCCGGGAGCATGTGAAAAAGGAATAGAGCTCTGGGCAGGACCAACATTTTTATTGCGGCTATTGTGCCCAGCTATGAAATGGGATGGGTTCTCCACTGGGCCAGGTCTCGTTTGATACTCTGGAGGAGGAGCTGGTAATTCAAATGTGCAGACTCCGCAACTGTCCTAGCTATCTGAATACCTAAGTATGGAATGGATTGCGGTTGCCATTGAAACGGTTACCGCCGGGCCAACAACTCCACTGTTTCCTTCGGGGGCGTGTGGCTGAGAGCCTGTGAGTTTGAGAAGTTTATCTCAAAGCCAGACATCCCCCCAAAGGTCTCCACCTCCTTCAGAAAAGCCGGCAGGGCCCTTGTTGGGTTGTTCAGAGCCACCACCACATCATTCCCGTAAAGTGCTATTACGTGTTCTTCCCCTCCAAAAGCAGTCCCCGTGATCTCTGGGTCGTTCCTTACACGCTGCACGAAGAGCTCCATATAAAGAGTGAACAGCAGGGGGGGAAGCGGGCATCCCTGCCGGGTCCCCAACCCACTGGGAATGAGGCAGATGCTATTCCATTGACTCTAACTGAGGCCTTCGGGTGACTATACACACTAGTAATCCATGCACGGAACTGTGGCCCCAGTCCAAAGTGCTCCAGAGTTGCCTGTAGATGTGGCCAATGGACCCGGTCAAATGCCTTTTCAGCATCAATGCTGAGCAGCATTTGTTCTCTCCCCAAGCGCTGAGCTTTATCTATGATGTGCATGACCCGTTTTTTTATTGTCCCCGCACTGTCTGTGTGGGATAAAGCCTGCCTGGTTCGGGTCCGCCAGGCCGGGCATCAGCTGGTTCAGGCGGGAAGTCAGGATGCGTTAAGTAGGGAAATGGGTCCATAAGACCTGCATTGTGTGGGGCCATTCCCATGTTTTGGGATGACCACGATGGATGCACCTAGCATGGATGGTGGAATTGAATCCGGTCCCGAGATAGCGTTAAAAAGGAGGGTCAGTATCGGGGCAAGCTCACCGCAGAAGGCTCTATAGAACAAGCCCAGGAAGCTGTCTGTTCCCAGGGACTTCAGAGATTCCAGCCTGGCTTTTGCTGATATAACCTCCTCTATTCGTATGGGATCCTCAAGCCTGGCTGCGTCATCTGCCGAGAGTTGTGTCGTGTGGGCGTCGCTGAGATACTGCAGAGTGGCACCTATATTGGGCCAATGGGGAGTATACAGGTCCTGGTAGAAATCTCGGAATGCCGGAGCTATCTTCGTGTCACCGACCACCTCTGTTCCATCCCCTGACCTCACTGTCGCCACCAACGTGGATAGCCTCTGGGCGCAGAATCTGTTGGCCAAGAGGCACCCTCACTTGTTCCCCTCCCTACGTAAAAGGAATGGTGCAGCCGGAGTGCTGCGTACTCTGCCCTGTCAATGTCTAGGCTTGCTAGCTGAGCCCTAGCTACGCTTAGCTTCCTTCTGACGCTCGGGCCCCAGTACGTTTATGAATCCTCTGGAGTTCTGTCACCTCCAGCTGTAGCTGGGCCCTCTTCTCTCGTCGAGTCTTGTTGTCTGCTGCTGAGATAGCAATGAACTTGCCCTCATGAATGCCTTAATTGTTTCCTATAGTAGGGAGATCGGGGTATCTGCTGTGTCGTTAATGTCTAAAAAGCTGGAGCTAGCCTTCTGTAGCTGGACCACTACCTCAGTCCTCGACAAGAGAGTGGTCCTGAGCTGCCAAGAGTGGTGGGCCCTGGTTGAGCAGGGATAGTCAGTGTAAGGAAGACAGCCACGTGGTCCGACAGGGCTCATGGCTCTATGTCTATCTCCTTCAGAGTCTGTTGGATGTCTCAGGGACCCAAGAAGAGGTCAATGCAGGCATAGGTTTTATGAGTATGGGAGTAAAAGGTGTAGTCTCTGGTTGTGGGGGTTGTGGGGTGTCTATTCTTCCATAAATCACTCAAGCCTAACTCCTCCAATCTCTGTAGTCCCCTTGTGACATAGCTCCTGCCCCCCCATATCTAGAGGCCGACCTTTCCCAATCGTTGTTGAGGACAATATTAGAGTCGCCCCTTATGAGTACCTGTCTGTCCTGTGTGGTCACGAGCTCGCCCAGCGCACAATGTTTGAACACATCATGCTTCTCATTAGGCACATAAATGGAGGACACGACGATCTGGGAGTCCCCTAGGTGTATCCTGAAGGCTAGTAGCCTACCCGGTATTTCAACGATTTTGTCTGCCGCCCACGGCATGATCGTGATACTCGGAGTGCCACTCCTGCTACCTTGTTTTATTGTGAGGAAAAGTGCTGTATAGGGAAGGCCCGTTTTCGTAGGCTGTGGTGTTCTGCGGGACATTCATGGGTCTCCTGCAAGAGACACAAGTTCGCCCTGGTACTTTCCAGGTACGAAAAGATGGCCCGGCGCTTGGTTGGGTTGTTCAGCCCCTTAACATTGAGTTTTACTACTTTAAAGATGTGCAGGTGCTAAGTCATGGGCTTGTAGACCTCTACCCCTTTGCTAGGTCCCTCTCCCCTGGTGTGGCTAAAGCGTTTGGGGGCCACTCTCCCATTGAGCTTTATATGCCTATGTATAAGCTTTGTGGCACCTTCTCCAGAAAAAAAAACCTTAAACAACAACAACATTCTTAACAGCCCCGTCAGGGGGAGCCGGTACATCAGGCGTAGTCCAGAAAGATAGTCTGTAATCTGGAAGAAAAGCACCCCAGTTACCATTCCGCCACCAAGTGCCCCACCTGTTCCACCACGGCCCCCGCCACGCCGCTCTGTGTCCTGATGTCCTCAGGCCCCTCATTCCCCCCCTTCAGTTGTCGCTGAATCCCCGCGAGGGTCTCCAAGACCGCTGTTCGCTCTGAGGCTATTGTCTCTGGGTCTGGCTTGGTGCTCCTCGACGAAACAGTCTGTCATTGGTTACGCTGCCGGCGCCCATGGTCGGATCTTGTCGGCCGTGGATAATCCTCTGAAGGCATCTCCAGTTGCAGCAAAATACAGGCATCTTTCAGTGAACGCAATTGGTGAAGCTTGCCTTCGCATCAAAAGACCAAGCAAAAGGAATGGCCCCAGGAATAGGAAACCCCTTTGGCCCTGAGGTATGAGGTGATCGGCCTAAAGTCCCTCCTCTTTTGTAGGGTGATTGCCGCCAAGTCCTGATAGAGGAGCAGCGAATGGCCGGAAACCTCAGCGGGTGTTGCTCCCTTGCTAGTCTAAGAATGCGCTCCTTAAGGTGGAAATCGTGGACACAAACCAAAATATCCGCAGGGGGTGCATGGGCTGGTCTCGGTGGGCCCACTCTGTGTACTCTGTCCATTCGCACCTCCTTATCCAAGTCATCCTCTAAAATCTGGCAAAAGAGGGAGCCAACATACTGGGCGATGTTGTCCTCTTCTGCCCCCATTGGGGCCCCCCTGATGCGAATGTTATTCCACCTCAAGCGGTTCTCCAGGTCCTCCGTGTGTGCTTGGAGCATGATTTGTTGCTCCTGTAGGAGAATTACTTCTTGCTGGAGTTGTTCTATCTCCTTGTCGCAGTTGTGCTCGTGCTCCTCCAGGGTGTTCACTCTTTCTCCAACTGCTTCTAGCTCGTGTCGCACTTCCTTCAGGTCCCGGGACAAGTCTCGCTTTCCCACCTGTAGGTCCTCTTTTAGAAATTGAAATAGCTCCTCAAGGAAGGACCGCATGATTGGGCCTTCTCCATCTTCGCCACCCTCTCTCTGCGTCGTAATGGGGATGGGAGTGTCTTCCTCCGAGTTACCCTTCATGGCCTTGGCCAAAATGTCTTTGACTAATCTATCTTTTTTGGGGAATGCTGGGCATGCTGAGGCCATTGCACCCCTCTTCGCCTGTCGGGTGTTGGCGGGCCCCCAACTCTGTCGTCTCCTTCCCATGCTCGCGCGGGACCCCCCAACATCGGCTCACCTCTGGTCTGGTGATGTGTTGCGGCTCCCTCTCCCCTGCCACCTCTCTCGGGCTCCGCTGGGGTCTGGCTGGCAACCTGGCCACACCCAAGCCCCCTGTTGGTCTCCTGTGAAGGGTGATCTATGGGGTGCTCCTTGCCCCAGGACCTGAAGGCCGCCTCTCCCGTCCCCGGCAGCTCTCTCTGCGATTTGTTAGCGGCTCGCTCGCTTGCCCCTGGTGGGGCCTCCTTCACTTCTACTCCACCCGGCCCACAGCCAAGGTGCGGGCCTCTGCGAGGCTCTTCGATAGTCGCCTCGGTCAGGCCCGCCTCCCTATGTTCTTTGCGTGTCCTTGATTATTGAAGGCCTCCGTGAGGCCTCCGAGGGCGATAGGTCAAGGGGTCCCAACGATCCGGCGCCTCTCATCTCCTGTGAACTCACGCCCAGTCTCATGGTCTTGTGGTGTTCTTTGCACCTGCTGGTCCAGCTTTAAGGTATGGGGAGTCCCGGTCCGCTCGCTCCTATCCGTCGTGCTGTGCCCATGTGCCCACGTGTGCTCTGGTGTTCTCGGTGGTCCTCAGTGTCCCCCCAGGCTGTCGCCGGGCTCTTCTGCGCTCCTCCTTGTGCACACTCCAGACGGGCTCCCCTTCTTTCTCCGTGGGGCCCCCGGCATCAGCTCCCCGGGCCCTTCTTCTTCGAGCTCCGATGGGTGCCGCCATCTTGGAAGCCACGCGATCGCAGGTCAGCAGGCTCACCTTCTACCGCTTGCTGGCTCTCGCTGCCGTTCCTCGCGCCTCTCTCCGGCTCCCGGTTCTCTCTGTCTCCTCTGTGCTTCAACTGCCCCCAGGGGGGCCCACAACCGGCGGGGACCGTAGGCGGCAAGCGGAGAGACACCGGAGTCAGTCTCACCAGTCTGCCATCTTGGGGGTGTGTGTGTGGTTTTTAGAGGAATGAAAAAAAGTTTTTAAACTCAATTTTCAGGGAATATAATGTTATTAACCGAGTGCAAGCACTTTGCCTACTGGTAAATAAGCAATTTTGAATGTGACATGTGCCTTAGGGCAATTTTTAAATGAAATAAGAGGTTCCCTAAGGGGACCCTTCGGTGGTTTGTAAGGAAAGATAAAGTAAGTACCCAAGGTATAATTAAACATATTTTATAAGGTTTAAACTATTTTAATAATTGTCCACAGTATAAGGAAAGCGTAAATGTTAGTCAGTATGCATTTAGGGTTAGGTAGGGCCATACCCCCAAGAAATACAATTAGTATTACCATGAGATCTGTGAGAATTGTTGTTATATTACATAATGCTGCCCTATATGATTTAGCAAGACTAGGAGATGATGTTATTTTTATTTTATATTATGAGCATGTTCTATTTTAAATAACGATGTCAAATGTGAATTTTAGGTTTAAGAGTTTAAGTTATTGTTCTTATTTTCTTAGATTTTTATACATGTTAAAAAGCTGCTCTTCATCCAGGGGACATAGAAAAAAAATTATTTATTCACACGTCATTGGAACTGGGTTTTAAAGTAAAGCACAAGTCACTTTATTTAGAAGCTAGATGAATTAAGAACATCTATGAGGATGTAAGCTATGTTCTAGATCTTGTCTTGTGTATATTTATTTTATGTACTCATGTATTATACTTTTATGGCATTTTATGCTGAATAAAGAATTTATTGTCTGACTGACTGACTAACGGACTGACTTCTCAGAATGGCACCGATATGCAAAAACAAAACATTACTTATAAAATGTAGGCACCTGCAGAGCATTAAAAGAAATAATGAAATAAATAACATAAAAAAGCATGCTAAGTAGGTAAAAGGTTACTAGGTAAAAAGGGCAACAGGCCTGCAAGCCAAAGGCTAAGCTGTCTCCTGTGCCTAGTGGGAAACTAAAATGTATTCACCACACCCTCCCCATTGCCGGAACAAGGATGCTAACTCATTAGCAATGATGCATGAGTCCAAATTAAAAAATGCTTGGAACTCAAAGCCTAAAATCTAAGCTAAAAACATACAAAAGAGATATAGGCCCTCATTTTAACCCTGGGTTATTATGGCGTTAGTCCCGCCAACAGGCTAGCGTTACTACCAGCCGCATTATGACCGTGGCGCTTCCGCCACGGTCATACCGCCGGGACCGACGGTATACCGCCATGGCGGTCCCAGCGGTTGTAATCCGCCAGGGCAACGCTGCAAGCAGCGCTGCCCTGGGGATCACTAGTCCCCTTTCTGCCAGCCTGTCCATGGCGGTGAACATCGCCATGGAAAGGCTGGCGGTAAGGGGACTCGGGGGCCCTGGTGGGCCCCTGCACTGCCCATGCACTTGGCATGGGCAACGCAGGGGCCCCCAGGCACAGACCCATCGCGCAATCCACTGCCCGTATTACGGGCAGTGGATTGCGCGACGGGTGCTGCTGCACCCGCCGCACCGCCACATTGCCGCCGGCTCCATTAGGAGCTAGCTGCAATGTTACGGCCCTGCGGGGACGTCGAAATGCGGCCGGCGGGATTCAGGCCGCATAGGCGGCCTGATGGCGGTTCAATATTGGCAGGTGGCCTCCGCCGCCCGCCAATGTTGAAATGAGGGCCATAATGTCAACCATGACAAACAAGGCAGGCTAAACCCGAGACAAATTAATAAGGCAATTTGGTATCACATGTTATATTTTTTTTAAAAGCCATTTGTCACATTTTACAATATGTGTGGTCCTGTAGAAAATCATTGAAGTCATCAAATGGGAATGCGTCCAGGAAGGACTCCACATCGGCAGATGTCAAATCAGGATTGGCAGAAGGATCCACTTAGCAGAAATGTGCAGAAGCCTCAGATGCAGGATCACCCGCATAGACGGCACTGTCCATTGTGCCATATGTCAATGGAGCCAAGTAGTTCAGAAGCGGTGGCTCATAAGTGGCATGGAGAATCAACCTCAGTCTCATGGGTCATGACCGTGAATAAACCCTCTTCGTGAACATTAACAGGTCCTTGTCCACAGGAGGCACTGGCTTGAGAGCAAGACACACTATCGGTGTGCATTCATAGAGGCACCAGACACAATGAAACAGGATGCACCCACCATAAGACCGGCCAGAATGGCAATTACCAATCATGCTCCAGTTCTTCTAGCAATGGAGCACCAAAGTACTGCATCATGTGGTCATGACACAGCTGGGCTGGTAGTGGCTCCATCACTCCACTTAGCTGAGAAAGCACAACCACTGCATATCAGGAATAGCAGTAGCAGTATTCTGCCAATCATTGCCAAAGTTATAGGAAATCTGTCAAAAACACTTAAAAAGAGTGAATGGATAGCTGAAAGAATGACTCTGAAGACGTTCTGGAAGGTGGAAATAAATCCAAAACCAATAGCCTTAAAAAGTGTACAAGCCCTGCAGTGCTCAAGGTGTTAAAAATCCTGCAGTCCCTCTCTCCAAATGCTTTCGGAAGTTGGTATTTAATAAGGACTGTATCTCGGCTGATGAGCTCTCTATCTGGAGAGTGTATGTCTCCTTGGCCGATGTCAACACCACTTGTTTTGAAACAGTAGCGCCTTTAGTCTGCTCAGCTTGTCAAATGTGAGCCCACATTTCTGCTACTCTTATCTCTTGCTTGGGGGGTAATAAAACATGGCCGCAACAAGTTACCATTTGAGAAACTGAAATTTTGTAGGCAATTCTCGACCTCATTCCGCAGCAACTCTGATCGTTCAGAACCACATAACTTCCATTCAAAAGTATATTAAATACTGGACGAATCAAAGGGACGGAAGTACCCTTCAGAAAGCATGCCAAGATTGCGACCTCCACATTGCAAAAGCTGTGAAGGAACACCTGCTTACAAACCATTAAATGACTAACAGTAGTCTCACATTCTCTTCCACCCAGAAAGACCGCAGTGTCGTGATTCGTACACTTGAATTCGAAAGGCAACTCCCATTCTTCCTTAATATAGCTATCTATTAGTCGTTCATATCTGCCCACTGCAAAATGTTTCAGACATTTTTTTTTAAGAGAGGTGGAAATCAGCAGATTTATAAACCCATGTACTAACCATACTCTTGATGATGTCTCTGCTTCAGTGAAAGGCAGCTTTTCTAACTTTTCAGTGTTAAGCATGGTGTAACTTGCTTCCTTTTTAGCCAATATCTGTTGCTCCCTGGACAAATTAAAAGCAGCAAACAATTCACAACTGTTTATATATTTACAAGGGACGCAGCCATTTTTCAGAATCTGCAATGTCCAACCCAACTGCATGATGGAACACAGCTGACTGTGCCCATGTTGTAAAAGGGACATGTCATTCTGAATATTGTCAATCGCAGTTGACATGATATTTTTAAGTGTATATATTCTGTTGGACTTGAGACATAGGGAGGGTCTGGCTGGCTAATCTTGAAACCCCCTGAGGAATTAACAAAACATGCCTGACACCCATTTGTATCCAAAAGCCAGAATAACTACCTGCCAGGACATGAAAGTGAGGAATTAAAGGTACCATTCTGAACCCAAGCATTCACTTCTTCTTCGGTGACATTTAAATATGTTTGCCAACTGGTGAATTTTGTTGGTGTGGGAATAATGGGCACATTCATTTCTTTTATTTTTACTAACCCTAGGCAGGATGTGTGTTGAACTTATTTCTTTCAAAATATAATTTGTACAGGAATTAGGCATGCTCTAAACAAAGCCTCCCTACCCTGAATTTGCCAATCTTGTGTTCCCCATACACTTTACATATCAATAGTGTTCTTCCAATATTGATAACCTTCAACAGAAAGCCGGGAAACAAATCTATCTGAATAGATTAATTTGGTGTTGGTTAGCAAACTTTTCCGAATATTAGAAGGTGGTAATTGAAAATAATATGACTTTGCATTTGTAGTGTCATGCCCAGAGAAATATGCAAGTTTATCTATATATGTTTTGGGGCTCCCCACAGGTGGAGTTGAACAATGTTCCCATTGTGTGTAATTAAATACTGCTCTAGGTCTGTTAGCTCTGTGCAGAAAGTAATGTCACCAGTGATGGTAACAGGACATTTCCCCATAATTCGCTGTTTACATATACACATCTTCACTTTCAAATACAATATAATCCTGCAGTTCAGACAGCATACAATCAACTGTTTTAAAATCCCATTTATCGGAAACAACACCAGGTGTAATTACATCAGTCATTGAATTCTTAAATACATAAGAAATTTGGATAACCTCAGTAGGCCCATATATATCAAATGGTACTTTATCTTAAACAATCCCATCAGGAATTGGCACCGCTGAAATGTTCACAAGGGACAAGTCTCTTCAGACCTTATGTGAGGAGAGATATGGTGTTAAAACTTCATCCACTGGCTCAAGAGCTGAGCGTTCAGGAAGATAACAACCATATATCAGGAGAAGGAAAACAGTCACAAAAGCAATCCATAACAGAAAGGCAAGCAGTGTCAGTAGTGTCCACAGATAATGCCATGGATAGACCAATTTGTTTTTTAGCCATATGTACAGCTTACGTGTCTTTGAAAATGTTTCAGTTGCAGATGTAGATGAAGTTGAAGAAAAATCATCTTGATCATTGAAGTAACCCGAAACAGTCTGTGAAAACACAGGAGCTGGTGCATTACTGATGGATGGATCCACTTCATTTGCAGGTTCATAGTAGACCATGTCATCAGTTTGCGTTGTATTGGGGTAATAAACAACCACATCTTGGACTCTTCTTGTCGGTGAAGTGGTAACAGGAAATTATCAGAAGAGGTATATCCTGTTGGGTAGTGACATGGGGACCGAGAACTACCCAAGGGACCTCGAGGTCTACTATGCAGGATCGGCCACATGGTGCAATGATATTGCCAATGGTGACAAATCTGTTTCCTTTGGAACTTGGCAGTGGTGGTAGAATGACAGTTCTGGAGCCTTGGATTCCAAGGACTGGAACCAGTGCTCTGTAAGATGGGCAGAATTTCTTCTTTACAGCACTCTTCTATGAACCAGATCCCCAACTTTAGGAATCCAGCCTGTGGATGTTGTTGATAAATTCCTTATTCCTAAGGTGGTGGCACTGGTAGATGAATTGTCATCATAAAATTGTTGATGCTCCTGTAGGATAGTGAGACATACATTTATGTCAAATGGTGTGTCTGCCACCACCATACCAGGGCCACCTAGATCTGGGACATACATAGCCAAAGAGGACCTCATAAGGAGTGGGACCCCCCAAGGACCGTCTTGGTGGATTATTCAGTGCTGTCTGGACCCCATATAGGTGATGAAGCTAACTGCGGCCTGAACCTAATACTCTTGCTGTGAAGGACTGCTTTAGGTCACAATTCCTCCTCTCCACAACACTGTTACCCTCGGGGTGATATGGGGAAGAGTAATGTAGTTCAACACCCATCGTCATCTTGGTGTCCCTGAATGCCCTAGAGCCAAAAGCAGGGCCCTGGTCCAAATGAAATGCTGCAACTGCATATTTACCAATAAAGACCAGCAAGTCTTTAATAACCGTTCGAACGTCAGCCGACTGCTGTAGCCATACCCACAGGAATCTAGAACAAGAATCAACAGCGACTTCGATGTATTTGTATGCACCATCAGGTTGTAAGGGACCACAGTAGTCCAAGTACACACATTGTAGTGGCCTATTGGACAATAAGAGGGATGTCTGTGGTGGGCGTTTAATGTTGGAGCCCTTTATTTGCTGGCAAATGACACAGCAAAGGACATATTGCTTGGTCTGTTTGTATAGATCCGGCCACCAGAAGCGTTTCTGTAAAAGTGATATTGTGGCCATCACACCAGCATGAGCAGATGCGACACCCTCATGCGCTGCTTTGATGAGATCTAATCTCTGGTCTTGGTTTGGGATCACTTGATCTCCTACCCCAGGAATTGTCGCAAAGGCAATATGTTGTGCACTGATATGGTAGGAATATTTTGCAGGGTATGCTTTTGAGAGAGGCTAGCCCTCCGCCGAAGCTTTTACTGCGGCCTGAATCTCATTATCCAATCTTGTGTGAGAATGAGTCACTGCAGCAACAGAGGCCGTAGCTACTGCAGATTTGGCAGCTTCATCAGCCAAAGTGTTTCCTACATTGTGTATACCTACACGTTGATGGCTCAAAGTATGTACTACGTGGGCATCTGGTAGCTTATCCTTTAGATCAGCTACCCTACCCCACAGAGTTCTGTATTTTATGGTGTTCCCATTTGAGTCTCTGAACCCGCCAGGAATTGAGATAATCATTGTAGGACTGGACACAGTAGTACGAATCGCACACAATCAATGTGAGCTGTTCTGGGTCCCTGTTTTCCAGTGCCAAGATAAGAGCTTTAAGCTTAGCCAGCTGTGCTGTGCCGTCCCCCAGGGTCTGCATGTAGGTATGTTGAGGGTGAAATACACCATCCTTCAGCACTCCGCTCACAGCTGCACAAGCAGAGTATTGATGTTTTGTACCTATAGCTGGTTGTGTTGAATCATCAGTGTAAATGACAGTTTGATATCTGTCAAGTGGCAAGATGTTAGTAGGTGCTGGGTACTCCTGTTCGTATTGGAGAAATTCATGTGTTTGAAGTTTTGGATCGAAGATGTAATCAACATCAGTGGCAGTCAGGGACGTTGCCCATTGAATTCAGCGTGGGTGTAATGTTTTAGCATTAGGAACGCTTGCTTTGGTGACAGCCGATAAGGCTGGCACCGGGGTAAAAACAGTAATGCATTTCCCTTGAGCAAGTGGCCTCTCCTTGATGACAGACATCTGTAAAACAGTCAGAATCTTTTCTGTGGGTGCAAAATGTTGTCCTGCATTGGAGTATAAATGTGATTTGTATGCTATGGGCACCGTATCGCCTTCGTTAAAGGTGACCTAAGTGAACCCAATGGGAACAGCAATTATTCTGATGATCAAATTTGTTTTGTTATCACGGCTGTGTAAGTGTTTTGCTTTTAGCATGTCCTGTTGCAATTCTCTAAGGATGCGTGTGTTCTACTGTCCAGTGTCTGCTAGAAAAATCTGGGCATATTAAATCATAAAGTGGCTTGATGCGTTGTGCATAATCAGGAATATATGTTCTGCCAAAGTTAAAGAAACCAAGTAAAGACTGTAGTTTCTTGATAGTATTTGGTGGCTGGAGTTGAGCACAGTTTTCTAAAAAAATACGGGGGCCAGGATCTTGCCTTCATCCGAAAGCTTGTATCTGGGGAACAATACACTGAGAAAGGCTATTTTAGTTTTCTTAAAATTTTATTTGTAGCCCTTGACAGCAAATTCTAAGACAATCCGATCGACCCTGGCAATATGAATGTTGAGATCGCCATCTGTGAGATGGATATCATCCACACAGGACAATGCCTCAGAATCAATATCATGCAATATTGATTTTACACGGGCAGAAAACACCCCTGGGCTGTTCTTCTAGCCCTGTGGTAAACGACAAAAGCGCAGCTGAGAGCCAAATGAGAATGCACTCAAGTCCCGACTTTCATGCGCTAAGTTTTGTCAGAAAAAACGTCGGAAATATACAATGCTGTTTTGTATTTCTTATGCACTATGTTGTTAATTAGTGCAGTGCTGTGTGCAGTTTGTATTGCATATGTGCGTGTGTAGTTGTTTAAGTGTCTATAATCTAAGACTATTCTATTTGAATGGTCTGATTTTCCACTGGGGAGTAAGGGATTATTAATTGCAGAGACACAGGGCTCTTTTACGTCCTCGTACTCTAGTTGTATGAGGATTTCATTCACTGGAGCTTTAGCCTCATGTTTGACTGGTTATTAAGGTTGAGGGTGGGGTGTAAACCTAATAGGTATTACATGATAGGGGTAATCCTTATCCCACCCTACGAGGTTGGGGTACAACGCGGGCACCTGCGCCAAAGCCCAGTCAACAGCATAGGCTTCCTTTACCGCATCTGGAACAAGATTTGAGAAAGAAGGCAAAATTACTTCTTCCCATTGTGGGAGCTTGCGGACGTACTCGGGTGGCCAGTCTTTTTCTGCCAATAGGATATCACAATTCAGTTCTTCCCAAAAAATTGCACTAACAGTGAGCTCTGTGTCTCCCTCAATTTGGATATTTAAATCATAAACACTGTTGGGTGGGAGGACGCGCCCGTCCACAGTCTCCACTACAAGAAAGTAGTTAGTTGCTGTCACATCCACATGATTTTTCAGACAATGGCAACAAATCGTGACCTCTGCAGCGCTGTCTGGCAGAGTCTCTGCCCATGCATTGTTCTTCAACACATCCTCAATGTTGCTGGCATGTTTAACTGTTATTGCAGGGCCTCTTTCTTTTTAAATTGGGGCTTCTGTTGGGGAGATTTGTCCTCTCTCTTGTCTGAGGAACGCTGTGAGTTGTTTTTTTTCTTCACGTAGTGTGTTGCTCTGACCAACCCACTCTCTCGCTCTGTTTATTTGGCGTGTCCTGAAAGGAACAAGAGGGACGTGTATCAGTATATCTGCCAGGAGTCTTTAAAGTTTCTCTATTTCTGATATATCTCCTTTCGGAGCTCTCCGGATACGGAGAGTCTGCTCCCTGAATTCTTCTGTCTTTATTTTGTTTTTGTTTACCGAGTGTCTTTTTGAACCATTTTGTGTTTGTTTAGTACCGTCCTTACGGGTGGTACTCTGAATTTCAAGTTTTTTTCGGCTTGTCTCCCAAACTATCCCATTGTATACTAGTATAACGTTCTGAAATAATTTTCGGTAGTTGACTCTCCTGTTCCAACTGTAGAATCTCCCGGAGATGCTGGTGAATAGCCAACTCTGCAGCTTCCCCTTTAATGTTACTGGGTATTTTTGAGAAGATTGTGTTGAAGTTGTGCATCAGTTTCATCCCCAAATCCAGGACTGGAATAGCCCGTGTTCATTTTGAATTTGTTTTAACACTTCTGGTAAGATGGCAAGTGTTGGGTTACCATGCGTGGTAATGTAAATCACAGCAAAGACTGTACCCCATGTGGTGCAGTTGTCCACTGAGGGAACCATTGTGAATGGCAAGCACCTCATGAGAATTCTATGTTTATCTTGGGGTCGCATATGGGGAAACACTGCTTCCAGCTGGTTAGTTTTTTTTGCTATCCAGTACGGAATTTTCTCATGTTCCGTGGGCACCTTGCCCATGACAGAATGTACTGTTTGTGGGTTAACCCCAGTAACGGCCAATTGGCGCCCAGCTGGGGCGGTGTTCAAGGACTGCATAGCGAATTGCACCAATCGTCTGTAAAGTGCTACGAGCTCATTATAAAGTGTGCATATGTCAGCTATTTGCATTGCTGGTACGACAGGGTGTGGTGTATATGTGGCAAACTTGGGCCACGTTGGTCCGTCATTACTTAAGGGACCTAATCTCACGGGTTGTATTACATGTGGTAGGGCACCATTGAACCAGTTTTGATGTTCTTGATAAGAAATCGGTTTCTCTAGATACCGGTAAGCCTGGTAGCTCTGTGGTACGTTCGCTATTTGATATGTATGAAATGCGTATGTTGTCGTGTCTTCCTCAGAAAAGGTAACCCAGGAATAAAATGTTTCAGTTTGATAAGCTGTGTGAGCTTCTACTATGACATCCCTGCCCTCATCTGTTAAGCCATGGGCTCCTAGATGTTGTATTAATGCATGGCTGACATTTTCTGGAATGTCTATGGCGTTAGCCATGTTGAATATTGGGTACAGAGAAGGAACACCAGATGGGGAATATCCTTTTTTAGAGTTCAAGCTTGAACAACCTACAGCCCATATGGGTGCTCCCTATTCAGCTGAGAAGGATTACCCCTAAGACCACGGACATCTCCGTATAATGTTACTTAGGGTACCTACTGTGTGCGAGACATAGATACTCAGGATATCCGTAAATAAGTGCGAAAACACCATCATTGGTGGCGCCATGTTGTAGTTGGACTATCACTCTGTAGCGAGTCTGCTGGTTTAGGGGTGACAATACTTCTGTTTGTAGGCGACTGAGTCACTCCTACAACAAGTCGCAACTGTCAGCCCAACCCTACTAGCTCACAAGCAGTACCTCACCAAAACTCAGACAGTAAAGGTGATTTCTTTCAGCCTTACACATGGACTCTAGATGCGACCTCTCAGGGGAGTCGTTGTGGAATGGAAGTTACCCTTTTGTCTCGTTAGCCATAAGTCTCAGACACACATAGGCAATGAAGGAGATGCAGGAAAGTTTTCAATATATTTATTGAAAAGACTGCAATCTATGGTAAAATGCATGAATTGCAATGGTTAGGATAATGAGCAATAACAAAAGCAAAATCGTGAAAATTAGAGTTTTGACTATGAAATCCCTCACCATATTGCAATAAACATAAGATATTAAATTCCTAACAAAGAAATCCTAATCTCTACCCTAACGAGAGCTAGGTGTGATAAACCATGATCTGCCAGTACCATGTCCATGAGAAGCGCCCCCCATCCCTCGTTACCTTGAAATGAGGTCTCTAGGTCAGAGTCCGTGGACACCCAAAGACTGAGTTCTGCAGCAAGTTGACGTGCAGCATAGATGGCATCTGGAAGGAGACCCCCTCTAATGACCTTGTCTGTGTGAGGTGTATTTATATGGCTCATGTAGGATCCCTGACACAGGTATGTACCTAGACAACTGATAATGCGGCAGACTTGTGTCAGCAATTACATAAACAATCCCTAACAAGTGCGCATTATGTTCCTGTCAAACGTAAGTGAGATGAGGCCATGATGATAATACCTATGTAAATCACTGATAATGACTGGCACTGATAAGCAAAAGCAAAACATTTCTTATAAAATGTAGCCAGCTCCAGAGTGCTAAAAGAAATAATTAAATAAATAGGATAAAACAGAGCATGCTAAGTAGTTAAAATGTTACTAGGTACTAAAATGTATTCACCACAGGAGCAGGCGCTGTGTCAATCTGGTTGGCGATGCAGTGACTTTTCAGCTGCGAGACAGGCGCTGCGTTGATTTCTGCAGGCATTGCGTTAATTTTCCGACGCACTGGGATTTTATTCTCTTGGGTGAGGTCTTTGTGGCCCTGAGACTTCAGAACAGGAGGCAAGTTCAATACAAACCCTTGGAGAGCACTTGTGGGGATGGCAGAGTCCTTCCAGCAGAGTCAGGGGCCAGCAGGGCAACAAGCACGGCAGCAATCCTTCTTAGCAAAGCAGTACAGATGAGTCCTATGGGCAGCCAAACAGTCCCTCTGACAAGAGTCCAGTTACAGGTCCAAAAGTGCCTTTAAAGTGGAGGAACCTTCAAAGAGAGGTTTTGAAGTGCACAAGGTCCCCTTTCAACCCAGGCCTATCTGCCTGGTTCACTGTGGGGCATTATCAGTCCTTTGTGTGGGGTCAGGCCACTGACTTTTGAAATGTAAGTGAGAGCCGCTGCACCCTTTCTGGCCAGGGAGACCCATTCAGTATGTAGATGAATGAAGATGTGACTGAGTGTCCTGTGTTGATGGCTATCTGTGTGGAATGCACTAGGGGAGCTGCCAACCAGCACAGCTCAGACGTGGATTGGAGACAGACTGTAAGGCACAAAAGGCAGTAAGTGCAGAGAAATGGCCACTATCTAAAAGTGGCATTTCCAAATTAGTAATTTATGATGGATACAACTGCCTGTGGATTCCTCACCTCATGGATTCTCCCAATGTGGCAGCATTCCCCGAAAATTTTTCTTATCTCTCCACGTCGACGAGGACATCATAATAGCACGGTTTCACACGCCTCTCTGTCTGACCTCATCGAAGCCAAAAGAAGTCCTCGCCGGCATGCTGACGTCAGTTCCCTTTTTTCCACGCCTTCTACGCTAACAGTTTTCTACCTCTCTGTTGTTTTCTCAACTGTTTTGAGGGAATTTCATACAGCACTACTATGTCTCTGCCGTCAAACCTTGTAGCGAGTGCGGAGGTCACATGTCGGTTAGGGATCCACACGAGAACTGCCTTTGGTGTTTAAGCTTGGATCCAGAGATGACAGCCCTTCGTCGGTATCTCAGTTCCTAAATGCTATGTTCAGCAGTTTTAATAAAGTAATGGTCCCCTCTGGTGCGCCTACTGGCCCCACGGGTCCGTTGGCCTTTACAATGGGGATGCCGGCACAGTACAGGCAGGCTCCATTTATGCCTCTCCTACCAATAACCCCTTTTGCATTGACTCTCTATGCGCCGAAGATGACACCGCCTCTACCCCAGATGACGGCTTCGGTGGCATCGGTACCAGCGTTGGATAGACCTCGAGCGACATCGGCTCAGTCTACTCCGGTGCGGAGCGTGGATCTGGCTTCTCCTCCTCCAGCACTGCCTTCACCATTAGGGGCCTCGTCGACATCAGTGAACTCTTTATTGACGCCACGCCTGGAGTCCAGACTAAAATCTAGAAGGGAAGCCTTAAGACTGCTGGAAGAGCAGCAGTATCTGGAAGAACAGCAACAGGGGGAAGAAGGGGAAATACCTGTGCCTTCAGATGAATACCAGGAGCTTGATGTTGCTAGTGGACTGGATACATCCCTCGAGTGAGAGCTATTATCCCTTGGAGGTGTACTTTTGTCGGAAGTAATGACCTACCATGGGGTAATTAGGAAGGCAGCAGAACTTTTAGATTTCCCTCTGCCTGCTTCAGAATTAAAGACTAATATTCTGACAGAGCTGCTGCATTCTACAGCCTCATCTTCAGAGCCCCTACTTCCATTCAATGGTGCTTTGACGCAACCCATATTAGAAATATGGAAGAAACCGGTCACTACTCCTGCGGTGTCAAGATCTGTAGTCAGGAGTTACACGGTTGCTCCAGGTAACCCACAATTTTTAACCCAACACCGGAAAGCTTGGTAGTACAAGCTTCTTGTTCCTTAAAGTCAGCCCCAGGGTTGTTCCCTACAACTCCTGCGGATAGGGAATCGAAGCGCACGAAACAGTCAGCAAAGAAGACCTTCTCCTCAGGAAGCATAGCTTTAAAATCATTGAACCTAGACATTAATGGATACGGCGAAAGAGGTGGTCCCTAAATTGCCACAGGATGGTCAGAGCCATTTTGCTGGACTGTTACAGGACAGTCAGGCAGCAGCCAAACAAGTGATCCAATCAGGCCTGGACACTGCGGACTCTGTTACTTGAGTCATGGGGACTTCGATTGCTACTAGGAGACAGGCTTGGCTCAGAGGTTCTTGCTTTTCCTCGGACGTGCAAGCCACATTGATGGACCTTCCATTTGATGGTCCCAGGCTGTTTGGTGCCAGGGCGGACTCAGCCCTGGAAAGATTCAAGGATAACAGAGCCACTGCAAAATCTTTGGGCCTTCAGTAATCATCTACGACCCACAGACCATTCCGTAGGTTCAGAGGGTTTGGACGAGGTTCATCTTTTCGTGGGAGGCAGCAGCTCCACGTCCAGCAGCCTGCCAACCCCCTCTACAGGTCCTACAAAGGTCGTGGAAGAATTAGAATGCAAGGTGCCGCCCAGCAGCCTTCCTCCTCCTCTTCATCCTCTGCGGGAAACCAGTTAGATAAGCAGCCCTATTTCTCTCCCCTTTTGCCAGCAGGTGCCCCCCATAAGGGGAAGGTTTTTACATTTTCTCTAGGAATAGGAGTTAATAACATCAGACTTATGGGTATTGAGCATAGTCAGAAATGGTTATGCCCTTCCCTTTCGGGAGTCCCCTTCCTCCCCTCCCGACATTCTTTGTGCTCAGAAGAGCATCTTCTGTTGCTTCAACAGTAGTTGCAAAGTCTACCGTTAAAGGGCACAATAGATTTGGTTCCCGAGCAGGAAAATGGTCAGGGATGTTATTCAGGGTATATCCTGATACCCAAGAAGGTTGGTAGTTTGATGCCCATTATGGACCAGAGGATTAAGAATTTGTTCCTCAAACAGAAGAAATTCAAAATGCTAACCCTAGCAGAGGTGCTTCTTGCGCTGGACAAAGAAGACTGGAAGGTGTCTATCGACTTGCAGGATGTGTTTTTTCCCATCCCATTTCTGAAGTAGCACAGGAAGTATCTCTGGTTGATGGTAAGGTCACAGCACTACCAGTTTGCCGTCCTTACATTTGGTCTTACTTTCGCACCTCGGGTCTTCACGAAGGTGAAGGCAGTGGTTGCAGCGCCTCTCAGAAGGAAAGGAATATTGGTATTCCCTTACCTGGACAATTGGCTGATCAAAGCCAAGTCCCCAGAGTTGATGCTGCACCATTTGCAGGTGACAACCCAGTTGTTCAACCTAGCTTTTTTCGGTAAACGTGGCCAAGTCTCACCTGGATCCCTCTCAGTGCCTCCTGTTCATAGGGGCAGTATTGAACACAACACTGAATCAGGCATACCCTCCTCCCCAGAGGATTCAGGACATTCAGGCTATGATTCCAATGTTTCAAAAGAGAGTGGCTGTTCCAGTCCTAAAGGTCCTATCCTGTCCGGTCTGTTTACTTCCTGCATTCTGTTGGTCACTCTCGCACATTGGCACATGAGGACACTCCAGTGGTGCCTCCGCAAGCAGTGGTTTCAACACAAAAGGGGCTCTCGAAGGGTCAATACTGATCTCCAGAGACACTGCAGTGGATCTGCGATGGTGGAGTGCGGACGACAACCAGTCTGAAGGAAGGCTGTTTTGGCTTCCACCTCCGATGACCACAATCATAACAGATGCTTGCACTCTAGGGTGGGGAGGTCATCTGGGGGATCTGGAGATCAAAAGCTTTTGATCTCCAGTAGAACAGATGTTTCATAGTAATCTGTGGAGTTGCGGGTGATACGTCCGGCTCTCAAGGTCTTCCTCCCATCCATTCGTGGTCAGTCGGTACAAGTCTTGACAGACAACACTACTGTGATGTGGTACATCAACAAACAGGGAGGAGTAGGGCCACCAGCACCCCTCCTCCTGCAGAAGGTGAAACACCCTGCAAACTTTCCCTGGACCAGACAGAAGCCAGAGACACCTGCCAAGACCAAGACCACCACCAGAAAATGAGTCCCTCCTGAATGTCCTCCTTGTGTCCCACCTTGTCACCTTGTCCACTTTGAACTGCCTTTGCTCCCCTTCCACTGGCCCTTGGACACTGCAACTGTGCTGAAAACAGACTGGAACAATACCAGACTGTCCTCAACCATCACCCCATTCCACTGCACTTTTCCGTCAATAATTTGCACTACAATAAACACCCTTGAACACAACCTAATTGAAAGTGTCTTATGTGATGAAAGTGTGCATATATGGAAACAGTCACATCATGTGCAAATGATCTGAACACCATGATAGCATATATTTTATGAACTGTATCTGTCTGTAGTTATCACATTAGTACACTGTTGTCATATCACCAGCATCTGCAAAATGAGAAGCAATAGGTGACAGTAAGTAGAGATGCAAAGAAAGTGAATGCCATCCTGCTACACCCACACACAAAACATCAACAATCATTGGAATGGTCAGTTCCACTGTCTCACCTGTGTGTCATTGGAAGTTTTGACGTATAACTGATGTTCTGTTGTCCACATCCTCATCCTCTGCATCCTTATACTCACTGTCCTCAGGGTCCACTGCTGCCACAGGGGCTTTTCCAGTCTCCTCCTCCTGCAGATAAGGCACATGTTGTCTGAGGGACAGGTTTTGCAACATGCAGCATGCCACTACTATCTAGCAGACCTTGTCGGGTGAGCAGCACAGGGATCCACCTGTCAGATGGAGGCATCTGAACCTGGCCTTCAGGAGGCCGAAGGTCCTTTCAAGAATTCTCCTGGTTTACTCATGTGCATCATTATAACGATTCTCATCCCCTGTCCTGGCATTCCTCACAGGGGTCAGGAGCCATGATAGGTTTGGGTAGCCAGAGTCACCTGCAAGTATTGAGGGACAAACATTAGCCTTACAAATGGTATAGGATCAACACCAGAAGGCATACACTGACATACATTGGGTGGAGAGTCAGGCTCACTAGTTAGCCACACCCTGTGCCTCTGCAGTTGTGCCATCACATTTGGGATGCTCCTATTCCTCAGGACGAAGGTGTCATGCACTGATCCAGGATACTTGGCAGTGATGTGGGAGTTGTACTGGTCAGCCAGGCACACCATTTCTACATTGAGTGAGTGGAAACTCTTCCGATTCCTGAACACCTGTTCATTCTGGCGGGGAAGGGGGACAAACGCAACTTGTGTACCGTCAGTCGCCCCAATAATGTCGGGTATATGTCCCATTGCATAGAATCCAGCCTTCACAGTGGCCAAATCTTCCACCTGGGGCAAAGCAGTGTAGCTGCACATGTGTTTCACCAGGGCATACAAAACCCTTGCCAGCATGATTGAGAACATTGGCTGTGACATTCCTGCTGCCAAGCCCACTGTCACTTGGAAAGAGCTAGTTGCCAGGAAATAGAGCACAGATAGAACCTGCACAGGAGGGGGGATCCCAGTGGGATGATGGATATCAGATATCAGATCAAGCTCCAACTGAGCACACAGCTCTGTGATTGTGGCCCTGTCCAGTCTATAGGTGAGTATTATGTGCCTGCCTTCCAGTGTAGCCACGTCCACAAGGGGTCTGTACACAGGGTCTTGTCTCCTCCTCTGATTCCTCAGCAGTGGTAGGTATCTAAGGGACACAAGAATGAGTAGGCTGTCACAATTTGAATAATGGAACCACCACCTCAGTGTACATAGAGCAGTAACATGAGGGGACATTGGTAATGGCAATCTATGTGCAAATTATAGATATGACGCAGTTCTCGATTATCTGAATATTGTCCACCACCATAAAATGGCGACCGCCTGTCCTGTATTTAGGGACAGGTGGAAGTGAGCTAACTCTGCCTGTGTTGCGTGTCATGGCGGAAAGCGGTCTTGCACCGCGGTGCTATTTCTCATTGGATAACATAGGGCTCTATGGAGTACAGTGGCCAACTGGATCACCGGCGGCAGTGACGGTGTACACCGCCGCGTACGTGACTGCTATTTTCTGCCTATAACCTCACTTGTTTCCTGACTTTCCACAGGACAACACCTACACTGCGTATGCTGCTGTGACCTGTGTCTGGATCCTGCCATGGCCCGCGTGACCGGGGAAGGGACCCTTGCCTTCACTTCGGAGGAGTTGGAGCGCTTGGTGGATGGGGTCCTATCCCAGTATGGGCTGCTGTATGGGCCTCGAGACCCACAGGTGAGTACACCTTGGGCACGAGGCATGTGACAAGGTTGCATGGAGATGTGTGTGTAAGCATCATGTCATTTGGGGGGGTCGTATGTCTGGTAGTGGTGTACATGGTGGGCGCTGGGTGATGTGTGTGCCAATGGGAATGGAAGGGGATTTGTGGGCCATATGTGTAACAGGCTGGATTATCTGGTTAATGGTGTCCTCCTGTCTGTGTTTCCTCTGCAGGTTAGCACCCATCAGAAGAAGGGATCGTGGCGTGCCATCGCCAAGAACGTGCGGACCCTGGGGGTCTAGAGCATCACACCCTGAGACTTCATAGCAGGAGACAAGCTCAATCCAAGCCCTTGGAGAGTACTTGTGCAGAAGGTAGAGTCCTTCCAGCAGAGTCATGGTCCAGCAGGCAGCAGGGCAACAAACAGGGCAGCAGTCCTTCTTAGCAGAGCAGTCCAGATGAGTCATTTGGGCAGCCCGACTGTCCCTCTGACAGAGTCCAGTTGCAGGCCCAGAAGTATCTGATTTGTTGGGGTCAGAGACCCAGTGTATATACCCAAAAGTGCCTTTGAAGTGGGGGGTACCTCAAAGAGAGGTTTTGAAGAGTACAAGGTCCCCTTTCAACCCAGCTCTGTCTGCCAGGATCCCTGTGGGATGTTATTGTAAGTGAAAGCCTCTATACCCTTTCAGCCCAGGGAGACCTATTCAGTATGTAGATGAATGTATGTCTATGGCTGTCTGGGTGGAAAGCACTAGGGGGGCTGTCAACCAGTACAGCCCAGACGTGGATTGGAGACAGACTGTAAGGCACAAAAGGCAGCAAGTGCAGAGAAAGGCCCACTACCTAAAAGTGCCATTTCTAAAATAGTAATATTAAATCCAACTTCACCAGTAAGCAGGATGTTCTATTACCATTCTGGCCATACTAAACATCACAGGGCTACTCCTTTCAGATGAGAATCTACCCCTTTAAAAGTATATGAGAGCATTTCTAATGCTGCCCTATGAGAGGAGCAGGCTTCACAGTGCTGATAAAATGACTTTGTGAGTTTTTCACTACCTGGACATGTAAAACACATAGGGGTTTATTCCAACTTTGGAGGAAGTGGTAATCCGTCCCAAAAGTGACGGTAAAGTGACGGATATACCACCAGCCGTATTACGAGTCCGTTATATCCTATGGAACTCGTAATACGGCTGGTGGTAAATCCGTCACATTTGGGACGGATTACCACCTCTTCCAAAGTTGGAATAACCCCCATAGTTACATGTCCTGCCTTTTACTTACATAGCACCCTGCCCTATGGGTTACCTAGGGCCTACCTTAGGGGTGACATATGTAAAAATAGGGAGTTTAAGGCTTGGAAAGTAATTTTAAATGCCAAGTTGAAGCAGCAGTGAAACTGCACATACAGGCTTAGCATGGTAGACCTGATACATGGTTAGGGGGCTACTTATGTGGGTGGCACAGTCACTGCTACAGGCCCACTAAAGTGTTCTTTACTAGGGATGTATAGGTGAATTAAATATGCCACTTGGGTATGAGCCAATGTTGCCATGTTTTAGAGAGAGAGCACATGCACTTTAGCACTGGTTAGCAGTGGTAAAGTGCCCAGAGTCCTAAAGCCAACAAAAAGGAGGTCAGAAAAAGATGGAGGAGGAAGGCAAAACGTTTGGTGGTGACCCTTCAGAGAGGGCCATTTTCCAACATCCAGTTTCCCTCTACTTGTAGGATGATTGAATGTTTTCGGTCTAAGGGAAGGGACGGGAGGTGAGCATCCGTGGTGGTGGGGGTGGTTTGACACGGGAGAGTAATGGGGAATGAATGGATCAGTTTAACTGGACCTTAAGCTTTTTAGAATGGTTTACTACTGCATTATCCCATTTTATGCCCTCCTCAATGGTACTTAATACTTTAACATGGAACGTAAAGGGGCTGAACTCCCCCACGAAAAGTCACCAGATATGGAAATATACTCTCAATAGACGACTTGATGTTATAGCTTTTCAGGAAAGTCACCTCAAATGTAGTGATGAACACAAGCTTCAACACAAAACAATGGAATAGCACTCCTCTTCCACACTTCAATAAAATTTCAGGTCATGGAAGTAAATCGGACAAGGATGGGTGGATAATGATGGTCAAGGGTTTTTTAGAGGGCCACATGTGCACCATGGCAATGATTTATGCCCTGAACTCGGGCCAGTCGGATTTCCTACTGTCTTTCCTTTCCCTCTGAGGGGGGTTTGCGGAAACGGATATCATTCTGATGAGAGGCTTTAATCTGATACAGAATATCACCTTAGATAGTACTTATCAACATAGGACGCTAGAAAAACTAAACTATCCCTTAAACAACTAGGCCTGCTTGATGCATGGAGAGAACTCCACCCCACCACATGGGATTACACTTTCTTTTCCCACTCCCATCTAACCTATTCTAGAATCGACCACGTCTTTATTAGCCATCTCCTACAACATTCTGTCTTGTAGGCTACTATACACCATATAGCTCTCTCGGATCATGCCCTCGTGGAAGTGGTAATGGATTGGAACACCCGACCCCGAAATCTTGTAGATGTTTTTTTCCAAATATTCTGACGCACGATCCCCTCTCCCCAGACGAGCTCTGTAAAATGATTAGGGAATACTTCCAATTGAATAAACCCCAAGACACCTCCAACTCTACAAATTGGGATGCATTTCAAAAGGTTATCCACGTCAAATTCATATCTCTGATGTCCACCCTGACCTTACAAAATAACAGGGAACGTCTAGCGTTGGAAGCTGACTTGCTCCAAGCTAAAGGAGAGCACAAAAATACACCTATTTTTCCCCTCCAGAGGAAGGTCACGGCAGTGAGAAGTAAACTTAAATGCATATATACCAATAGGGCAGAATTAACAATCCTTCATCTAAAGAAAAATACGTATGAACAAGGCAACTAAGTAGGCCCACACCTAGAAAGACAATTGAGGGTTAAACAAAAAAAAGCATATATAAGTCACATTCGAGAAGACTCCGGGACTGTTCACTATGCTGAGGAGTAGACGGCAGATGCTTTTAATTTTTTTTACAAACAATTATATATCTCTGACCTTATAGACGCAGGTAAACAATTGGCTTATTTGGACGAAGTAGCTCTACCTCAGGTTCCCCCAGCCCTTCACAATACTTTGAACAGTCCCACAACTAGGGAGGAGGTACAGATGCTATAAACACTCTTAAACTTCAAAAATCCCCCAGCCCGGACGGACTTAATGCACATTTCTATAGAACTTTCAGCTCAGACCTGGCCCCTCCTCCAATGGAACTCTATAATCATATTGCAGACTCCTAAGCAGTGACTCCTACAATGGTGGAAGCCCTGAATTCAGTTCTCCGTAAACCGGGTAAAGACCCTCAACTCTGTGTATCCTACTGGCCTATACCATTACTTAATATTGATGCCAAGTTGTATACAAACATACTGGCCACTAGATTAGAAGATATGATGCCGGAATTGATAGACCTGGATCAAGCTGGATTTATTAAAGGAAGGCAGACTCATGATAATCTGAGACGGATCATACACTTAATCGAGAAGGCTACTAAAAAGAATATTCCAGCGATCCTTCTGAAAAGGCCTTTGATCACGTGGATTGGAATCTTCTTTTCCACACATTACTCCGGTTTGGATTTGGGGAATGTTTATGAAAATGGTACAAGCTAACTATATATCCCCCCTTCTAGAGTGTTGGTGAATGGGGTATCCCCAAGACTTTTTCAAACTTTCCCCTGGCACCAGACAAGGATGTCCCCTCTCCTGATTACTCTTTGCCACTCAGCATAGAGCCACTCGCGGCAAAGCTACCGGCTCAAACTTCGATTTGTGGCCTTTCCTTTGGCTCCATTGAACCCAAAATTTCCTTATTTGCTGATGACATTTTGCTACCCCTCACCTTCCCACAAACATCACTCCCAACACTACAACCAGAACTCCAACTCTTTAAATCAGTAGCGGGGTTTTGGGTTAATCTCAGCAAATCCTTCTTACTTAACCCAACGGTCCACGAGTAGGGATGAAAGGCATAGCGACCACCTCTCCATTCCAATGGGTGAAAAAAGGCATTACCTATCTCGGTATAAAGATTACTCCCAAAATATCAGATTTATAGAAAGCAAATTACCCTCCCTTATTATGGCAATAAAAAGCAGACTTCAAGAGTTGGGCCCCTTTATATTTTACATGGATTGGGCACATCAATGCTGTCAAATTGAACTTGCTACCACGCATCTTACATCTCTTCCAAGGGCTCCCTATTAAGTTAGAGAAATACTTATTTTCTACACTTCTCACTATGGTAATGAAATTCATATGGCAAAACCGTAGGGCCAGGCTTTCCCACCAACTATTGACTCTTCCCAGAGACACTGGTGGACTGGCTTTGCCCGACATCCCAAGTTATTACAGAGCGGCTCAATTAAGAGTCATTGCAGAGTGTTCCCTCAAAGCCTCTGAAAAGCACTGGCTCCACATGGATAGGGCAGTGGTGGGAAGGACGATTTGGGATGTCCTGTGGAAGCCCAAATGTAGTTGCCCCAAAAAATGGCTACTTAAGCACCCGACTGCTACTACACTGGCATTTTGGGACAAGGTAACTCAACTGAACGGCTTAAGAACGTTTCCTTCTCCCTATCCACCAGCACTGCAGCCCGGCGCCTTTGACAGATGGCATGAGGGCGGATGCATTATTATTTCAGATCTGTTCCACGGAGCGGATATCCTGTCATTTGAGAATTGCCACTGCAATTTTCAATTGCCCCCTTCCTAGATTTACCACAATAACCAACTGGGCTTTATCTCCAAGAATGCCAGAGGCAGCTACCAGAGAGCTCCTCCCAATAGAGCAATTTGTGAAAAGAGAAGGGACCACTCGGGGATACATATCCTTCCTATACTCACTCTTAAAATCTACCACGTGGACTCCCACGCCTCACTGTGTTACATTTTGGGAACACACATTGGGAACTCCCTTCACCGATACACAATGGCTGACACTGTGGAAAGACATATCAAAGTTCAGCCCCTCCTTAGGCCTCTGTGAGGCACACTATAAAGTACTTTACGATTGTTTTTTACACCCAGCAAAACTTCAGAAGATATTCCCAAACACCGCAGACCAGTGCTGGAGGGGTTGTGGATTACTGGGGGACTTCCAGCATATCTGGTGGGACTGCCCAACCATACAACCCTAATGGATAGAAATCTTGGCCCAAATCAAAGACATTTTAGGCTACCCAATCCCATGCACTCCCAAATTCGTCCATTTAGGTCTCCGATCGCCATCCCTTAAACACCAATTGGGTGACTGCTCTATTTTCTGGCTCTGCTTAGGAGCGGCCAAAATGGCCTTAGCTTTGGCATGGAAAAAACTCAAAGCTCCTTCTATATCCCAATGGCATGCTCGCCTCTGGCAAGCCCTCTCAATGGAATGCATGGCGGACATAATAACGGATGCTTGAAAGGGGTTTGACTTTATATGGGGCCCGCTTGTACAGTTTCTCTCACGAGGCTCGTCACTTTTCTCCTGCTCCACCCACTTACGAGTGTTGCACCGCTTCCAAACATGATGATTTTCCCCCACTTCTTCTGAAACAATACTACCCTCACCGAACCTCTGGTCGGTCCTCATGACAGGCCATATCCCAGGTCCTCCCCTTCCCAACCAGTTCAATGACAATCATTACAGTTTTTGAAGGTTATGTAAGTTGTATTTTTTATTCACTTGAGGCACTACTGATCCCTGAGACAATACGACTGATGTTACGCAGGGTATTACCTTCTATTAGATGACTTGGTGCTCTTTTCACTCCTGCCTATTGTGATACTTGTGGGAATACACAGATATGTATCTAAGTTTTTGATTTTTTAGAAACTGTCCTGGTCAATTGCAATTTTTATGATAGACGACCTATCTGTTTTGATAATGTAATGATTCAAGATGTGCCTGTTATGAAAAATTTCAATAAAAACAGTTTGATAAAAAAAAAAAATTACTGCAGTGTACCATGGCCAAATATATCACTAACTTTTTGTGCCTTATTGTAGGAAAGTACCATCCTGCCTGGCATGTTACCCCCATATTTCACTGTATATATGTTGTTTTAGTCTATGTGTCACTGGGACCCTGCCAGGCAGGGCCCCAGTGCTCATAAGTATGTGCCCTGTATGTGTTCCCTGTGTGATGCCTAACTGTCTCACTGAGGCTCTGCTAACCAGAACCTCAGTGGTTATGCTCTCTCTGCTTTCCAAATTTGTCACTAACAGGCTAGTGACTAAATTTACCAATTCACATTGGCATACTGGTACACCCATATAATTCCCTAGTATATGGTACTGAGGTACCCAGGGTATTGGGGTTCCAGGAGATCCCTATGGGCTGCAGCATTTCTTTAGCCACCCATAGGGAGCTCTGACAATTCTTACACAGGCCTGCCAGTGCAGCCTGCGTGAAATAACGTCCACGTTATTTCACAGCTATTTACCACTGCACTTAAGTAACTTATAAGTTACCTATATGTCTAACCTTCACCTGGCGAAGGTTGGGTGCAAAGTTACTTAGTGTGTGGGCACCCTGGCACTAGCCAAGGTGCCCCCACATCGTTCAGGGCAAATTCCCCGGACTTTGTGAGTGCGGGGACACCATTACACGCGTGCACTACACATAGGTTACTACCTATGTATAGCGTCACAATGGTAACTCCGAACATGGCCATGTAACATGTCTAAGATCATGGAATTGAAACCCCAATACCATTATGGTACTGGGGGGACAATTCCATGATCCCCCGGTTCTCTAGCACAGTACCCGGGTACTGCCAAACTGCCTTTCCGGGGTCTCCACTGCAGCTGCTGCCAACCCCTCAGACAGGTTTCTGCCCTCCTGGGGTCCAGGCAGCCCTGGCCCAGGAAGGCAGAACAAAGGATTTCCTCTGAGAGAGGGTGTTACACCCTCTCCCTTTGGAAATAGGTGTGAAGGCTGGGAGGAGTAGCCTCCCCCAGCCTCTGGAAATGCTTTGATGGGCACAGATGGTGCCCATCTCGGCATAAGCCAGTCTACACTGGTTCAGGTATCCCCCAGCCCTGCTCTGGCGCGAAACTGGACAAAGGAAAGGGGAGTGACCACTCCCCTGACCTGCACCTCCCAGAGGAGGTGCCCAGAGCTCCTCCAGTGTGTCCCAGACCTCTGCCATCTTGGAAACAGAGGTGTTGGGGGCACACTGGACCGCTCTGAGTGGCCAGTGCCAGCAGGTGACGTCAGAGGCTCCTTATGATAGGTTCTTACCTCTCTTGGTAGCCAATCCTCCTAACCTGGTAGCCAAACCTCCTTTTCTGGCTATTTAGGGTCTCTGCTTTGGGGAATTCTTCAGATAACGAATGCAAGAGCTCACCAGAGTTCCTCTGCATCTCCCTCTTCACCTTCTACCAAAGGATCGACCGCTGACTGCTCAGGACGCCTGCAAAACCGCAACAAAGTAGCCAGACGACTACTAGCAACATTGTAGCGCCTCATCCTGCCGGCTTTCTCGACTGTTTCCAGGTGGTGCATGCTCTGGGGGTAGCCTGCCTTCACCCTGCACCAGAAGCTCCGAAGAAATCTCCTGTGGGTCGACGGAATCTTCCCCCTGCTAACGCAGGCACCAAAAGACTGCAACACTGGTCTTCTGGGTCCCCTCTCATCCTGACGAGCGTGGTCCCTGGAGCTCAGCAACTCTGTCCAAGTGACTCCCACAGTCCAGTGACTCTTCAGTCCAAGTTTGGTGGAGGTAAGTCCTTGCCTCCCCACACCAAGACTGCATTGCTGGGTACCGCGTGATTTGCAGCTGCTCCGGCTCCTGTGCACTCTTCCAGGATTTCCTTCATGCACAGCCAAGCCTGGGTCCCCGACACTCCTTCCTGCAGTGCACAACCTTCTGAGTTGTCCTCCGGCGTCGTGGGACTCCCTTTTGTGACTTCGCGTGGACTCCGGTTCACTTTCCTTCCAAGTGCCTGTTCAGGTACTTTTGCGGGTGCTGCCTGCTTCTGTGAGGGCTCCCTGAGTTGCTGGGCGCCCCCTCTGTCTCCTCCTCCAAGTGGCGACATCCTGGTCCCTCCTGGGCCACAGCAGCACCCAAAAACCTCTACTGCAACCCTTGCAGCTAGCAAGGCTTGTTTGCGGTCTTTGTGTGTGGGAGCACCTCTGCAAGCTTCATCACAACTTGGGACATCCGTCTTCCAAAGGAGAAGTCCCTAGCTCTCTTCTTTCTTGCAGAACTCCAAGCTTCTTCCAACTGGTGGCAGCTTCCTTGCACCCTAAGCTGGCATTTCCTGGGCTCCTGCCCACTCTCGACACTGTCGCAACTATTGGACTTGGTCCCCTTGTCTTACAGGTAATCAGGTCCGGAAATCCACTGTTGTTGCATTGCTGGTCTTTGTTCTTCCTGCAGAATCCCCCTATCACGACTTCTGTGCTCTCTGGGGGTAGTAGGTGCACTTTACACCTACCTTTCAGGGTCTTGGGGTGGGCTATTTTTCTAACCCTCACTGTTTTCTTACAGTCCCAGCGACCCTCTACAAGCTCACATAGGTTTGGGGTCCATTTGTGGTTCGCATTCCACTTTTGGAGTATATGGTTTGTGTTGCCCCTATACCTATGTGCTCCTATTGCAATCTAATGTAATTCTACACTGTTTGCATTACTTTTCTTGCTATTACTTACCTAATTTTGGTTTGTGTACATATATCTTGTGTATATACCTTATCCTCATACTGAGGGTACTCACTGATATACTTTTGGCATATTGTCATAAAAATAAAGTACCTTTATTTTTAGTAACTCTGTGTATTGTGTTTTCTTATGATATTGTGCATATGACATCAGTGGTATAGTAGGAGCTTTACATGTCTCCTAGTTCAGCCTAAGCTGCTTTGCTATAGCTACCTTCTATCAGCCTAGCTGCTAGAAACACCTCTTCTACACTAATAAGGGATAACTGGACCTGCCACAAGGTGTAAGTACCTCTGGTACCCACTGCAAGCCAGGCCAGCCTCCTACACTTATGCATTGACGGTGGCAAACTTACACTTTTCAGTAAGTTTACCATTGTTTCCTAATCAAAAAGGCATTTTAATGGTTGTATCTTTATGACTGCGGAGTGGCCTCACTTAAAAAGGTAAGACTGTCCTCTATTTTTATGTGTGGAGACTCCACTGTCTTAATGATACTACTCATAAAATACCTTTGTGAATAGCAAACAATCATTCTCTTACACAAAATCGCAAGTTTATCTTTTTGAATCAGGCCCTATAATTTTAAAACCACACAAAGCAACATAGATCTGCTTCCAAAAGGGACCCTTTATAACACATAATTTATAACATATTTCTTCTACATCCGTTCAGCCATTTTCACGCTAAATATCTTTAAACAATACTCTATGACACTTCAATTTCCTCCACTGTGCAACACGCCACTCCACTCTATGAGACATTACTTCACTCCACTCTATGACACCCAGCTCCACTTTGTGACAGTCCAGTCCACTCTGTAACATTACCATGCCACTCGGCTCTACAACACACCATCCGACTGTATGACACTCCAGTCTACCGCATGCCACTCCACTCAACAACATACATCTCCACTCCATGACATGTCACTCCTCTTTATAACATGCTACTCCAATCTACCACATCTCACTCCACTCTGACATACCACTTCAGTCTACGACATCCCAGTCCAGTCTATGCCACTATGCCCCTCCACTCTAAGACACTGTATCACACACCAGTCAATGACACCCCACTCAACTCTACAACACACCACTCTACGACAGTCCACTCCATTGTATCACACCTCCACCCCACGACAATCCACTCTACCACATGCCACTCCACTCTGCGTCAAGCCGCTCCACGACGCTCAAGGCCACTCCACTCTGTGGAACACCACTCCATTCTACACCTCTCACCTGTATGCTATTCCACTCACTTCTACGCCACTTCACCCTCCACTGCGTCACTCTATGCCACTCCATCCACCGCTTCACTCTATGCCACTGTACACTATGCCACTCCACTTTACGCTTTCCACTTTACGCCACTCGATTATATGGCACTCTTTGTTATTCCACTCTACACCACTCTACGCCACTTCACTGTAAGCTTCTAGTGCTTCTTCTGCTTATATGAATTGACTCTTCCTTCCAACCTTGTCCAGGCCAACGTGAAGCGGTGGGGGCTTGAGTCAACTAAAACAAGACGTTGAGAGTGTGGGAGGGACTTTTATGTGGTTTTTAATTTGGAGTTGTGACTATGAGGCTCGTAGCCTTTCACCGTTTAATCTAAGCAAAAGAAGCACCTAGAGTAATGCTGTTACCATAACTGAGCCATTCTCCCGCCTCCCTGTGATCACACTCTGTGGCATGGGCAACTCCTTACATTCTTTCTTTCAAAAGTACCACAATGCACCTTCTCAGTTATTTTAGGGTGCACATTTTGCAGTGACAAACCTGGCACAGTGGAGGGCCTGGGGGAAGGGTGTGGGTGAAAACTATATTTTATGGCTGGGACAGGTCAAATGTGTCTGCAAGGAGGCAAAAGAGACAATGTAAGGAATGCTATGAGAAAGGCGGACGAGGAGGGAATGACTGCAGACCTGGGTCGTCTAGAGAACAAAAACCTGCCCCTCTGTAACAATATTGCGGCCCTTCTTTGGACAGCTTAATGTCTCCATCTAATCAGCGAAGTGTTGTACAGTAGAATACTACAACACCTATGTTTTAACTGAGTTTGAAATTCATTAGAGCACTCCATTAAGCGTTATCCCCGTTGTATCTTTGGTTGGCAGGGATCCTGTGAAGTTGCTGAGCGATAAAAGATTAATTTGCAAGAGTCACATTCAGAAGTGCGGGAGATGGAGGGCAGGTTTGCCTTGGCATCTCAATTAGCAGGCCCATCATTTATGCAGAGCCGCCTCTCGTGGTGAGCTATGAAGGACACGGAGGCCTACTCTCCCATCCATCCAGGGAGGCGCGGCTGGGAGGGCGGAGGGTAAGTAAGAGAGTCCGAGTCACTGATTGGACAGCCGCATGAGGGCGGCACAAGCAGCACCGCAGCAGGAAACAGTGGCTGTGCGCGCAAACTCACACCATAGTGTTGCACGCGTGCAGCAATGCCTGTTGACGTTGGATGATTAATTGTTCTTCTGGGTGATATTTCTGTAAAAACTGTGACCTGCTACATCAACTAAGGTTAAATAAGGGTCCAGCTGGTAGCTGTCATCGATCAAAGACGACAGATTTTTCTCCATGTTTTTAGAGAGCCCAGGCTCTTTTCTGGGTTGCCACCAGGAAGGGCGCCTCGGTGTTCTCTACTCGTGTCCTCAAGTCGGAGAATCAGTAGATGGCACTGCGGGGGCAGTCTACTGACCTTGCGGCGTTCTTGACACCAATTTGAACGATTTAAGAAGGCTGGTAGGCTTCGATTTGCCCGCTGCCTTATTTAAGACGTTTCTGCACTGTTACGGTTATTGCAACTTTTCAGAATTACATTTAGTCATAATATATATGGTTTACGAAATGGAAGCCTTGTTGCTCTTAAAAATGTTTTCGAAACTCTAAACAAAAAGGCATTGAAGTGCAAGTGAAAAGGTGCGTTTACGCACAACCGAGTAACTTCTGTGGGTCCTGCCATCACTGTAAGGTTTTTTTTCCGTTACCCCAGATGAGTCAACACTATGCGTGACAAGCCCAGTGCTCAACATCTCATAGTTCTTTGTTTTTTTGAGTCTGGTGGAATTCTATTCAAAGTTTTAACCTAATTTTGAAAATAGGACGTGCCTCCAAAACTATCTTTAAAGAAAAATGTGCCTTTTGAAAGGATTGACAAGTGTCAGGAAATAAGGCTGGTTTTGTAAAGAATGATTTAGTGTCTGAAGAGGCTTGACAGAGCTTTGATCCCAAGTTTAAGTTTGGTCCGGTGTCACAATTGAGGATGCGAGAGGATAACATCCATGCAGGCCCGGTTCTAGCGGGTGGGCCAGGCCCACCCAAACACGACCTTTGGCCCTCCCAGTTGACAGAAGTGGCCATGGAGAACGCACCTGTGAAATGCTTCCTCAATGCGGACAGCAAACCCGGTGATGTTTGTTTACTCTGTTGACATTCATTATCAGTAAGAGATAGGGTCGCCACATTTCCAAAAGAAAAATGCCGGCCATTTTCTGTAGTTTTAAGAATGTGGAAAGGCCTGGCCGTGACTCTAAAATGGACTATAAATAAAAACCAATGAATAATTTGGAACATGATTTTTTTGTCTTCATTTACTTTATCTATTAGTCAGGAATCTTTGCAGCTCTAGAACACATTTAAAAGTGTTTTCTATTGTATTTCCTGTTTGAAGTATGTACAGGTAAGGACTAAAATACTGGCCTCTGGTGATTTGAGTTATTTTTTCATTGGCTGGGACATTAAAATTACGGTGGTGCAAGAAGAAAATATTCCAGATGGCAACCCTAAGAACACATTTTTAAGTGCATTATTTTCATAAATAATTATTTAAGTATGTTCTGAAAAGGGTACACATGCAGGCTTTATATGATATTCTCTATTTTTGTGCTGTTTGAGACATTAAAATATTCATGTTGTAAGAAAATGGCCCTGTGGCAACGCTAGTTCGTGTTTGAAGCAAGCTGCTGTTGGGCGGTGTGTACTGGGGGAGTGGGGTCAGGGTGTTACCTGCCAATGATGCAGCTGCTGTAGTAGAACAGGGATCAGGGCTGCAAGCATCCTTCTGAACCTCAATTATGTCTGTTTTTGTATGAGATTTCTAAACGTTTTTATGAAGACTTCGTGTCACCTCAAAGTCACACAAAGTGACGCAAACTGGTGCAAAGGCTTGATAAACTATTTGCTTTTTAGTGCAAAACTATTTTTACATTGGAAAACAGCCTCAAAGTAGAACAAGCAATCATTTGTACTGCTTTTCTCTACTTTGCACCATGTGAGCATGACATGTGCGCTATATGGGTGTTCTCACTCTACAACCTGGTGTTTTTGACGCAAAGTCCTGTCTACTAAAAATGTTAGACAGGGCTTTGTACCAAAAATAACATCTTCTTGAGGCAGGTGTTCAGTTGGAGGAATGTTTTAATTTGTTCTAACTTTTTACACGCTGCATGTGTGCTGCACTATACAGCGCACATCCAATGTGTAAAAAGTTTTAAAGTTTGTCTAGGTACAGTATTTAACTGTCAAGTACAAAACGTATGCCAGACATCACGCACATACTTTTGCACTATTGTGCAAAAGTATGTGTGCATCTTGCTAGGCAGCCGGTTTGTGCACCAGTACTGGAGAAGAGAGCATCAGTGCCATATCTAAGTAGATATGGCTCCACAATGCTCTCTTCCCCTAGTGTAATGCAGCATAGCAACTAGTGAATGAGTAAATATAAGTGAGCATGAGTGAGAATGTGGTGTTATGCTTGTGAGTGTGCCCTTGACCCTCGCATGCTGAAGGTAGTTGTTGACTTAAAGCGACACCTATGGCAAAATTCTGCCAATAGAATTCTGTAGGCAGTTTGTTTGCAAGCACCTGGGAGAAAATGCTAGCAAACCAGGGCACACTAAACATAATACTTAGCATATGGGGACACCTATCACAAAATGCTGGCACATGAATACTGGATGCAATTTGTGGCATAGGGGGAAATTGCTGTCATTTTTTAAAAAAAATCTCTTTATTGCCATTCGATACATAACATTAGTCATATGCATTCGAGCGCAACAGCGCTGTCTGTACCATAATACCAACTTGGAGGTCCACAGTAGAGAAAAAAATAACGGTATTGAGAGTTCGAAAGATGTTAAAAGAAAGGTTGAAACATACAGAGGAATAAGTTAGAGATTGGTTGTGGATGGCCTCAGGTGGGAGGGGGAGAGACGAGGGGGTCAGAGGAGCCAGCGGGGACCCGCCCCCGACTACATTATTTATGCTCGGTTACATAAGTCATTCACTAAAGTAAACAGTTGATTAGTAGTTGGAGGCTGATAGCCACACCGGTCTATCGTTGTGAGCATTGCGGGTGATAGTGCGGCCAGTTCCTTTGTGTGGGTGCTGTGGATCTGGATAAGGAACGCCAGGGGGGGCGTGCGGTGTCCGTCACACTGTGTGTGTTGGGTGGCATGGTTACAGGCACCAATTGTGTCGGGCCCAGGGCGTATCCCTCCAGATGTTCTAATCAGCTATATGTAACCCCGCCGTGTGGAGAGTGAGGCGTTATGTTGGAACGTATTCCCATGTGCGTGCCCCTGTGTCCTCGTACCTTAGCAATGCAATGGATGTGTGAGATAAATGTGTTGAGTAGAATTGGTAGTAGTTTAATGGCAGGCTTATGTCTTCTTTATTCTCAGTTGAGACAGTGAGGGAGTCCCATGTGTCCAATCCCTTGATCATCAACCCTCTATCCTGGAGTGAATGCAGGAGAAAAATTGCTGTCATACTGAAGAAAATTCTTGGCATAGGGGCCCAGTTGTCAAAATACTGGCACATTGAAGGTCATTTTTGGCATAAAAGAGGAAAACCATGGTATATAGGAGGGGGTAATTATGACAAAGTGCTGGTCCTGACTTACTAGAGGTTTTTGATGTTGGAATCGCTCACGTTATATGGGTGGCGCTAATGACAACATTCTGGCAGTGGCATATTGTATGTAATTTTTTTGACTTAAGGGTCACATGGCATATGTGGGGTACCCATGAAAATATATTGTATTTGACACAATGGAGGTACTTTTTTTTTCATATGGAACATCTCAAGCGCATTTTGGAAAAAATGGCGTGAACTCTTGTTAGCATCAGACTAAATAGGCCTGGCACATCATGAAAGACTTGAATATTTAATGAGAGCAGAGCCTTTGTTTTTTTAGCAAATGTATGTGAAAACCCTGCTTTAAAATGCATTATTGGTGCCAATGTTTTCAAAATTTTCATCAGGGTATCCCGCTGAAACCCTCCCTATACGATGCCAGGCTCACTCGCTTCATTCTCTACAATTCAGTCTAAGAATTACGACTCACCACTTTCAAAAATCACCACCCACGACTCCCAAAAAAATTGTCAAACAGTGTCTTCTTGAGCACTGTTTACTTTTTGCAGTTTCCACTGGCATTGGGATATTACATGTTAGATTTAGTTAAATAAATAAATTCAGCAGTGCAATAAGCACTCTTCTGATTAAGTAAAAATAAACTAAAGAACAAACTTTTTTAAACAATTTGTTGTGATGTTTCATTATTGTGAATACACGAAAAATTAAGTGTCTGAATAAAACCTTCACTGTTGTGCTTCCCATGAGTGATAGAACCCTGCAGGAGATCTTTAATCAAAATGTATTAACAGTAAAGTATAATTTAGGGTAATATTCAATATATAGTCAACTCTACATCAATTAATACATGTGGACATAACTACTATTGTTTTAAATCAATTTTTTCCTCTTATGATTTATCAATACATTTCTCATTGCAGTATACAGTAGCGAAACTAATAAATAATGACAGTTTGTAGTGTAAAACATATAGGCTTCAAGTGCTGTTGTGTGTTTTGTTGTACTCTATTTTTTACAGATGAACACCTAACCTTTCAAGTAATACTAAAAGAAATGACTAATGCTCTCTTTGCATATCACATCAGCACCCTAATACAAGTAGTATCTAAAACAGATTTTTTTCCATGCTGAGTTATTATATTATCAACATACAATAATTGTCACATGGGACTTATTTTAATCAGGGCTTCTAATCCAAATGGTCTGTGAGCCGGTGAGGAGAACTTGGAGGGAGGCGGATGAGTTCCCCCAGGTACTTAGGTTTCCAGTCTTTGTGACTTCCTCCTGTTTACAGGCCTCTAGCCTTACAGCAATTGACTTATAGCAAAATTGGCACTACTGTGAATGCTACTACTTGGAAGTATGTTCTTGCCTGAGACCTCCGTTTTCCTTTGGGGCATCTAAGTTTGACTTGTGGGGTCATTCCTCGACTCAATGTGTGTGAGGTGGACAATGGCATCCTGAGGAGACCCCTTGAGTTAATTTAGGCCAAAACGCCAACAATATTCTCCCATTTGGTTAAAAATGACTTATGAGTGAAGGGAGTAGTCTTGACATACAAGCCTACCATTCTGGCAATACCATTGGGAAATGTATAATGTGCAGTTGTAATATGTTATATATATGTGTTTTGTATGTTTATGTGAGCACTGCGTCATCTGCACTATTGATTCACTTCTTCACACAATGTTCATTTTGTAATGTTTGACTAATAATTGGATTTATTCTTACATGATGAATTCAAATGATTTGTCCAGCATCCTTATCTTAAGTATGCTTTCTGTAGCAATAGCTATACTACTACAGAAACTGTTGCTCAATTAAATTGTTTTTTTTATACTAAGTGAGTAAATGGGAATATAGCTTTCACAGACCATTGGGATTAGAAGCCCTGATTAAACTAAGTTCCACGTGAGAACTGTTGTATGTTGGTTGTATTCACCCCAGCCCCGTGGGTGTACTAGGTGGTCCTTGTTGTGTGAGGTAGTGTTATTATATTAGTCATGCTTTTATTATGGCTTTAATTTGTAACTTCAGCGATGTCAATTATTGTGATGCCATCAGGGTTAAGGTCATGTGACATTACTTCGAAGGAAGACTGAATAACAAAGGTGATGTCACTTCCTGTGATGCCATTATGGTCTAGGATATGTGATGTCATTTCCTCTACGCTGGGCATTTTGGTGAATTGACGTCCAAGTTCAAATCTAAGGCTTGGAGGCTGTCCCCAGAATTGACCTAAATTGGGCCCTCATTGGCCCACCTGAACGCCCCCTTGGCCCATCCAGATACACAAAATTCTGGAACCACGCCTGACTCTATGATAGACAAATAATCATAGGTCTGGGCTTGGGGGTCCTGAAAAGTGTAAGCAGTTACTGTGGCACATACTTTTGTGCTAAGGACTCATTGGATTGGATTGGAACCTTGGAAGGTTCAGTAAGGCTGGTGAGGTTGGCATCAGGGATTCGTTCGTACCAAATTAATTTGCAGTATATTTAGGCAGCAAGAATGTGTGTGTCAGTTGTCTATCCAGATTGTGCTAGTGGGTTCTGGAAGATGTTGTGAATAATGATGTTGAATGTAATTGCAAGTGGCACACATTTATACAGCCCTGAGGATTGGTAGTTGAAGAATGGAGCTCTCCATTACAACAGGATACAAATATACAGGCCTGCCATGGACACTGTCATAACCTGTTTGGGAGGCACAGGACAAGAAGGAGGTACTGACTCCCAGCTGTGGTGGTTGAATTATTTTGCCACTGGAGTGCATCCTACTGTGGCTCTACAAAATGGGCCAACAATATCATTTCTGCACTTGACTGCTAAAGTAGCGAATGCGAGCAGTCCAAGGCTTCTCAGAGAAGTGCTATTCTTTTAAATAAAAAAAAGTACTTTAATCACACAGTGTTACTAAGTACTACATACACTAAAGGTGGGTCAGTTGCAGAGCTGTACATCTCTTACAGGATCTAATAAAATGCAGATAACCTGATCCCATTTCAAGTTTGTGCTGGCAAAGGTTAGCGGTAGCAGATTTCCTTTGCTTACATTCAGGCAAGTATCACAGATTGCACAGACACAGTATTTCGTTACGTCATCTGTGACACTGGTGAATCCAAGGTGCAGTGCAATAAGCATCAACACACTCGAGCTTTGTTACTGAGGCAGGAGACCACAAACTGCAGCATAGCCCTCTTCAGAATACTAGGCATTGAGCAAAACACACTTCTGGGTTGTTGGTTGTCATGGCCTTCGGTCAACAGGTGAGTTTTCTTATTCAGCAGCTGCAGCCCTGGGGTCGGTACAGTTGGATGCTCACCTTCAGCAGTTGTGACCTATAAAGCTGATGCAAGTGAGTGCTATAGGAAAATGCCACTGTTGCCATGGCTACCCCCTCACTTTTTGCTAGTGCTGATGCCAGCTTTGATTGGAAGTGTGCTGGGACCCTGCTAACCAGGCCCCAGCATCAGTGTTCTTTCCCAAAAAACTGTACCTTTGTTACCCAATTGGCACAGCCCTGGCACACAGTTAAGTCCCTTGTAAAAGTACCCCTGGTATAAAGGGCCCTGTGGCCAGGGAAAGTCCCTAAGGGCTGCAGCTTGTATTATGCCACCCTAAGGGACCCCTCACTCAGTAGTTGCACACTGCCTTGCAGCTTCTGTGTGCTGGTGGGAAGAAAAGACAAAGTCGACATAGCACTCCCCTCAGAGTGCCATGCCCACAAACCACGGCCTGTGGCATAGGCAAGTCTCCCCTCTAGCACGCCTTACAGCCCTAAGGCAGGGTGCACTATACCACAGGTGAGGGCATACCTGCATGAGCAATATGCCCCCACGGTGTCTGTGTCAATTATTAGACATTGTGAGTGCAGGGTAGCCATACTGAGTATATGGGCTGGGAGTTCGTCATTACGAACTCCACAGCACCATAATGGCTACACTGAATACAGGGACGTTTGGTATCAAACTTCTCAGCACCATAAACCCACACTGATGCCAGTGTGGGATTTATTGAAAAATGCACACAGAGGGCATCATGCCCATCTGTATGTCAGTCAGCCTGGTAGTGTAGGACTGACCAGTCTATGACAGCATGACACTTCCAGATGATTTTCTGACCACATGGGGTGAGTGCCTTTGTGCACTCTGTGGTCAGAAACAAAGCCTGTCCTGGGTGGAGGTTCTTCACACCTCCCCCTGCAGGAACTGTGACACCTGGCGGTGAGCCTCAAAGGTTCAGGCCTCGTGTTACAGTGTGTAGGAAGGTAGCCTCTTTCTAGCCTTGTTACCCCCACTTTTGGCCTGTTTGTGAGTATATGTCAGGGTGTTTTTACTGTCTCACTGGGATCCTGCTAGCCAGGGCCCAGTGCTCATAGTGAAAACCCTCTGTTGTCAGTATGTTTGATATGTGTCACTGGGATCCTACTAGCCAGGACCCTAGTGCTCATAAGTTTGTGGCCTTATATGTGTTCCCTGTGTGGTGCCTAACTGTATCAATGAGGCTCTGCTAACCAGAACCTCAGTGTTTATGCTCTCTCTGCTTTTAAAATTGTCACTGCAGGCTAGTGACTAAGTTTACCAATTCTGATTGGCACACTGGAACACCCTTATAATTCCCTTGTATATGGTACCTAGGTACCAAGGGTATTGGGGTTCCAGGAGATCCCTATGGGCTGCAGCATTTCTTTTGCCACCCATAGGGAGCTCAGACAATTCTTACACAGGACTGCCACTGCAGCCTGAGTGAAATAACGTCCACGTTATTTCACAGCCATTTTACACTGCACTTAAGTAACTTATAAGTCACCTATATGTCTAACCTTCACTTGGTGAAGGTTAAGTGCAAAGTTACTTAGTGTGTGGGCACCCTGGCACTAGCCAAGGTGCCCCCACATTGTTCAAGGCAAATTCTCCGGACTTTGTGAGTGCGGGGACACCATTACACGCATGCACTACATATAGGTCAATACCTATATGTAGCGTCACCATGGTAACTCCGAACATGGCCATGTAACATGTCTAGGATCATGGAATTGTCACCCCAATACCATTCTGGTATTGGGGGGACAATCCCATGCATTTCCGGGTCTCCAGCATAGAGTCCACCCTGGGATGACCTCTCCACCCCTCCACGATGACACCTGCAGAGGGAATCCCGAGGACCCCCCTGACCGTGTCTGCCCGGGACAAAGATTTCCGATGCCTGGAGAAGCACTGTACCGCAGCCCCCAGACTCGAGAGAGACCGACCACCGGTGCAGCAGTGACCACCAGTCAGCCCTCCTCCGTGTCCAGTCGGTGGCTTGCCCGAGAAGCCCCCCTGTGCCTCGCCTGCAGTGTCTAAGTGACCCCCGAGGTCCACCCATTGAGTTCGATTGGGAACCCAACACCCTGTTTGCACCCTGCACCCGGCCGCCCCGTGCCGCTGAGGGTGCATGTTTGGTGCCCACTTGGGACCCTCCCCAGTGCTCCTCTAAACCCCCCTGGTCTGCCCTCCTACAACGCGGTTACTTACGTGCATGCAGACCGGAACCGGAGTATCTCCTGTCTCCATAGGCGCCCACGTTATTTTGGCTCCTGTTTGACCTCTGCACCTAACCGGCCCTGTGTTGCTGGTGCTGGGAGTTTGGGGTTATCTTGAACCCCCAACAGTGGGCTATCTATGCCCTGGAGACTGAGTCTGTGTGTCGATTACTTACCTCCAAATCTGTACTGTATTTTCCTCCCCCAGGAACTGATGAAAATTGCAGTGTCCACTTTTAAAATAGCTTTTTGCCATTTTAAAGAAAACTATGTATTGTCGGTTTTGATTCAAAGTACTGAACTTACCTAAGCAAAGTACCTTTCATTTAATGTACTTACCTGCAAACTGAATCTTGTGGTTCTAGAAATAAATTAACAAAATATATTTTTGTATATAAAAAATAATTGGTCTGGAGTTTTCATTGAGTGTGTGTTTTTTTACTTATTGCTTTTGTGTGTACAACAGATGTTTAACACTACCCTCTGATAAACCTAACTGCTCGACCACACTACCACAAATAGAGCATTAGTATTATCTATTATTGCCTCTGTCAAGTCTCTTGGGGAACCCCTGGACTCTGTGCACACTATATCTCATTTTGATATAGTATATACAGAGCCAGCTTTCTACAAATGCTTATTGTCTGCAGTTGCACTCTGGAGGCTGATGCAGCAGCTACTCTCAGGTGAGCACCTCGATTGGCGGCAACAGCAGCATTAGGTCCCTGAGATTGATAGCAGGAGCGTTGGGCCCCATGGTGATATTAGGGTGACTAATTCTTTAGGCAGCTCTCGGTGGAAGCTGCAGTGGGAGACCCTGCATATTTCTGGGTACCCCTGGGCTTATCCTTCTAGAAAGCCACTTCAACTGCATGACGAGACACTTCCTTTCCCTCTCTGAGCAGGAAGGAAGACATCTAGGTGCTTAGTCAGAACCTTAGTTTCTCCAACATGTTGCAGGTTTCAGGTGATGTCCCCTCGCTTTTGGGAGAATTGCTGTCATGCAGAAACCAGCCCTGGTCACAGAGTAGTCCTTCATGCACTTTGGGGAACATTCTCTTCCTTGGTCAAGAAGACCTAGGAAAAGAAAAAAAGGGGAGTAGTTTGTATCCCACTATTATGCACATTTTTCAGTCAGGGGTAATGTTGATCCTCAGTCTGGGGCCTCAAAACTAGTTGGAGTTGGTTCTCTTTCAAATGGCATCTCCAGGCTAATCTGCAGACACAGTCTTTGTGCAAAGTGACGGTCCTCACGGCAGGTAATAATGGTGATGGTGGCTACAAGCAGATGTATGCAAAAGATGTGAACACTGACATGTGAGTTTTCTACACCTGGCTTCTATTACCTTGGTGAAACAGAAATCAGAGACAGATAAAAGGGTAAGCCCTGTCTAGAAACCTCTATATCTTGAACAACAGAAACTGAAGCCCCACCCTTAACCCCTGTCATCTACCAAGTTGTAGTGCTCAGGAAGGACTAATCAGCAGTCTTTTGCTAAGAATGTTCTCATGTAATTTGTAAAGGTAGCCCTGTCTCCGCACCTCCTCACATTAGTGTCTGTGTGTCCTTCCTTCTGCCGCAGTAATGGAGGTAATACACTTCCACTGTCTAGGGAAGCTATACTCATCTTCCACTTTGTCCGTTGCTACACCTGAGACATCCAGTATGGATCCCTGTGGCCCCAGTGCTCAGACTCGTACAACACACAGTCCTTCTACCATGTGCTACACAAACACTGCACATACACACACACAAGGTTGTGGATTTCAAATAACCGCAGAGATTTACACGAGAAGGATCAGTAGACACAGTGAAGCACTAATATAGTGGTAACACTATAATTCACAAAACACAGTTTGCTTCCACCACCACCACTTTATATGATTTCCAAGGAAAGGATAGTCACATTTGCACACTTGGTGGCCCCTCCAGGCCACAGTATAGGTTGTAGACCCACATTGTCAGGGACAGGCCTAGGCTTCTGCCCACATGCTTGATTAGAAAATAAGCATCAGGATACCAGTTTTAATTGCAGTTTAGCAATCACAGCTGGGGTACATCCCAGTTTTCCTTGCAAAGAAAATTTCCATCCCACAGATCCCCCTCCTAGATCAGACCACTTGGAACATTACTCAACTGTTAGAGAAGTCCTGTTGTTGGATCAGCAAAACTGGCAGGAAAGTCCATCTGTATTCTCATAAATCCACCATGAAATCTAGGCCTTGTACCAAAATAGACCATGTTCGCAATTAGGGAATATACTCCTTCATTGCCATCAGCCACTTGAGTAGTTTGGTGATCCATCTTGATCGCAAACTTGGTACCAAACAGGTAAGACTTGAAGCTCTTTGCAGCCTACTATATCACAAAGCATTCTTTTCAATGGTTGCTTAGTTTTGATCTCTAGGAAGCAGTCTGTGACTAATAAAAACTACTGGACACTTTCTGCCCTGTCTTCAAGTTCAGCCAGTACCACTCCACCTTGTTTATCTGTTTGTCTGCCTGAGATTGGCCATAGTATGACACCTTCAAGACAGGCACATTACATACTGCTGTCTTCAGGTCTTCAAAGGCCTTCTGACACTCTGCAGTCCAAATAATTTTCTTAGGCTGCTTCTTGGATGTCATGGCTGACAAGGGCACAAATATTGTGCCACAGTTGGCCACATAATTTCTGTAATAGCCATTGAGTCCAAAGGAGGCTCTCATTTCAGTCTGAGGGATAAGAATCTTTCACTCCAACACAGACTGGATCTTGGCAATCAACAAATGGATTTTCCCATTGCCCACCTGATGCCCAGGGTAAACTGCGGAAGACTGCCCCACCGGGCACTTAGTTGCCATAGGCCCTCATATTCAAGGTTAAATTCCATTCACTGTGCAAATCTGCGTTGGCACAGGGATTGAATTTAAGAGCTCTGTGATAATTACCACACCTTTGTAGTTTTCACCTGATAACTGTCTGGCAGGTCAAACCTGCTGAAATATACTGGGGGAAAAGGTCTGTATAAAAGGCAAAACATGCAGAATTCAATGTGTTAAATATTGATTCTGCATTGTTATGCTTTGTTTTCCTGCTCAAAACTCACCCTGGGGTGATGGCATTTACCTAGTGTGGTAAATACCCCACCCTATTCCGACAAACTTGTAACGAATGTCTTAATACTGAGTGTTGCTCCTGGTATCCTGTTCAAACTGTTCTAGAGTCCTCATTCTGTCGTCCCATCAATTGCTAAAGTAGGCAAAGTAAAACTCTTCCACACCGGCTACCCAAACAGAAGTTTAAAGGGACTGAACCAAGCTCCTTTATGTGGAATTTCTCCGTAGGCAGAAAAAGAGACTTTGCAGAAGAATATTCCACTTTCTTCAGAGTTTTCTTAGGAGAGTTCCCATCTTGTTCTTATGTGACTTATTAAACTTTCCTCTCAAACCATTGTTTTGCAAGTGGTATGCCATGGAGAGGTGCTAAATCACACCAGCTTGCTTCCATATTTGTCCCATGTATAAGGAGATAATGTTTGTTACCCAGCTGTAAGTCAGTGTCTTAGAAAATCCAAAGCTTGCAAAGATTCCTAGGATCCATAGCAGCTGTTCTCTACAGAGGTACTGATTCTGGCTACCACACGTCATGGTCCACCACAACCAAGATATAATTGTTGCCTCATGTTGAGGTGGGGGGTCAAATGGACCAACAATATCAATGGCCGTGAGGGTGCCAATGGGACTCGAACAGAAGGACCACCAGCTCAGGATGACAGAGACCCATCAGAGAATGAGACCCTCACAATAAAAGACATTATGACCACAATCCAGAGTGTCAAAGACTAAAATCAGCACAGTCTCCACGGAGGTCTCTCTGGTGAGAGCGACCCTCCACAGTATGGGCACCTGATTAAAGAAGCAGAAAACTCCCTAGTGACCATTGAGTCGGAAACGGCAATTTTATGCAAGCAAGTGACGGAGCTCTGTGCCACAACCGATACCTTGGGAGCAGAACTTAAGGATTTTGAGGCGCGCTAGCAGAGACACAATATCTGCACAGTGGGGGTGCCAGAGAGGGCGGAGGGCCCGGCTGTCAACCTCTTTGTGAAAAATATCATCCTGAAAGGCCTGCCACCACATGGACTCTCCAAGTGCTTTTCCATCTCACGTGCACACAGAGTCCCGAGCACCATGCCTTAACTAGGCGCACCACGTGAATCATAATTGCACACGTCTTTCACTTCTGCGATCGAGATATCATCCTGCAGGCAGTGCAGGAACACCTCCATCAGTTTCTTTCTGGACTTTACTGTCTGTGTCCAGCAGCACTGCTGCAGCTTCTTTGAAGTGAAACGTGCACTCCAAGACAAATGTCACAAGTACACCAGGTGTGAGTGACCACTCCTTCCCTCCCTCCTAGCACAGATGGCTCATCAGGAAATGCAGACTACATCCCAGCTCCCTTTGTGTCACTGTCTAGTGAGAGGTGCAACCAGCTCAACTGTCAAACTGACCCAGACAGGGAATCCGCAAACAGGCAGAGTCACAGAAATGGTTTAAGCAAGAAAATGCTCACTTTCTAAAAGTGGCATTTTCAAACACACAATCTGAAAATCAACTTTACTAAAAGATGCATTTTTAAATTGTGAGCTCGGAGACCCCAAACTCCAAATATCTATCTGCTCAAAAGGGGAATCTACACTTTAATCATATTTAAAGGTAGCCCCCATGTTAACCTATGGGAGGAACAGGCCTTGCAACAGTGAAAAACAAATTTAGCAGTATTTCACTGTCAGGACATATAAAACACATTACTGTGGGCCTCATTATGACCCTGGCGGCCGGAGGTAAGCTGGCGGTAACACCGCCAACAGGCTGGCGGTGTTCCGCCAGCTATTATGACCGTGGTGCAATAGCCATGGCCCTACCGCCGGCCCCTCTACTATACCGCCAGGCTTTTGCCTGGCGGTCATAATCCCAAGCACCGCTGCCCTGGGGATTATGAGTCCCCGACCGCCAGCCTGGCCACGGCGGGAAACACCGCCATGGAAAGGCTGGTGGTAAGGGGGACTTGGGGTGCCCCTGGGGGCCCCTGCACTGCCCATGCACTTGGCATGGGCAGTGCTGGGGTCCCCAGGCATAGCCCCGTCTGGCGTTTCACCGCGACGGGTGCTGCTGCACCCGCTGTACATCAGCATTGCCGCCGGCTCTATTACGAGCCGGCATCAATGTTGATGTGACTTTTCTGCTGGGCCAGCGGACGGTAACACTGTTACCATCTGCTGGCCCAGCGGAAAAGTCATAATAGGGAGCCAGAAATACCGCTGGCACTGGTGGTATTCTGATTTCTGCAGCCCAGGTTGTAATGAGGGCCTATATGTCCTACCTTAACCATACACTGCACCCTGCCCTTGGGGACTACCTAGGGCCTACCTTAGGGGTGCCTTCCATGTAAGAAAGGGAAAGGTTAAGGCCTGGCAAGTGGGTACACTTGCCAAGTCGAATTTACAGTTTTGTTTACAGAGCTACTAATGTGGGTGGCACAACCAGTGCTGCAGGCCCACTAGTAGCATTTGATTTACAAGCCCTGGGCACCTCTAGTGCACTGTACAAGGGACGTACTAGTAAATCAAATATGCCATTCATGGATGAACCAATTACATACACATTTTGTATAAGAGCACTTGCACTTTAGCACTAGTTAGCAATGGTAAAGTGCCCAAAGTAACAAAAATTGCAAAAACAGAGTCCAGCACACATCAACAACCTGGGAAACAGAGGCAAAAAGTTAAGGGAGACCACGCCAAGGATGGAAAGTCTAACACCAATCCAAACACCAACGTTGGAAACGAGATAACCCAACTTTAGAGGACCAGCCATCCACTCATCTTCCTGGACAGGACTCACCACAGCGCCAAGACACAGGGGACCCGAAGCAAGGAACAATGCGGCGACAGGACCACTGAGGGGGAATAAAGCAAGGCAAGGTCCTGGCTTCGTCTACCCACACAGTTTTATGGCAAGGGGAGGGGATCCCTCCCCTAATCCTTCATCTTGTCTCCCTCCCCTCCTTTTCCGTGTCTCTCTTTTTATTCAGGTTGAAGACCCGGGAGCCATGGTTGAGCTGGCCGGCTAATCTACTCCTGCAAACATGGGACTATGGTAACACCATGCATGCGGGTTAAGGGCGGGGAGAAGGGGTTGCTGTGACTGCCACCAGCATCTCACTTTGTTCGTAGTACCAGTTCGGGGCGATATGCAATCTGCAATGTTATGGGGGGTGGGTAGTTTCACACCCGCTATGCAGAGAGGTAGGGAGGCGGATACTGTTTGCTCTTGTTTCTGTTTTTATTTTGGTTTTCCTTTGATGGTCAGAGACTCAGGTGGGACATTGACTTTGACAGTTGGGATCAGCTTGTGGTCCAAAATTACCCCTTCCTTATCAAAATTGATGTGAAAGCTGCTAGAGGGCCCGGCTTCATACCACCATATACATATGGCAGATCCAGTACTTAAGTCCAAGATAAAATTCCTCTCTTGGAACATAAACAGCCTGGGGGACAAAATTAAACGTACAATTGTGCTGCAACACATTAAGCTTCATGCAGCAGACATTGTCCTACTTCAGGAAACCCACCTGTCGTGCACTGGATAGATGGGGCTACAAAATGGAAATGCACGTTCGAGGGGTGTGGGAATTCTGTTCTGCAAATCACTCCCATTCACCATCCACCACACATGGTTAGACACCCAGGGTGCACTATGTGACTTTCTACGGTACCTATGGTGGGGGAGAAGGATCAACATCTGCTCTGTTTATCTTCCCCCCTACCTACATGACCAATTGCCACCCGATCTGGAAGCTCTTTTGCTCCAAATGCCTGATGGTATACTACTACTGCGGGGGTGACCTTAACCTGGTGCTCTACGAAGAGTGAGACTGCCTACCACCAAGGCAAATGTTGACCTCATGCTGCCCACTCCTGGACTTCATTACAGCTTTTGGCCTTATAGATCTCTGGCGCACCCACACACCCACCTCACAACATTTTACATTCCACTCAGGGGCACAAAGCAGCCTATCCCGAATTGATCACCTTCTCACCCTCAGACACAATCCCCACCACTATTCAGAGGTCCAACATTTAGCTAGGGTATCTCAGATCACTAACCGACCTGGGCAATTTTAGGACCCAGTATGAGCCCCGTTAGATGTGAAATCCTAATTAACCCCGGGTACCTTAATATCCCCCTCATTAGAGAAGGCTTTATAAAAGAGACAGACAACTATTTCGCTGAAGCATATAAGACAGTTGTCAGGCGACAAGGCCTCTCCCTGATCATGATAGTTGGGAACAAAAAAGACAAATGGGCCAATCTCAAGGCCCTCGCAAGAGAATTACAAGACCTTGAGTGAGATTTTATTACCCAAGACTCTACTACCATTAAACACACACTGCAGGAAACGCAAAAAGAATACAGAGGCACAGCCAAAAAGGCCGCCAAGGCGAGTCTCCAAGCAATGCACCACCATCTCTATGAAGTCGGTGATAAGGCAGGGGAACTTTTGGCCTGGTTAGATAGGAAGGAACAGGCAAATCGATGGGTGTCAACAATACAATCACATACTGGCCCGCTCATAGGTGACCCAGGGGAAGTGGCGAAGACTTCTGCCGCTTACTACACTCAATTATACTCCCCGGTGGTTGCCACCACAGGGGAAGAGGCCGGAGAGCTCCTGACAGACATACACCTCCCGACAGTTAACAACAAAAGGCACTCGTTGTATTCATTATGGCTTGGTGATATTTAACCTTGGTATTTGTATTTTGTATTTTGATATGAATTCTCCTAAGTGGGTCCATTCCCTTTAGTGGGATCGTGCTCCTTAGATCGGAATGTTGTAGATTCTACAGTATTTTTACTGAATAGGACTTCAGATATATGCATTTTTCTCTTACAAAATATGGCTGCCTTGAATTAGTCTTATTTTTAATGTTGGTGGCAGTTCTGTGCGCTTTAGATTTCATTGTTTGTTATTACTTGGTTGGGTTCAAATATCGTCATTTCCCCTCCCAAGATGGTCGCCTTGAAGTAGTCCTATCTTTATGTTGGTGGCAAGTGTATTCCTGAGTAGCGCGATATTTACATTCGGTTTGGACGAGCTTTTAGCCCGTCTTCTATTGCGGTTCTGTGAGTTCCTGACGAAGGCGGGAAGACAGTCCGACGCGTACTCACGTTCGGGACGCCACATTTTGAATATATTTTCTTCACTTTTCCTACGATCGGGTGAGTTATTGGAGTAAGTGTTGCATTGGTACAGGATTCTCTGAACATAATGGGTAAACCGGAATGGTATAATTTGAATTGAATACTCGTACTGGGAGTGCTTGGTTGAGCTTGGCATATACACGTACTATAGTATCTGTATTCTTTTGTGGTAAATAGGTGTGTAGTCTCAGGAGTTTAATGTGGATCGAGTTATGTGATTTATGATGGCACTGCTACTTAGCTTTTACTGTTTTACTTATTTGACAGGTGTCATTAACACTAAGATAAGAGCGTTTATGAAGCGGAATACATTTGGGCTTATCAACAACGAGATATATTCCCAACACTTGAATTACTGCGAAAAACTGTAACTTTAATATATAGGTAAACTTTGGTATTGGTTCTTGAGTATCAGGGCAGATAAGAGGACTACTCTGCTTAGAGTTCACTTTGTGATTCGGGTGATGTGTGGGGACTATACCTTACATAGATGAAGAATTCTTATATTAGTTACATTTTTATTTTTTACACTTGTGCTCTAACATCACAACTCTTAATCACTTAATGATGCACAGAATTAAGTGAAGCTATTATTTTATGATTTGATATGTAGAACTAACATGTTTTAGGATGCATGTTTCTTTCAATATTTCATAACCATCCATCTCACCCTCTGGTGAACTGGTGGTGGACTTGTATATCATCTTGAAACCTGATGATTGACTCAGATTTACTTAACAGGTATACATCTGATATACAATTGCAGCCCTGATGAAGTCAACGGGGTAATCCCCGGACGAAACAAGTGTTGGCTGTGAGGTTGGCTGTGAGGTTAAAATCGGCCGTGAGGATTAAATTGAACAACACACATGGAAAGTGCCGTTGAGTATGGATTGAACAGTATGGGACATTGATACTTGACTATGGAATAGATTGGAACAACATATATGACAACTTTCATCAATACCAATTGAATTGGATTTGGATACTGACATTTAATTACAGGACATTGGAATATACATTTGAAGTTTATTTGTATTTTATCTTAATATATGTTTATCTCATTTCTCCAGAAATATATAGGATGTTGTTTTTTGTTTCGAGACACTGACTTCGTAGCACTATTTGTTAAACTGTGTAAATACAACGAGTGCCTTTTGTTGTTTATTGTTTTGAGCTGTGTGGATTTGCACACAGTTAGGGCTTAGGGGTGTGGTCCTTCAAGGGTGCACCGTGTGTTGATTTTGATTCCATTTGGTATTTCCCTCATTGCCTCGAGCGCCAATTGTTTCCCATTAGATTACACCCGCATTGAGTCAACCTCCCGACAGTTGCCTTGACCGACAGGGAGGAGTTAACAGAGGCCCAAATCATACAGGCAATACGAAACCTCACCCCACACAAAGTTATTGGCCCGAATGGTATGCCAGTAGAACTTTATAAACTAATGGCTTCAAAACTTGTCCCCACTTATTACACATGTTCCAAGACTGTAGACAACTAGGCAGTTTGTCGAGAGACCAAAGCCTGCCCACCACTGTGGTTATACCCAATGAGGGGAAGCCCCCGGACGATTGTTCCTCGTACTGGCCTTTATCTCTCCGCAGTGTTAAAGTCAAGATCCAAGTCAAGATGCTGGCATCCCAATTACTCAAGGTAGTCACTACTCTGGTTCATCCAGACGAATCGGGCTTCATGCCTGCCCGCAGTATCACTCTTAACCTGCACCACCTTCACGGGGCACTGTAGAAATCTCACAACATTTAGGAGCATGCTTCGTGCTCTCCTTTTTTGCCAAAATGGCATTTGACACCAGAGAATGGCTCTATATATTTGAGGCCCTGGGCCTACTAGTTTTCAGTCCCTTCTTTACCAGGTACGTCAAACTGCTTTATACACAACCACTGGCCCAAGTCAGAGTAAATGGAGTAAATGGGGTGGTATCCCAGGTGTTTAGCCTCCAACGTGGCACCAAACAGGGCTGCCCCTTCTCGCCATTGACCTTTGCCCTAATGCTGGATTCCCTGGCAGCCTGGGTCAGGCAAGATCTGCTGGTCAGAGGTCTTAACTCGCATGAGTACTGGTACGATAGAATATAGGTATACACAGACATCTTTCTGTACGTAACCGACCCTAACAATACACTCAACAGACTTACTCAAATTATTACGACCTTCGGCCTTTATTCATGCTACACTATAAATTGGAGAAAACCTCTGGTGCATCTCCTCAGGGGGTGGGCGCCCCACTTGCCACGAGATTGTGAGGCATCAGCAGCAATAGACTGGTTTCGCTACCTGGGAATATATATCACCAAAGACCCTGGCTTGTTCTTACCCCAGTTAGACAGACACTGGAGGTCTCTGTCCCTGTCTCTTTTGGGCAAAGCGGCCCTCTTTAAAATGATGTCCCTTTCATGCTTTTTATATGTTCCCCAGAACACGCCTTATTCAGTACATGACCCCTACTTCAAGGCAATCAACACAGTACTTGGAACATTGCTGTGGAACGGGGCCCGGACAGAATAGCGTTACATGAACTTACCAGGGAATGGTAAGACCTCCAAAAATATTATTGGGCAGCTCAGCTCATCACCATAAACTGCTGGGCTCACCTTCCTCCATGTGAACCAGCATTTCACCTGGACAGATTCCTTAGGGCCCTAAATAGACCCCAAAAAACACTCCTGTATATCTTGCCCTAGAGCTACAGCGGTCACCATTTGGCACACTACCCTGAATGCATTGGGATGGAAGGGCAAAGCAACAGAAGCAACCCCCATATGGCACACGGTAATACTGGGCACCCTGGGCACGCTGCCAGGATTTGATAATTGGGATCTTACTGGTCTCTCAAAAGTTGGGGGACCTCTGGGCAAATGAGGATGTTGTCCCATGATCAGACCTTAGACGAGATTACCAACTGGCACCTTCCGAGGTTTATCGCTATCTCCAAGTACGCCATGTGCTTGTGACAATATTGCCCAAGAGAACCACCCTGCCCGAGTCTTTGCCCCTGGAAGACCGTTTACTAGACAAATATATTCCTTGGAAGGAGACCTCCCTAATGAACAGGAAGCTACTCAACAACACACCCCTGACACTTTAAAACACCTGAGGGAGAAATGGGTACACGACTTAGGAGAAATGGAAGATGATGAGTGGTTGGAGGCCCTAGTATTCCCATGGGAGGTGGCCATACGGGCGGGGTTTAGGCTAGTTCAGTTAAAAATACTGCACAGAATATATTATGCCCAAACCTTATTGTTTAAAATGGGTTAAGATAGGGGAGAGGATTGCCGGCGTGGATGTGGACACCCAGACACGTCCACTACACTTAGTGGGCCTGCCCCATAATCGAAACCTTCTAGACAGAGGTGTTGAATAGTATGGGTGACGTAAGAGGGAGCTCCCTCAAAACATCGGCGAAGTGGTGCCCCCTGAATATCTGGGGAGATGTTGAGGTGACTTGTATGATGCAGATATAGTGGACACTGGGTCATTATGGTGCCCAAATGTAACATCACGAGAATGTGGGGGGCAGAGCTGCCACCCCTGTTAGGACACTGGAAAAGGAATATGGATTGGATCATGATAACTGAAAGGGTAGTGTATGAGGGTCGAGTGTGCCCCCGAAAATGGACAGAGATATGGGGACCTTGGAACGCATACACTCAAAGGGGATACAAGGCACTAACTTGCCTTGGTTTAATCTCCAGACATTCTAATAAGTTAGCAAGTAGAACATGTTCTACAGAATTTGTGTGTGTCACTGTTCATCCCTGGCCAGTAGAAAAAACAATCCAACCTATCCTGTCTTTTTTATGTCCAGGTGTACTGCTAAGGGCACCTTGTGGGCCTGTTACAACAGGAAATTCTTGTGCACTAAGGGCCCCGCTAGCCTCTTCCTAGCTCCTGGCAAAGGATCTACAGGCTCAGTGTAAATCAGTCCATCCCCCCAGTTAACATAATGCCTTCTGAGCACTCTCTTGCTGACCTGTTTCCGGGCTTCCTAGTTAAGTCCCACAAGCGTGAGGCACTCAAATTGTGCCTGGTGAACTTCCTCATGGGTAGGTTTACCAGCAGCTAACATCCTGCAGCCCTGGCAGTGACTTGTACTTCAACACCCAGTCTGCTTTGAGTGTCTCATCCTCCTCTCCGTCTGACCTGTGTCTTCTCAACAATTCTTGCCAACTATGAGGAAGCACAAAGCTCAGCAGAGAAATAGGAAACCCAGGCTGATGCACCACTGCTCTCCTACTATAAGGAAGCAAAAGGTGCAGCAGTGAAACAGGACAGGACACCCAGGCTGATGAAACACTAGTTCCCTTCTATAAGGAAGCACATGGCAGTGCAGTGAAACGGGACACCCACCAGAATGAAACACTGCACTTCAGCTATAAAGAAGTACAGAGTGCAGGAGAGAAACAAGACACCCAGGCTGATGCATCATTGCTCCCCAACTATTAGGAAGCACAGAGCGCAGCAGTGAAACAGGACAGACATGCAGGCTAATGCACCACTGCACCTCTACTATAAGGGAGCACAAGCTGCAGCAGTGAAACAGGACAGACATGCAGGCTAATGCACCACTGCACCTCTACTATAAGGGAGCACAAGCTGCAGCAGTGAAACAGGATAGAACAACCAGTTTGATGCAACACTGCTCCCCTACTATAAGGAAACACAAGGCCCGGCCATAAAACGGGACAGGACACCTAGCAGAATGCAACACTTCACAAGGCCCCAGCAGACCGCTGCCCACTCCCCAGCCAGAACCCATCCTGTGTGCTGGTTGTAGTCGGCCATTTTTATTTTTACCCTGGGTGCCCTGATGTCACAAGGGGTACCCAGTACTTTTTTGAATGTTGGGGTCCGCCGAGCGTGCTCCAAAGCCCCCATGGTCCCTGCTGGCTCCCCATCCAGCACCCATGCTGTGTGCGGTAGGAGCTGTCTCTGTTGCTTTGTTCCTGCTGGGTGGAAACAAAGCTGTGTTCCCTGCCTGGAAACTAACATTTCCAGGCGGAGAACACACAATGTCCTCTTCCAGATATGGAACAGCACAGTTTCTCACGAGATAGAGTCACCGGGATACTGTATGGCATTGGGCCCCAGGGATGAGGTCACAGTGGCCATAGGATGGTTTGGGGAGGAGGCCCCTTTCCTCAATTAAAAGTTGCTGTACCCCAGGGAATGGGGTCCCCGGGGCCATAGGCAGCAGCATGCCCTCTTCCACATGAAAATCAATGGAAAGGGGTCCCTGGGGCCATAAAATGGTTTATGAGGGGATTGCATGCCTCCCTCCCCATAAAAATGAAAACAGCCCTGGGGGATGGGGACCCGGGGGTCATAAAACAGCCTGGGGAGTGGGGGGGGTCACACACCCACACTCTAAAAATAATGCTTGTGCTGAACCTCCTGTGCCCTGGCCCACTGTTGGGATCTTATATTTAAAATGGCGGGAGCCCATCCTTTTTTTAACTTTTTGATGGGACCGCAGGTCCGCCGATCCTCAGCAGATCTGCTGTACCAATAAAATATAAAAATATCCGTTTTCTCCCTGGTAAGGTTCCACTGGGATCCCACTACCAGACCTAGGGAGGCATTGTAACACTAACCTGCCCACCTATCTGTTTTTTTATTATTCCTGCAGGACAGGGGATTGAGTCCCTGAGTCTTAAAATCGCTCCTCCGTCCCCAGAAGATGGACTGCAGAGAGAGATCGGGGATTGAGTTCTGCCCATATACCCATCTTCTCTGTCAACAATTTAAAAGAGGGGAGTCTGGAACTCCCTGGGTGGATTTTATAGGACCTGGTTGCTTGATTGTCCGTTCAAACCAGGATGGATTGATTATGCACATGGAGAAAGAGAGCTAGAATGCTTTTGAAGACAGCCACCTATTATTTCCAGTTGGATGAGGTCAGAAGCCCTGCCTGTGACCAAACCCCTTGACCAGAAAGATTGCTTAGGGAGCCCCCCTTCTCTGGCTTCTGGTGTCTGAGGTCAAAGTCAATGAAGGAGAAGGAGAAAGAGTTATCCTTTTGCTCAAATTGTCTGGAATCAGCCACCCTTGCAGCTTTTGAGTTATGTCTTGGGTCACTGGAATCTCTGCTTCCTAATCTTGGGATGTTGTGTTCCAGTAAGCTAGAAGATGGTTGATTAGTGGATAGTGGTGAAGTTGAGCCAAATGAACTAAATGAAGGGCAGCTGCCTTATCTCCCAGCACAGTCAACCCGGCTCTAAATAATAATTTCTTTAATAGGGATTGGAGAATAGAGGTCAGCTTCTGTTGTCTCAGAGGAGGAAGAAATATTGCCCCAAGATCTGTTCACAAAATAGAGTTTAGAAATATTGCAAGTCCTGCAGCAGATCAAGGTGGGATTTCTTCGGATTCAGCAGGAACTGTGATGTTCCAACATCCTGCACATCTTCTGAACCCTTTGAAAAAGAAGAACTGCAGATGACCAGTCATCAAAGTAGGGAAAAATTAAGATTTCAAAGACATGCAGATTAACCACAAGAGGGGCTGAGGACAGGCCAAAAGGCAAAACTGGAAGGGATCTTTGGTGATTGCAAACCTCAGGAATCTTTGGGATTCTGGATGCATCAAGATGTACAGATATGAGTCTATTAAGTCTAAGGAGGCCAGCAACATCCCCTGGCAGACAAGAGGTATAATTGACTGCAAGACCGTCATTTTGAACTTCAGATAAAAAATACGGAGATTCACCTTTTTCAGGTCGAGAACTGGACAAAAACCTTCAGAAGCCATCTGACCAAAAACATAAGAGAGTAACATTCATGACCCCTCTGTGGCTCAGGGACGTGTCTTATTGTTCCCTTCACCAAAAGATCTTAGACATGTTGAAAGAGGGCTTGGTGGTGAAGGGGACTCTTTGGAACCAGAGTTGGACAGAAGAAGAAGTCTTCTGGAGTGGAAGAGAAGTTTATTCTGTAGCCTTCAACAGAATCCTTAAAATATAGGAGCCCTTTATTGTTGCCTTCAAAACATGCAAGAAGAAATTGAGTCTTCCCCTCACCTTCCCTTCCTTCACTTTAGTGATATGGGGGAATTATGGGAGGTTGCAGGCTGGTTCTGGTATTTGTCAGCTGAGAGGCCACCCTGGCCACGACCCAGGTCACGAAAGGGCTGGCTCCCACCCCTGGAAGGACCAAACGCTCGCTAAAAAACAAATCCTGTGCCCCTAAAAGGACGGAGGGGGTGCCATGAGCTTTCTGTCCTCAGGTGATTTCATCACCAGATCTTCCAGTTGAGGAACAAACAGATTAGATTCGACGAAAGGGAATCTGGGTCACCAGAGATTTCTGTAAGTTGTCAACCTTTCAGTTTCTTAACGAGAGATGACTTCTGGCTGAAACCAGTGATCCAGAAAGCCAAAGCGGCTGCACATAATCCATCGAAAGAGATACCTGACAAGAATCTCAGTTCTTGCCCCACTATAAACAATCACAAAGGTCCACGCCACCTTCCTGGAGCTCCTCTGCCAATGCTTGAAAATCATGCAGAAGGTATTGTACTACATAGATAGCATAAGCCCCAGTCCTAATAGCAAAGTTCATGGCTGTATAGGTGCACTTAATTGATACATCCACCATCTTATCTGATGCATCAGAAGGGGTGGCTTCCTCAGATGTAATTGTGCTCCCAGAAGACAGACCAGCTACCAAAGTGTAAATTTTCACCTGGACCTGGAACTCCTCTTGAAAGTCAACCGGGACATATCTTTAAGCCAAAAATCTTGGAAAGGTTGACTTTTCAACATCATCCCATTTTCTTGATAACAGAGTCCTTGTTTCTTACTCTCCATGCTTGCTGAGAAGCAAGCTTTCCAGGAGTACTTTCTGGTTATCTATGGTTGCCCAGCATCCCATATTGAGAAGAACCTGGATGTCGCCATCTTAAGGTCAGGCAGGGTGACCATAATCATATATATATATGTACAATAAATGTTATTACCTTAATCAAATTAGAAGAGGGCATGGTAAATTGTTTGAATAGAAGATTATTGCCTATAGACCTCCACCTGTTGCCCAGTGGGGGGAGTGGTCACATTTTAGTGCCATTCTCAGGAACAAATTCACACACAAGTGGAGTAGAGGAAGGGTGGTACGGCAGGCCTATCTCCAAATGCTGAAAAAGATGAATAAAAAACTTTTCAAAATAGGATGAAAATTAGGATAGCACTTCTCATGTGGGAAATGGGGACTCTGAATGCACAGAAGAAAGAAACAGGGTGTGATTCTCCCTCACCCCTCCCAAGAGGCCTGATAAAGGAAGTGGTTGTGTCAACCATACTGGGTAGGGAGAGACTGTGGTCTGCAGGTAACATGTTCGCATCCCAGCAAGGCCAATTGAGGCATCCATCCTTCCTAGGTTGGTAAAGTCTGCACTGTTAAAGTGGGTTATTGTAATTTTTCTTAATTGCAGCACTTAGAAGAGGCAGCATTATGGTCTGAGTGCTATCGAAAAACAACTTGTTGGCATTATTAACCCCTCGGGTGCCTTGGAAGTAATGGTTACGTCCTGGACAGCACCGCTCGGGTGCCCAGGATGTAACCGTTATGTCTTGCACCCGACCCTCGGGGGAAGCGCTAGCGCTCCTCCCGGGGGCCTCCCTCCCACCTCCCCAGGGCAGGGCTGGAAGGGGAATCGCTTCCTCTTCTACCCTGCCCCCGCTCCCATCTAATGACGTGTGCTGACATCATTAGAGGCTGTCCGACGCGCTGGAAGCCATTTGCTTCCAGCGCATCGAGGAAGGTAGAGGTGAGTTTCTCTTCCGGCTGTGGGGGGGATTGCTAATAAAGAGGAAAGGAATGCCCACTAGGCACCAGAGATTTTGTTTGTGTTTGTGTGTTTTATGTGTGGGAGGGGCGGGCCCTTGGGCAAGGGTCAACCCCCCTTATGGGGCATTATGTTTTTTTACCGTTTATGCCTTATTTTTTTTAAGCCCATCTGCCACCAAGGGAGGGGCAGAATCCACTAGGCACCAGGGATTTTGTTTGTGTGTGTGTTTTTTGTGCGGGGGCGGCCTCTTGGGCTAGGGTCACCTCCCTAATGGGGCATAATGTTTTTCGCCGTCGGCCTATTTCGTTTACGCCCATCCACTAAGCACCAGGGATTTTGTTTTTTTGTGTGTGGTGTGTGTGTGTTTTTGTGTGGGGGGTACAGCTCCTTGGGCAAGGGTTGCCTCCCTAAGGGGACATCATGTTTTTCTCCGTTTCTGCCTTCCTTGGGGGCAGATCAGCAGTTTATTTTTAAGCCGATCTGCCCCAGGGAAGGGCAGAAGCAACAATGACGCCAGGGATGTTTTGCGCTTAGTTTTTTTTGTGTGGGGGGGGCGGCCCCTTGGGCAAGGAACGCCCCCCAAAGGGGGAAAACACTGTTGGGCACTTCTGCCCCCCTGGGGGGCAGATTGGCCTATTTGTTTAGGCTCATCTGCCACCAAGGGGAGCAGAATCGACTTAGCGCCAGGGATCGTGTGTGTGTGCTTTGTGTGGGGGGGTGGCCCCTTGGGCAAGGTTCGCCCCCCCCAAAGGTGGCAACATATTTTATGCCATTTCTGCCCCCATTGGGGGCAGATCGGCCTATTTTGTTTAGGCCCATCTGCCCCCAAGGGGGGCAGAAGCCACCAAGATGCCAGGGAGTTTTTTTTGTTTATTTGTTTGTGTTGGGGGGGTGCCACCTTTGGCAACCGTTACCCCCCAAAGGGTGCAATGCACTGTTGGGCAGTTCTGGCCCCCTTGGGGGCAGATCGGCCTATTTTTGTTTTTAGGCCCATTTGTCCCCAAGAGGAGGCAGAATCCACTTCGCACCAGGGATCTTGTGTATGTGTGTGTGCGCGCTTTGTGTGGGGGGTGGCCCCTGGGCCAGTGGATTCAGCACAGTAATAGTGGCCATTTCTGCCCCCTTGGGGGTAGATCAGCCTAGTTTTTTTAGGCCTATCTGCCCCCGAGGGGGGCAGAGACTACTAGACACCAATTTCTAAATGTTTGGTGGCGGGATCTTTATCAACTGGCAAAGTATTTGTATTTGTGATTACAACAGTTTATTTCTCTTTTTTGTTCTAGCTCAAAGCTTTTGCTTCCTTTGCTGTGGCTCATTGCAGTTTTGGCAGTGGTTGAATTGCGGTTTGCTTAGTTGCATGTTTTAGGTAAGTCAATTAAATTACTCCAAAGTAGTATTGTTGCCATGCATGAATAACATATTTGTAGGTGGTGTACTTAATGCAGGATTGGATGTGAAATTGTCCTTAGATTTGTGCACAGTGATATTTGTGTTGTCTTATGTCTAATTTGCTTTTCTTTCATCTTTTTAGTGGACTATCATTGGTGATTGCTGTGTCTATGCAGAGTAGTTGCTGGTGAGTCTAGCTTTTTCAGGCAAGTGAGTGGTATAGTTTTTGAGTACATAACTCTTTTGATAAAGCCACCCTTTGTTTATTACTTATTTTAGACAGTGCTGGTTGTTGCTGGCGCATTTGTCAAGTTACACTTCGTAGAAAGGAACATGGCTGTCGCAGAGTGACCGCTCAGCAGGTTGTTGGCATGCTTTTTGAGTCGTCTTCTGACCATGATTATGGGACTGACTCCGCATCTGAGGCAGAGGAGGGAGTGAGAGATTCTGGCAGTGAGTTTTCTGTCCGAGAGGAATCTTCTGATGAGGAAACCACTCTGAGTGCAGATGAAGGGCCTGTTTTAGAGGAGGACACTGATGTGCCAATAGTGCAGCAGCCTGGGGCTGAAAGGCTTCCATTGGAAGACCTGACACCTGGGTTGCCCCAAACATGGAGCAGCCACAGTTGCCTGCCTTTACTGGTCTCCCAGGGTGTAGAGTAAATACGGAAAACGTTTTGCCTGTCAATTTCTTTGAGTTGTTTATGGACAATGTGTTTTTGTAAGAGATTGTTGAGCAGACTAATTTGTATGTGAAGCAGTATTTGAGGGATAACGCTGCCAGACTTAGGCCTCAGTCTAGAGCTACCCAGTGGATTCCCACAAATCTGGAAGAGATGAAAAAGTTCTTGGGTTTGACTTTTTTGATGGGGTTGATAAGGAAGCCGTCACTGGCTTCTTATTGGTCTTCTTGTCCCTTGATGGCAACGGCTATCTATCCTGAAACCATGACTCGTAATCGGTATTTGCTTCTTCTTCAGATGCTGCATTTTGTTGACAATGCTTTAGCCTTGCCACGAGATCACCTTGATTGTGACCGTCTATTTAAGATTAGGCCTGTCCTTGATCATTTTGTAGATCGGATTTCACAGGTATATGTTCCAGGCAAAGAAATAAGGGCCAGATGTAGCAATCTCCGAATTTGCGATTCAGAAATTGCGAGTCGGTGCGACCGCAATTTCCGAATCGCTAATTCGGATGCAGAACGGTGTCTCAGACACCGTCTGCGACTCGCTATGGGGTCGCAAAGACCCACCTCATTAATATTAATGAGGTGGGTCGCATTTTGCGACCCCATAGCGATTCCCTGCACTCACAGGGATGGTGGCCTGCTGGAGCCAGCAGACCTCCATGTCTGTGACTGCTTTTTAAATAAAGCAGTTTCTTTTTTTTGTATTGCAGCCCATTTTCCTTAAAGGAAAACGAGTTGCAATACAAAAAAATAACGAAACCATTTGGTTTTGTTTTTTCAGAGTAGGCAGTGGTCCATTGGACCACTGCCTGCTCTGAAAAAACCTTTTTTGGCAACATTCACAAAGGGGAATGGGTCCCTTCCTTTTTGCGAATGGGTTACCACCAGTGTGACACTGGTGGTAACTGTGAATTGCTTTGCGACCGCGTTCGCGGTCACAAAGCAATTTAGCATCGCGGTGCGAGTCGCAAATAGGAAGGGGACAACCCTTCCTATTTGCGAGTCGCATTCACATTTTGCGAGTCGTTACCGACTCGCAAAATGTGAATGAGCATCGCGATGCGCATTTTGCATGCCGCAAACTGCGATTTTCGCAGTTTGCGCCATGCAAAATGCTACCTACATCTGGCCCTAAGTGTGGATGAGTCTTTGGTCCTGTGCACGGGGCATTTGGTTTTTAAGCAGTACATTCCTAGCAAGAGGGCATGGTATGGAATTAAATTGTATATGCTGTCTGAAAGTAGTACAGGATATGTGTATGATTTCCATGTCTACACTGTTAGGGATTCCAGTATTGACCCAATCTCCCCCACTGCCCGGTTGTCCGCCCACTTTTGGAATTAATGAGAAAATTGTTTAGGAACTTGGTTGTCACCATTTGTATGTAGATAACTTCTACACTGGAGTTCAGTTGTTCAAGGAATTGCTCAGAGTGGACACTGTTGCTTGTGGCAGAATCCGCACTAACAGGAAAGGCTATCCAAGGGAGCTTGTCTGTAAAACAAACTTGAGAGGGGATAGTGCAGTGCCTTGCGGAATGATGAGCTGCTAGCTCTGAAATTTGTAGACAGGAGGAATGTGTACATGCTAACTACCATCCATGATGAGAGTACTTCACTTGTGGCTGTTTTGTTTGGGGTCAGGTTGCTGAAGTGCGCAAACCTGGGTTGCGCACGAAGCACATGGGTAGTGTTGATAGAGTAGATCAGAGGTTGGAACCCTACACCGCTGTTCGTAAGTCTTACGCTTGGTATAAAAAGTTGGCGATTCATTTGTTTAATCTAGAAACTTTAAATGCTTTTATTATGTTTAAGGATTGTTCTCCTGAGTCAAGGATGAAATTTGTTAAATTTCAGGAGTCAGTGATAGAGAGCCTTGTTGTGGTGGAACAGGCAAGAGTTCCTAGACTAGCTGTGGTAGAGGATGTGGCTAGATTGAAAGATTGCCACTTTCCTGATCAGATTCCTCCCACTCCCAAAAAAGACTTTCCGGCTAAGAAATGTAGAGCCTGTTCCCTAAGAGGTATCCGGAGGGAGACTCTGATTTACAGCCCTGATTGCCCTTCAGAGCCTGGGCTGTGTGTGGCCTGCTGTTTCAGGAGTTACCCCCACCAGAAAGAACTTGTGGGAAATACCGTGAGCATAAACTGCCTGTTTTATATTTTCATATGATCAGTTTTACGGTTGACATTACTGTCATGTATTTAGTTGGAGCTTTTGTGTTTGTAGTTTTGTACTTACTTATAATAATTAGTAAGTGGTTTCTTTGTTGTTTAAAAAAAAATTTATGGCGGTGTGCGTGGAGTGGCGCTTGGCTGGCGACGTAAATAGTGACTTGCTATTGGCCACTGCAACACACTGCCAACCAAATGCCAATCCAAACACTCCCATCAGCTGGTGTGATTTCTGCATCAGGCATGTGGGCTTATGAAAGTGATGGGCTCTTGAATGGCGCTGTCTGTTGATGCGAGTGGTGTAATCTGCTGGGCTGGCGGCATCAATGGTCTTGTGCATGTCATGTATGAAAGGTGTGTAAATGGACTGTAAAGCGGTTGGTGCCTTGACGCAGCTTTACAGCTCACGAGCTGTGAGTCATTGGTTCAGTTTTTTGGCCTTTCAGTTAGTAACATTGCATTTCATTTTTGTGAAATCTCTTGTTAATAAAATTTGATCTACTGAACCATTACTCACCCTTGTGCCAAATCCAACCAGAATGTGTGTAAAAAATGACAAAACCTGCTCTGCTGTAATCAGGCGTCGCAGCACACCTGTGACATGCTAGGTGTCTTGGGTGGGACCCCGATGATGAAGCATGCCACCAACTTGGTTGCTGGGTGAGGGGTCTTTTTAACATAACCTAAGTGCGTTTCTTTTCACAATTTTAGTGTTTGGAACATCACAGAAGTACGTGGACACATTAAAATGATCTATTACAAAACTACCTGTGTTGGGGGGGAGCACCTACGTTTTTGGTCCCAGGTGTGGCCTTCATCTAGGGAAACCTCCTAAACCCAGAAATGTTTGGAATCTAGACACCCGGAGGGGTCCAGGCATGTGTGGCTTGCGTGAACCCTTCAACATTTTCTTACCCAGACTCCTCTGAAAACCTCAAAATGTGCTTACAAAAGCTTATTTTCCTCACTTTTCTTTGTAGAATCACCGCTCCGGCACAAAATTCTTACCACCCTGCGTTGCCCTCAGTCTCCCAAGTAAAATGATACCTCACTTGTGTGGGTCCCCAAAGCAGTGACAGCCTAAAGATGTATAAAAGAAAAATATGTGCTTATCAATTTGCTGTGCTACCTCCTCAATCTCTACAGGTTTTTGGCCTTTTTCTGTTGCAGGCACCTGGGCCACCCACACAAGTGAGGTATCATTTTTATCAGCAGACCGAGGGGAACATTGGGTGGTAGGAAATTTGTACCGGCACAGAGATCTTACAAAGAAAAGTGTGGAAAATGTGATTAGTTTTTAGCTATATTTGAGGTTTCCAGAGGAATGTAGGTAAGAAAATGTTGGGGGATCCACGCAAGCCACACCTCCCTGGACCCCTCCTGGTGTCTAGTTTTCAAAAATGTCTGGGTTTGGTAGGTTTCCCTAGATGACCGCCGCACCTGAGACCAAACACGCAGGGGCCCACCCACCCCCCAAAAACAGGTAGTTTTGTAATAGATCATTTTGATGTGTCCACATTGTGTTTTGGGTCATTTCCTGTCGAGGCCACACAAGTGAGGTACCGTTTTTATCGTGAGACTTGGGGGAAGGAAATTTGTGGCTCCTCTTAGGTTCCAGAACTTTCCATCACCGAAATGTGAGGAAAAGGTGTTTTTTGTTGCCAAATTTTGAGGTTTGCAAAGGATTCTGGGTAACAGAACCTGGTGAGAGCCCCACAGGTTACCCTCATCCTGAATTTGTCTCGTTTTTAGAAATGTCCAGGTTTGGTAGGTTTTTCTAGGTGCCGGCTGAGCTAGAGGCCAAAATCCACAGCAAGGCACTTTGCAAAAAACAGGTCAGTTTTCTTTGGGAAAATGTGATGTGTCCATGTTGCGTTTCCTGTCGCAGGCATTAGGCCTACCCACACAAGTGAGGTACGATTTTTATCGGGGGATCTGGGGGAACACAGAATAGAAGAACAAGTGTTATTGCCCCTTGTCTTTTTCTACATTTTTTCCTTCCAAATGTAAGACAGTGTGTAAAAAAGACATCTATTTGAGAAATGCCCTGTAATTCACATGCTAGTATGGGGACCCTGGAATTCAGAGATGTGCAAATAACCACTGCTTCTCAACACCCTATTTAGTGCAGATTTTGGAAATACAAAGGTTTCCTTTATACCTATTTTTGACTCCTTATATTTTACCAAATAATTTGCTGTATACCCAGTACACATTGAAAAACCATTGCAAGGTGCACCTCATTTATTGGCTCTGGGTATCTAGAGTTCTTGATAAACCTACAAACCCAATATATCCCTGCAACCAGAGGAGTCCAGCAGATGTAACTGTATATTACCTTTGAAAATTTGATATGGCAGGAAAAAGTTACAGAATAAAACTTGGAGAGAAATGGCTGTTTTTTTTACCTCAGTTTCAATATTTTTTAATTTTAGCTGTTATTTTCTCTAGGAAAACCCCTAAGGATCTACACAAATGACCCCTTGCTGAATTCAGAAATGTATTTATTTCCAGTAATGTTTAGCTTTCCTGGATCCAGCATTGGTTTCACACCCATTGCTGTCACTAACTGGAAGGAGGCTAAAAGCACAAAAAATAGTAAGAATGGGGTATGTCCCAGCAAAATGCCAAAATTGTGTTGAAAAAATTGTTTTTCTGATTCAAGTCTGCCTGTTCCTGAAAGCTCTGAAGTTGCGATTTTAGCACCGCAAACCCTTTGTTGATGCAATTTTCAGGGGAAATCCACAAGCCTTCTTCTGCAGCCCTTTTTTCCCATTTTTTTTAAACGAAATTTTCGCAGTATTTTGGGTAATATATTGGTCTCCTCCAGGGAAACCCACAAACTCTGGGTACCTCTAGAATCCCTAGGATGTTGGAAAAAAGGACCAAATTTAGTGTGGGTAGTTTATACGGACAAAAAGTTATGAGGGCCTAAGCGCGAACTGCTTCAAATAGCCCAAAAAAGGCCTGGCACCTGAGGGGGAAAAGGCCTGGCAGCGAAGGGGTTAATGTTCCTAAGTATTATGCATGTACACTTTTACATCACAGCATGGGAGCACTTCATATGAGTCACAAGGGAACATATGTGAAGTGTCAAAAAGTAATTTATGGTGTGAATAATCCACACTTCTGCATCTTTCACTTCAGTCCATTAGACAAAGTAAATCTTTGAGTTTGGTAACTTTTTGTCAATTACAAATGTGAGGTTTCTCCCTCAGAAAAGAAGAGCCGTTGATGCACAACTCCTAGGTGCGGCTTTATTGTATTACATTAGGGTTATTTTTTCTTCTTCATTTCTGAAATGTTTGCATCTCTTGCTGTGCTGGCGTGAATCAGCACATATTTGCAACTTCCTGTCTGTTTACTTTCACCACTTAAAAAGCTGCTTTTGGAGGAAGAATGCAGCTCTCTGTCCTCCTATCTGATGCAATGGCAAGACGGATTTCCGTTGGTGAGAAGTTGCACAATAAAGAGCTGACTCCTCCCTGAGAGGGTTAGAAGGATGAAAATTAAGTTGAGCGTTTGCAGCTAAACCTTGAAGCTAAGAGATTATTCAGTTTACTTATCTAACATATCTCCCAGCTCCGGAAAGATAACTTGTAGTGTGGGGAAGTTTCCAACTTCACTTTCCTCAACAGGCGTTCACCAGGGCTAGGGGCACTTTTAAGCATGTTGTTTCTTCTAGATCTGCCTTCCGCATCTTCAGCCCGCTTCTCTAAGACCTGTACGCTCTCCGATAGAGTCTGCAAGGTGGAGTCCATTCTCTGAGTCTTCGGCTGGAGTTCCGCAATAGTCTGCTCCATCGCAGTCACTTTATCTGCAAGTTTGCAGTGATCAGCGTGCAGTAAGGTTAGGTCCACATTATCGATGGTGGTTTCGAGGGAGGTCCTGGTGCGCTCAGTTGCCTCCAGTACTGAGTCTAGCTTGGCCTCAAGCGACAAGGAGCGCTCTGAAGGGTCCAGGCCATGCGACCCCCTGTCTTATGCTGCAGATGTCGTGGATAGGCGTGAGGAATGGTACCATACTCATTTTAGGATTTGTGATGTGCTCTAAGATGATTTGATAAACCATGATTGAAAAAAAAAAAACGTTTTCTCTCATGATTTTCTCATAGATGTCATAGAAAGGTACTTCAGAAGCTAAGCTGAGAGCACATTTTCTGTAAGTTTGCACAGGTAAAAGGCATTGTCCTGAATTGGGCATTCTATCATCACTGACAGGAAGCAGGTGTTAAACTAGTTTATTCAGCCATTACGAAGAAAGCACATCTGTAGTGTGAGGAAAAACAGAAAAACGGTTGACAACAGCTGCCAACACATCAATGTACTATGGGTCAAACCAAAGGGTCGAGGAAGGGAGAGGAGGGGAAATGAAAAAACAATAGAGGAGGCAATGACAACATATACCACTGGCATATATATGAGCAATAAAATGCATTATTATAAGGATTTGCCTAAGAGCTAGAGCAGGTACCTTTGGAACTGGGGGACTAGGTTCGAGTTCTACCATCAGCACAACACACTATGATTCTGGGCAAATCACTTAATCTTCCTGTGTCTAGTAAAAAAAAGGCTTTGTGTAATCTAAGCTCATGAAAATTGCTTTAGTGCCTTTGGCCAAGTTCACGCTATATGACACTGCAAAAATAGGTGATGAGGGAAAAGATAAGTGTAAGCGTCAAACCAAAAACAGTTGTGTTGCTTGGATGCTTAAACCACAAGTGATAGGGACAAGAATTTAATAATTTGGGCTAAAAGTCAGCAAAACTATAAACTCGGAGGTCAGGTGAATTCTTAGGGGAATGTTTGTGTAAGAGAATCAGAGAAGGTTCAAGTTTGAGAACGCGCTTATTGTTGGACATATCACTGTATTGCATCCATGTTACAAATCCCTGCAATACACAACTGATACATTGTATTCTGATGCTCTGGGACACCAGAATACTTTATGCTGGTCTCACCCCAGTGCTTAATTTGAGGCGGTAGTTTCCAGTGCTCAGCACCAGCACTTTATTGTCAACATCAGCACTTATGACAGCCTGCCACATAGTGGCACCATTAGTCTAATTTTGTGATGAGCACAACCACAGTTGTTTAATATTTCAATATACATAAAAAATGACAAATACCTGCCAACCAAAGCCATAAGTATTGCTTGGGTAGTAGGTATTAGTAATTTTTAATGTATTTAAAAAATATGAATTGTCACACTTCACTTGCAGGAGTGTGATGGTTAATAGTTGTGTTGGTGCAGTCACTGACAGCACTGGCATGGGCAATGGGTGGTGCAAGCTGCAGTAGCCTTCTGACAAGGGCCCTGGCACCTATGTTTTTACAAATTAAGCACTTTTCACCGTTGAGCCTGTGCAATGCATGCCGACGCAAAAACCTCCGCTGGCTCTGGTCCCCTCCTGCTGGTACTCCGCCTGCTCCATTATCGGGACAGGGACACTATTCTTCTCTGTAAATCTCCGAAGCTAGCTGAGATAAAAGTGGACAATGCAAACGTCATGTTTTTTTCGGATTACACAGTGCCAGTACGTCACCTCTGAGGGCTGGAGGTGCGTGACTTGCTCCTCTTCCCGGCAGGGTTGCATGTGGTGGCAGACGGTGTCACGCATTTATTTGACACCCCGGAGACTGCCTGGGAATGGCTAGAACCAACTGGACTGCGGAAGGTCCTGAGGTCACCACTAGACAAAGAGGTGACCCACATCTCGCCCAGGGGCCGCCGCCGCCGCAGGAATGGCCTGTGGCTTCTTGCTGACCCTTAAAGCCCCACCCGACCTGGAGCAGATGATTGTGGAGTGCCACCAGGTAATAAAACAAGCTGTTACACTTGCAAAAACTGTGCAGCACTCCAGTACTGATGATGGAACACCCTAGTCCTTGGGCGATGAGAGCTCTATATCTACTTAGCCCTCCCGCCTAGACTCAACAGGGCTGCCAGAAGTAACACAGCAAGCGGCAGAAATGATCGTATAGTCTGGTTGTCTGGACTACCGCGCTTTGATGTCTGATTTACTGTGATATATAGCTCATGTTTCTCTAATTAACATACAATTCCTTTCAGATTCCTGTGTACTAGAAGCCACATATCATTCAGAGTCATGTGAGGGCTTTACTACCATGTAGGTTTTGTAATACTGGCTGTTGTCAGTGTAAGCGGAAACACTCCTGTGCTGGTGCCCATGACTTGTTGCTACTCAGGGTTGCTTTGGTTGTAATTGATACATCTCCCACTCTTCTTCACGAACACCTCCACGGTTCTCACTTAGTGAACCTTGTTTTTCTAAGTTTGGGCGGGCACTTGTTTTGTGTGCTGCTCTAGTGGTATTCTTTCAATCTTTTTGGTTTTATTAGACATGTTTTGCATGTTTATAGCTTTACGTTATACACAATTCATGGATATCCCCTCCACTTGTGATACACAAGGCTGGGACATGTGCAGTCCCTGCTTGTCAACCCTATAGTAGGCACTGTGACACACACTAAAGTAGTAACCTAGAATGTGCATAGTATCCATTCTCCTGCGTGCTGCTATCTATTCATGTCATTCCACACATTGAGCTGCTTCAGGAGACCCATTTGACACACCTAGAAGCTTCCGGGCTGCAGCGGCAATGGCGAGGGCAGATTTTTGCAACTGATTTCTCCTCCTATGCTCGAGGGGCATTCATCTGGGTCCTACCAGGGGTGCCCTTCATGGCGGAGGATGGGGTGACAGACTCGGAGGGCTGCTATGTATTAGTTAAGGGCAAGTTAGATGGCGTTCATTTGCTTCTAGTCGATATTTATGCTCCTGATAGCGATCCGGCATCCTTCCTGCGTACACTTTTGACAATGCTGTCCCATTGGAATGGATTCCCTTGGCTTCTGAGGGGAGATTTTAACAGTGTCTTAGATGTTGACCTGGACTGATCATTCCCATCCCTGCCCTGTGCAGCTGCTGCATACAGCACGCAGGAACTAAGGGATTGGCTGCAAAGCTGGCAACTTATGGATATATGGCGCTCTTGCAATGCTACTAATTGGGTGAATTCCTTTTATTCAGTGCCCCATCTTCTTCATGTCAGGATAGCCCAACTGTTGCAGACATTGAATACCAGGGACGCACCCATTCAGACAACAATCCCTGGTATCTGGTGCTCGCATTGGGATGCCTGGAGGCCTCCTATTCCCACCTGGTGCTTACAGCCTTCGGCATTAGAAGACCCATCATTCCAATCCTCTGTTGGCTCAACTATTGATACCTATTTTGATCCTAATACTGGAACTGTGGGTCTAAGATCCACAGAATAGGATGCATTTAAAGTAGCATTGTTTGGGCATCAGCTGGAACCTGCATTGCTGTCTAGATAAGAATATCTCCCACATCGAGAATATATTCCTACGTCTCGAAATCGAGATAGCATGTGACCCACACTAAAAATCCTCGCTGGCGGCTGTGCAGTGTGACCGCTTATCTCTCCTGGAGTGATTGTGCTGCCTCAACTATGCTGCCCATTCGGCCAGGACACACACTGCGACTGAGAAAGCTGGAGCTTTTCTTGCCTGGCTGATTCCGCAAGAACAGCCAAGCTGACCAATCAAAACACTGCGCTCTGCTGCAGGCAATCTGCTTTACACACAGCATGAGATAACACAGAGAACTGACCTGATCTTATACCTCATTATATCAATCTGCAACAGTTGCTACTCCAGAACATGTCACCTCCTACCTAACGACATGGTGCTTGCCTTGCATCACACAGGAGCAGAGCATGGAGCTAGACGAACCAATCACACTCTTTGAAATTCAAGAGGCCATGTGCGCCCTGGGGAGACACCAGGGCCTGATGGCCACTCAGCATAATTTTATGAAGCTTATGCCCTGTTGTTAGCCCCCCAACTACAAGTAATGTATGAGGAGGCTGCATGTTTGCCTGTCTTCATTTGCGAAGTGCTCCTCATTTTACTACTTAAGCCAGACAGATCCCAGAGAATTGGGGGCCTATCTGCAGATATCATTACTTAACTCTGACTATAAAATTCTGGCAAAAAGACTGGCAGATCGTCTGGTGCCTTAGGTACCCACTTCACAACAGAAAGGATCAGAGGGCTGTTAAAGGTCTAGCATACATGCCCCCACCTAACTATAACTAAAGGTAAGTGTGAGGTTCCTACAAAATACAAAAGCACTGCATGCAGTTCAAAACCCCACATGGGGTTGTAGCCCCTTGCAGGAGCAAGAGCCATGCTTCATCATTGGGCAGCTCCAGGTTGGGCCGGTGCCTGCAATGCCCAGTGGGACCCACTGGACTGCTCTTTGCCAGAGATCCTTTCTGGTTGCCAATGTGAATGGTGAGGTGCAGTAGTGGTGTGGAGTAGATTGGTGCAGGAAAGGTAGATAAAAAATTACTAGGAGAGATCCAAAATCAGTTAATTGCGTAGGAGCCCCTGTCATGATTAAAAGCAAGAGAGCGAGTCAGTAATGGGCGCAATGATCTTTCTAACTCCGGTGTATGAATGGAATAAGGTTCACATGTTTCTTGCCTATTTAATGTCCCACATAGATCATGGCATTTCTTCAGGACCAGAAACCTAACCTACTCTCAGGAGGGGGTTGTGTTGAATGGATATTCCTATGTAATGCACCCATTGCAAAATAAGTGTGTAGTGTCTACCTGTTCTGTAAATAGCTGACCAACTTGATCACTTAAAAAGTAAAAAGTTCAATCGAGTGGCAGAGGGAACTCCTCTTGTGTGTCTCGCTTGAGTCCCGCAGAGCGTCTTGCCAGAGACCTACCTGTCCTCTACCCTCGCCGGAGTCATACTTACCTTAAGTGCATCTGAACCAAAGTGGCTTTGTTCCAGGCCATACCAGTTCCCTAAACCTGCTTCAGACAGATGGTCCCACTTGGGATGCCTAGCCTTAGATCTGGAGAAGGCCTTTGACTCTCTGGAGTGGTCCTTTCTGTTTGTGGTTCTGCCAAAGTATGTTTTGGGAAACCACTTTTTACGTCTGGTGCGCCTATTATATACGTTACCTGTTACCAGGTTTAAGAGGGGATCCCTCATATCTGACCCCATTGACATTTGCAGGGGCCCTTGCCAGGGCTGCCTCCTTTCTCCTTTACTGTTCTCCTTAGCTATTGAGACCCTGGCGGCAGACCTGCTTGCACCAAGGGGGTGACTGGGGCATACTCCTAAGTGATGGCATTCACATTATTTCACTCTATGCAGATGATCTGCTCATTTATCTCTGTGACATCTCTTCAGTGCATGCCACATTAGCCTATACCCTCCATATATGCTGACCTTTCTGGCTTGGGGGTCGGTCCTGTCTTTTCCTGCTGAACCCTGCTACGCCTAATCCGCATCTCACTCTGGCTGGAATCCGCCTCACCTGGCAACACACAACATCCCGCTATCTGGGTGTCATGATATATCATTCACATGCAGATTTACTTGAAAGCATCGTCACACTAGCTATCACCTTGCTGCGGGCACAGATGACATTCTGGAAGTGGCTGCACTTGGCGGTGGCAGGCGCATAGCTTTGCTTAAAATGGTTGCCCTTCTTCGACTTCTGTATTATTTTGCAAGCCTACCGATGTATATCTCTCCCCATTCTTCCGAAACTTTGAGCACACCATTAGAGAATTCCTATGGAGTGCCTCCCACTGTTGAGTGCACTTTCCAAACTTTTCCAAGTTTTGGCCTCTGTTGAGGTCTTAGAGGTGCCAGACATCGAGGGTACCAGTAATAGTTCCCCCTTATACCTTATTTTTAAACCAAGTTCATGACACAGGGACTAAGTTCTGTAATGGCAGCTGCAACATTTGTCTTCATGTTGTGGCCAGCCAATCAGATCACTCTGTCCCACGGAAAGGTACAGATTCTGCAGGACCGAAACAACTGTTGGTTAAAAAAGCCTTCTCAGCAAATTAGATCTTTCTGTTTTTAAAACTTTTAGTACTGTGGGGAGAGTCCTGTGGCACCAACAGCCAGATATCACTGTAATTTAAATACTAATTTCTTGCTGTTGAATGGATTTACACCAAATAATGAAAAGCAGATCTAACTTTCTGATAAATTTGGTGTAATTTCGTTGAACTTTTCTGTATCGCTTCCCAAAATTTCAAACAGCGTTTTGGGGCCTCCTCTTTCCCTTTGTCCCCACTTGACAGATGACCCTAAAAGATTCTAGGAAGGAGCTGAGGTGGATGAACTTTTGTTTTGGAAAGTTTTATAAATATTCATCCTTGGTGCTAAAGTTATAGCAAAACAAAAAACACGCTTCTCATGGATACTGTGACTAAGGGCCTAACTAGGACTTGGCGGATGGGTTGGGTTTAGATTTTAGCGGATGGGATATCTGTCACCGTTATGACTGACTAACCCATCCGGCGAGTTCTAAATCAGGCCCTAAGACTAACGTATAAATACACAGTGGTGAAGTGTGTGTATGTGTGCGTGAAAGCATATCTGTCACGTTTGTGATCGTAACAAGGCTCTGTTAATAACTTTGGTGCCGTTTGACAAATCTTAACGAAATTTTCAAAACTAATACAACAGCCAGTTCAGCTGCTGTGGGGAAAACTTTGGGGTGGTCCGTCGAGTGGGACCGAGAAAAAGGGGGAGTCGCAGAACATCTTTTCCCCATCCATTTCCTCATAGGGTCTTCAGACATGACTACAGCCCGAACCGCTGAACGGAATTACACAAAATTTGTCAGGAAGCCAGTTCTTGGTGCGTAGTTTGTGCTTTTTCTTATCTGGTGTAAACCCAGTCAGTAGTTTTCCAGTTATTAAAGGAAAAAGAAATATAGATATCTGGGCAGAGCCTAAGCACAGATCTTATGGTGAGATCTGATTGGCTATCAGCACTTCAACCAGAAAGGGATGACAGCCATCTTGGGGCCAATATACATGACAGCACCCACTGAAATGCATTGTAGTGAATGGCAGGTTTTGAGAGTCACAAAAAGGAGAACATATAAAGGGTGATAACAGATTTTAGTTACAATATAAATCATTTATTGATGGTACCTTACTACTTTTATGTAGTGGTTTATGTAGTGATCTGGTGTATTCTAAGATGATTTCACCCCATGAAAAAAGCTTCTGCTGGGATTTCATGAATCATGTTAAGAGAAAAATGTTTTCTCACGATTTTCCCATAGAGGTTATCGGAGGTGCTCCAGAAGCTTAAGTGAGACCATATTTTCTGTAAATTCACACTATCTTACTCAGCAAATCTGACATTCTCAGTAAAACATGAACTTCCAACAGGAGCTGGCTGTCCATTGATGATTCCCTTGCATTCTACTGCAGCCTCCCAGAGTGTTCTAAAGAACAACTAGAGCGCTAACAGACTTACTTATGACAAAAGTGTGGCACACCTGAAGCCATCTTGATTGAATCAAACTGGTAAACCTTAAAACATTTAATTTAGAAAGGAACAAAAAGAGGGGGTTCATTTTGTCATAGAAATTATGGTTAGTGCTGTAGAAAGAAAAATTAGGACATGTTTTAAGTGAGTTCTCAAGTATATTCCTCTTCTATTTCATTAAAACATTCTGACAGGTAGACTAAAACATACACTTTCAACACCAGGAGAAGACTGCCAGTTAACTTCCTGGTGATCAGCAGCTTCAAGTGTGTGTTGTAATGAGAAACTAGAGTGCTAACATTTTGAATTTATGCCAAATGTTTGGCACATCTGAATGCCATCTTGATGGAGTCGAAGTGGAAAACTGTCAGCATTTTCTACTGAGGATACTGCAGTAAATGAGGAAATTAAGGAGCTTCAAAACAAATAAGTCTCCCAAGATGTCCACCAAAGAAAAAAGAGCCAAATGTAGCACAAATATCACCCACACAGTGCCCAAGTAGAGCCCAGAGACAAAAGTGTGCAAAACACTTAATTTGTCTTTTTGCAGTTTTATGCAGGGCAGACTTCACCTGAAAATATTGGAGTGCTTTACATGAGCATCAGACACATTACACAAGGACACATTTATTTTGTTTTAGGCATTGGGAGCTTAAGTGATTTGCCCAGAATCACAGGATGTCAAGATGATGCCAAAACTCAAACCTGGTTCCCCAGTTGCAAAGTGTGCAGCTCTGGTCGTACTGCCACATCCTCTCCTTTAAGTGTAACATATAATCAATTAATGAACTGGATAAAAAATGTAAAGATAGCGAATAATTTTAAAGTGCTTTGTTGCTATTTGAGAACTCAGAAATATGTGCTAATTTTAGTTTTTTAGAGCACTAACCATATTTCTATGGAAATAAGACCCTCTCATTTATATTATTTTTGAAGGAAATGCTTTAGGTAGTGATAGAGCGGAACGTGGTAACAATTTACCTGCGTTCGGACGCTCTTTAGGTCGATGAATCTTTTGACTAAGTGGGAACTCTCTGTACTCTTAATCGATCAATCACCTTATATTGCTCATCAATAACGAACATAAGCAACACCTTGAACGACATAACACTTAACAATTAATCCAGAATACATTTCGGCGAACCCTGACCTTTCAGCCAGGAATAACCACACCAGTTTATTGCAAAGTTAGTGAGTTTATTTCCCTATATTAACAAGGCTAGCACGATATAGATGTGTCTCAACACCAAATGATAAACATAAATGAACATTAATAGCTGTCCATATCGTCGGAACAAGTGTAATCTATGTAGCATTTGAATCACAAGGCATTCAATAGTGGCAATGCAAATCACTAATACGATAATCTGCAATGGGCTAATTGCGTACATTTAGTCAGCATAACAAGATCTCAAATTGCATCGTGCGGCATATGGAATCCTCGTCTAACCTCAAATTAGCATCAGCATGTGGGACTTCATGCAAAAACAATTTGGCAACATCAATTTAGAAAACTCCTAGCTAGGGTCCTTATCAAAATCAGCAGTTGGTTACCTAAAAGAAACACAATGCAATTTTACAATTTCCTTTCATAATTACCAATTCCGATCAGCAATCAATTAATTCTTCGTCTCACAGGTATCGTTTCTCGATCAGCATAGGGCCGGGACGAAAGGGGCAAAGGTGAACGGGGCAATTGCCTCTCGGCGGCAAGATAAGACTACTACTTCATGCAAAGGGGCAAATCAAAGTTAAAGTCTCTAGGGCAAGAATCATTAAGGTCTCTTTCTCTCGATTAGAGAAAGCATCAAAGTCTCTCAAAATGGCGTCGCAGCAAAGTGGGTCATAGTAGCTACGAAGTCAAAATGGCGGGATGTCCGAAGATAGAGAGAGCTTCCCTCTCGTGCACCTGGGTTTTATAGACAACAGTTCAAGTCCAGTAGGGTCTCCATTGGAGGGTTCATAGGTTAGCTTCAAATTGACCAATCAAAAGCGACAGTTCTCAAGCTTTTACTTAAGCATACATTATCCTTGGAGATGGGTACGCAAATTGCAACATTGTCTCTCGATTAGCTTACTCTCAGAGCCTCCATTGTCCGCACCTGCAAGTCGACCTTGAATTAAAGAGAAAATATGCCATGCTGGCACCAACTTTAAGATAAGCATGTGAACAGTCTCTGTGGAAAAGTACAGCTTCAAGCAGAAATACACGTTTAATAGCACAGTGGAAAAATACGAACATCTAAACCGTGAGACCAGACAACTAGGCCAAAGCCTCCGCTAAAGTAGTGCTAAGCTAAAGCATTTCAAATAAGCAAATCGTAGCACACGTTTATGATTATGTCGGATTAGTGCAATTCTAATACACCACGTTATATAAAGCACGCATATAAATGATGGCAAACTACTCTGAGGGCACATTTTGTCCCCGTACAATCTTCATTAATTCGGTTAATGTCACACACGATTATGTCAGCACTACGTTTATGCGTTAATAGATCAAAACCTTCATTTTCTGCTTCATCAATCCCTCCTCTGATGACTACTTGTCATCATACAAATTTAGCCCACAAATTTTATCCCATTAAAATTCTGTCAGCTCCCTTTTCCTTTTAGTTCCCCTAGTTTGCGCTTTATATTCTTCTGCCATTCTTTTCATTATTTTCTCCTCCTTTCTTCTTTTAATTCTTTCCATAATCATTATTATTCCCCTTTTTATTCCCCAAATTCCAAATACACAAATTATTACTATTAATATTCCTTCTATTATTTTCAATAATATTCCATTCCAAATTCCCCCAATCCAATGTCCCACTGAAGCAAGTCCCTTTCCAACCTTCTCCCACACTCCTGGTTCTTTCAGTTCTTTCAAATCTGTACTTTCTTTTGTTAGATTAGCAAGCATAGTTTTAATCTTCACACTATTATCAGGTATATAGGTGCAGCAGTGACGTGCACCAATCATTTTGCAAACGCCTCCATCCTTTGCTAAAAGAATGTCTAAAGCAAGCCTATTTTGAAGAGTCATAGCTCTTTCCGCTGCAAGTTCAGCATCCATCAGGATTATAGCACCTGAAAACTTTGTCAACATGTTATCCACTATAGTAGACAACTTCCTTATTTTGATGGAATTCAGCACAACTCCCAATGAAGGAATCATAGCTCCAAATATATCACCTACCACAGCAGCTGCGGTCTCTCTTTTCTGGATACGATGGGATCCAGGTGTCTTTTCAATCATCGATATGTCATCCAGTTGATAAACCTTTGGAAACACTATACCCAAATAACATCTTCCCCACCATCCCTTTGGAAGACGATAATAGGCATTATGCCCACAAATATAATACACCCCTGGAATGACAGGGTCAAGTCCGTCCATCATGAATGTCCATTTGGCCTTAAAAATAAACGTATGTTTGCATTCACTCGCTCCTACAAAAATATTATCATAGTAAGATTCACCTCGATATATACAAAATTTCCCTACATGCCAAGCATCTAAAGCAATTTTCCCTTGTGTCTTTATAGCAGCAAAGTCATAATTATCTACTGAAGTCCTCTTATGCAGTTCTTTTTCTAATTTCGCCTTCATTTGAGCCCTTCTATCATCTGTGCGATCTAAAAAGCTTATTTCTACAGCAGAGACGGAGCAAGTAAGGTTCTCCCTATGAGCATGAGCCGTTTCAAAAGGTTGCATTGGCTTGAAAAAGTCCCTCATAATTTTGTAATCCCAATATTTTGCAGTCTCGCTTAGCTGTGCTATTATAGGAACATAAGCAAAGGTAACATCATAATTTGAGAAAAAATACTGTATGTTAGATTGACCATAAAACCTAGACATTACTATACTACATGTAATCCCGTATGTAAGAGGCATGTGGTGATAAGTCACCCCTTCCTTTACTGATGTCGGTATCTGTGTACACACATAACAATCCTTCGCATCCATAGTCTCAACATACTCTGTTAATAAGCGATAGAAAACGTTATACGAAAGCTCTTTCTTATCATGCAAGAGCCTCTCATCCATTGCTAGTCTTTTCAATGGTGTTAGTTCAGTGACAGTAACAGGAACAATAGTAGAAGCAGCAATAGTCTCATTCTCACCCTTTCCATGCATTCCAAACACAATTGTCATTATTATTAGTACACATGTTAATACCAAGCTTATACAAACGTTTTTACAATACTTCTTTCTATTGTTTTGCATAGCGTACCCAGGCATGATCTGTATAGAATCAGAGAGCTAGAAGCACCTATAAATGAAACTACTTAGCAATTCAGTTACAAAGCTTGAACGAGCACAATGTTCACACCGTCTTCTTCAAAAGGCCAGTCACTTCTCGGTTAGCAGCATTTGTCTCAATTCGGTTTAGCAATGTCTCAGCTGGTTGTTTGTTTCACGTTAGATTGCAGCAAGCAATACCATTTACTACCGTTTCAATCAACAGAGTCTATGAAACTTTTCTTTTCTATTGGTATCTCTTCTTCTTCTTCGTTCTCGATGCTTAGAGATACAAACTCATCAGTCCAATCATCATTTACCGCATATGCCCATTCAGGACCGGAATACCTCTTGTTTGGTATCCTTTTCCTCTTCAATTTTGCTTCTCTCTTTGATTCTGCTTCGCTGGCACTCTCCTCCTTCGCCAAGTCCTTTTCCTCACTTGACGATTGTTCCACGACAGTCACTTCCTTTCTTTTCTCTTTCACTTTCGGCCTTCCTCCTTCGTTCAAACCTTCTTTACCCTTTTCTTTTATCGGTGATATACTTAGTCTTCTTTTTGCACCGTGTCCATTTGATGGACCTGCGATCTTTTCTGTAGAGGTTTGAGCTCTTTCGTTCTGTTCTTCTTGGTTCCCACCTTCAGGGGAATCAGTCACGTTTCCCTTTTCTTTTTCTATATCGTCTGTTTCTGGGAAAGCCCCCTTCTGCTCAGGCTCTCCTGCCTTCTCACTCTCTTCGAGCCCTTCGTCACCGTTACTTTCTTCAGGCTCTGTATCACTTTCAGCTGCTTCAGGTTCCTTGTCACCTTCAGCTGCTTCAGGCTTTTTGCTACCCTCAGCTGCTTCAGGCTCTTTGTCACCTGCAGCTTCGTCGTCGCTGTCTGAACTTTCTCCTTGGTCTTCCCCAAGTGAGTCGGACTCTTCGTTCTCCAATAATATCTCTTTTTCTCCTGCTGTTGCTTGTTCGCTTTCAGTTCGCTTTTGTTCTGTCCCAGCACTCGGCACCGTTTTATCAGGCACTGGTAGTTTCAGCGCTTCAACTTCCTCATCTGTGGGACACAGCACCTTCTTTGTATGACTGGCGTGAATCCAGTTGGGAACCCCCGCACACTTCACAGCGGTAGTTGTCGTCAGGATCACTTGGAAAGGGCCTTTCCAACGGGGTTCCAGACACGACTTCCTCACGTGCTTCTTTATCACGACCCAGTCACCTGCTTTCAGTGCGTGTCCTGGACCTTGGATCGGTGGCAAGGTGGTCGCTTCCACCTGGTGAGAGAAAGAGCGAACCACGTCAGCCAGACCTTTGCAGTAGTCTAACACCATATCATCTGTAATATTCAAAAGCATGTTTGCGGGAACTGCAGGAAGTCTCATAGCCCTGCCCATGAGAATTTCGTGCGGAGACAATCCAGTTTTTCTATCAGGAGTGTTTCTCATTGACATTAGCACTAAGGGCAATGCGTCAGGCCATTTCAAATTTGTTGATGCACATATTTTTGCCATTCTTGATTTCAGCGTACCATTCATCTGCTCCACCAGTCCTGATGCTTCAGGGCGATAGCTACAGTGCAGCTTTTGCTCAATGTTCAGTGCTTCGCAAAGTAACTTCATCACCTCGTTATTGAAGTGACTTCCCCTATCTGATTCTAAAGAGATCGGGAATCCGAAACGTGGTATCAACTCTCTCAACAATAGCTTTGCAACTGTAAGGCTGTCATTTCTACGTGTGGGGTATGCCTCAATCCAATGACTAAAAATACACACAACCACCAACACATATCTTAAACCTCCATGCACAGGCATCTCAATGAAGTCCATCTGCATACGACTAAAAGGACCGCTTGCCCTACCGATGTGGCTCGCGTTCACAACTGTTCCCTTTCCTGGGTTCATCTGTTGGCAAGTGACACATCGATGGCAAACTGCTTCTGCAGCTTGACGAAATCTGGGGTTAAACCAATCAGTTTTGAACAATCTTATCATGGCATCTCTCCCTAGGTGAGCTTGCCCATGATAGAACCGCGCAAGCTGTGATAAGAGACCATTTGGCAGAACAAATTTTCCCTCATGTGAAACCCATAGCTCGTCTTGTCTCTTTATACATTGTGATTTAATCCAAGAATCTCTTTCATCCTCCCTGACATTACTTTGTAGTGCTTTTAGTTCTTCTATTGTATCTACGACCTTCAAGGCAAATGCTTCAGCTGGTTCGAGTTCTGGTTCACTTATTGTATTCCAATCATCCCTTAGCAATATACAGTTCAAAGCGCAAAATCTTGCAACTTGATCTGCATAGGCATTTCCCAGAGACACATAATCCTGTCCTTTCGTGTGAGCACTGCACTTTACCACTGCAACTTCAGCTGGCACTTGAATGGCATGTAACAACTCCCTTATTCTCTCCCCATTTTTCACTGGGGATCCTGAAGAAGTCAGGAAACCTCTCTGTGACCACAGTTGTCCAAAGTCATGCACAATCCCAAACCCGTATTGGCTATCAGTGTAAATGGTGACCTTCATCAATGCAGACAATTGACATGCTCTAGTAAGGGCTACAAGTTCTGCTACTTGTGCAGAATAGACTCCTTGGAGCCATCCCGCTTCCAAGACCCCTGTCACAGTACATACAGCATATCCTGCTTTCAAAATTCCCACCCCATCTCTTAGACATGAACCATCAACAAAAAGAATTTGGTCATTTTCATCAAGTTTGGTATCCTTAATGTCCGGTCGGGGTTTTGTGCAAAATTCAGTCACCTGAAGGCAGTCATGCTCGACGTCTTCAGCGTTCTCAATTTCAGCATTTTCTCCAGGAAGCAAGGTAGCTGGGTTCAACGTGGTGCACCTTTTCAGCTGCACATTCGGTGAGCCCAGAATAGTCGTTTCATACCTTGTGAGTCTTGCTCCAGTCATGTGCTGCGTTCGGGATCGGGTCAAAAGTATCTCAACTGAGTGAGGGACCATGACTGTTACTGGGTGTCCCATCACTATTCCTTCACTCTGAGTGAGGCTGATACCAACTGCTGCTACGGCACGCAAACACCCTGGGAGTGCTGCTGCAACCGGATCCAAAGTAGCGGAAAAATATGCTAGTGGTCTGTTCACGCCACCATGGGCTTGAGTCAAGACAGACAAAGAGCATGCATCACGTTCATGGCAAAACAATGTGAAAGGCTTCGTGTAATCAGGCATACCTAAAGCTGGAGCCCTGCACATGCATTCCTTTAATTCAACAAAAGCATCCATCTCATCCCCTTTCAGTTCGATCTGATCCAAGGCATCCTTCTGGGTCAATTTCAGTAGAGGCTTTGCTAGAGACGAGAAGTTGGGAATCCACTGGCGACAGTATCCCACCATTCCCAAAAACTTCCTCACCTCCTTCCTTGTCTTTGGTGGACTCATTTGAAGTACACTGGTAATTCTTTCCTTCATTATTTTCCGTGACCCTTTCTCTATCTGGTGACCCAAGTATTTCACTTTCTTCTGACAGAACTGCAGTTTGGAAGGAGACACCTTGTGTCCATTCCCTCCCAAATGGTTCAACAGAGCAATGGTATCGGCTGTGCAGCCACTTTCTGTCTTTGATGCAACCAGTAAGTCGTCAATGTACTGTACTAAGGTTGACTCGAATGGCAACTCTAACTCTTCCAAGTCTTTCTTTAGAACCTGATTGAATATCGACGGTGACTCAGAGAACCCTTGAGGAATTCGACACCAACTGTATACTCTGTCTAGGAATTTGAAACAAAAGAGGAATTGGCTGTCCTCATGAAGAGGCACAGAAAAGAATGCTTGTGACAAATCGATGACTGAGAACCACTCAGCTTCGCAAGGGATCTGAAACATTATCACAGCCGGATTCGGTACGACAGGGCAGCACTTGATTATGATGTCATTTATTTTTCTCAAATCCTGTACAAATCGGACTTTCCCACTTGGCTTCATTAGTCCCATTATCGGTGAATTACATGGGCTGCTTAATACTTCTTTCAGTACGCCCTGCTTCACGAATTCGTCAATAAGTTGGGCAACTTTCATGAGGGTATCTTGTGGCATGTGGTATTGTGGGGTCTGGGGAAAGATCGCATTGGGCTTTACCATCACTTTTACTGGTTCTACTCCTTTCATCAATCCCACCTCTTTCCCTGTCATGTCCCACACTTCCTTTCCGACTGTTTCCCGTAATTCTGCTGGGATATCTTCTTCAGTTATCATTGGTAAAAGACAAATCAGAGGATACTCTTCGTCAACTGTTTCTATCTCATCCCCCTCTACACTGTCCTCGTCTTCCCCATCATTGCTCGTCTCTATTGTTATTCCTTCGTTTGAACACATGATCGAGCAACCCAATTTACACAATAGGTCTCTTCCTAACAGTGCTATCGGGCTTGAGTCACACACCACAAACTGATGTACCCCTTGATAGTTACCAATGTTGACTGGTATCGGATCTGTTATTGGGTTCGTCAGATGCCTGTTTGCTACTCCCACCACTTGAACTGTCCTCCCTGAGAGTGGCAAATTTGGTACTTCACTGCTCTTAACAGTTGAACGTGTGGCTCCCGTGTCAACCAAGAATGAAACACAATGACCCATTACTCTTCCTTCTACGTACGGACCCCTTTGATCGACTTCCAAGGATGCCGCAAGCACACAGTCTCCTTCCTCTTCTGAGCTTTCACTCTCCCATACGTTGTTTATTCCACTCTCACTGTGTAATGGGAACTGTTGTACTGTGCCGTTTGTGCTCATTACCTGACCCGTTACCTGTGGAGGAACCATCATTTGCTGCTGACTCATTGGTGCCAAAGGTATTTGCATCTGCTGATTAGGTACCATAGGTAACTGCTGTTGCATCGGCTGCATCTGCGTCATCTGCACACGGGGCATCTGCATCTGCTGCGGCTGCATAGGTTGTAATCCCTGCAATTGATTTATGGTCTGAAAATTTGGGTTTAGACCTCATTTTCGGTCCTCTCATTGTCTGAAATGCATTGACATCATTGTTTTGCTGACCAACACCTACACCTGCACCTGCACCTTCCTGCACCACCATCGGGCACTCGCGCTTCCAATGACCGACGTTTCCGCACGCGTGACACGGCATCACCTTCTTCATTGCCTGCACACCCGTCACAACAGTGTTCAAATCCGGACCATTATTCACAAAACCTCCTCTACCTCTGCCTCTGCCCTGTGGCTGAAACGTCATGTTTCCTTGCAACTGCGGCTGCTGTTGCTGAAACACCATGTTTCCCTGCAACTGCGGCTGCTGTTGCGGTACCTGCTGTTGGAACCCTTGCATCCCTGGCAACCCTTGCAAGCCTGTCTGAGCCGCCTTAAGCTGCATCATCATCACCTTCTCTTTCAGCTTTTTCTGTTTCACCTCAATTTCATCGCTACAGTATTTCGCATAAGTCAAGACTTCATCAATCGGTTTCGACTGCCAGCAGATCAAATGCGATTTTATCATCTGACTTATCTCTGGTCTCAGCCCTTCCACAAATCTGAACACAAAATGAAGCATATCCTTCGCCTCGATTGCTTCCGTGCCACTGTAATTCTTGAACGCCTTCAACAACCTCTCATAGTAACTATGAATCGATTCTTTAGCCTCTTGGGCAGTTCGATCAATTTTCTGCCAATCCACATTTTTCGCGGCAACCTTCGTCTTCAAATGCTCAATCACCTTATAGTACAGACACATCACCATAGGTGATGGTGCGCCCGTCTCTCTGTCTCTCTCTGGTTCACTTGTCGGCCAACCTACAGCTCTTTTGCAATCCTCCCACAAATCTGCCGGAACCACAATCTCGAATAGAGTGTTCAGGTCTTCCCAGAGACATTTGGCAAGCTTCACAAACCTATCAGTCTGTTGATACCATTCGATCGGCTTCTCTCTCAGTTTGGGAAAATCATTTGTAAAAGACTGAATATCGCTCCTGTGCCATGGTACATGTACTAATTTTCCCCCTGCTGTCTCCCTCATTGGTAACATAGTTACTGTATCACTACTCTGCGGTCCTTTCTCATTGTGCTCTGTGGCACTGTCCCTCCTCTTATCCTTCCTCTTTACCCATCTGCTTTCCCACTTGTCTAAGCACCTCCACACTTGGGCACTCTGCAACAATTCTCTAAGGTGTGCCTTCATGCCTGCTGATCTCATGTGTTCAAAATCTGTGGTCCCAAAATCCAACCTATAGCTCCTGCTCAAGTGTTTCGTCTTGCCTATGTCAATCCCGTTCCTGTCTGCTACTTCCTGCAAACTTTTATGTACCTTGTTTACCTCTTTCGTGATCTTTGGACATAGATACCTCAATTCCTCTTCCGTGTAGGATTCTAACCTGTTCACACCCATATTCCCTTCCACCAATTCTTGTGCTTCCATGTTCAGCCTCATCCTGCTCAAGTAATCGTCTCCTTTCCCACTGTCTGAACTTTGTGTGGAATTTAAACTGTTGAACCATTGTGTCAGCTGTTGCGCATTTACCCCCATCAGTGTAGCATTCACATCGACTGCCATCGATGGTTGCGGCAACTTTTCAGTGTTCGATGTTAATGGTATTATCAGTGGGGGGCTCGACCTCACCAGTGTTGACTGAGCGCATACGGGACTAAACTCCATCAAGGACCCAGACCCAGTTGGCTGAGTCGCTATCGGAGTTATCCCTGGAGTGTTTTCTATGCACCTTCTTTCTGTCCCATTCTGCAGCATTGGTCCCTGACTGCTCATACCTAAGTTAGGCTGACTATACAAAGGTACCACTGGACCTACGGTAATGGGCAGTGATATTGCATCTGGATTCTGTCCATTTCCCATATTCTGAGGCATGTTCATCCCCATATTATGGGCCATCATTGCCGGCATGCCCATCTGACTCCCCGTCATTTGAGCATGAACATTTCCTCCCTGCATTTGCTTTTGAGGCATCATAAACTGAGTTGATTCAGCTTGTGCCATTGTTGGGTTGTAACCATTCTGTACGCCCCTTACGGTCGGATCTAGAATCATTCCTCCACTATTATCACTGCTGTAGTACCCTGGCATCTGCGGCTGATAATGTTCTGCTGGTTTCAACACGGGCACATCTGGATACATTCTCCTAACCTGCGGTATCTGTGGGGTGAGCAGTAAACTCGGATCCTTAGATCCCGATGGTGCTCCTGTATTCTGCGTTTCACTGTTCTGTACCGATGCCGGAGGGGCAGAACTGGTACTTGGACCTTGTCCATTCTCTGCATAAGGTGGTGGACGGTCGTTCAGCAATTGCATTATCAACTCCTCATCCTCTAACTCCTCTTCTCTTCTCAACTTTTCCTCGTCCTCTCTATCCTTGGAACACTTTCTGTCTGTCTTACAGGTAGCTTTCTTACCTGTCTCCTCTTCATCCTTAGTAATTGCGGGGAACAATTTTATTCCCTGCAATACATCTGACCTCCACACCTTCTGCGCATTATCCCACCTAGCATCTGCTAGTGTCTTTTCTACCTTCCTCATCCTTGTTTTAAACTTGTTCTTCTGTTGCTGTCTAGCCATGAGTTCCCAGATTGCTAGAGCCTCAAACTGTGCTGGCCTTGGAGGCACCTTCATGTCATACATCGTGAATCTCAAATTCTCTAGGACCCTTATATTGAATGTCCCATGTATCGGGAATGCTACGCTCCCATGTTTCTCTGTCCACTTGTGCCATTGCTTTAGCCAAAGACACGGAGCTACCCCTTTTTCCTCCATTACAATGTAAGCTGGTGTGCCCTCGGGCGGCGTCTCCTCCCCTACGCTCGCTTTTATATAAGACTCTCCCTTCATCGCGCTCCTAAATGCTTTAAGGAATTTCATTTTTCTCGTCTTTTAATTCACAAAGTTTATAATCAATAGGTCACTTTTATTCCACAAAATTTGTAATCAATAGGTGACTTTAATTCCCGGAATACTCTTCACTTGCCTTTCCCCTTTCTAATCGAGTCCCACGGACTGCGTCCAATCCGTGCGCGACCCTTCTCTCCAACCAACCTATCCCAGCGCGGCTCTTAGTGACGTCACACTCACACACTGCGGCTGACAAAGCCTCGCGGCTAGTCCTCCTTCACTCAGTTCCTCCCGTAACAACTTTTTGCATGTATCGCGAGCTACCAAAAAAAAAACTAAAACAGATCTGTCGGTTTACTACAGGAAGGGTAACATAATCGCTTCAGGACCTTAGGGACTTTTCGCCAGCCTCGGCCACTATTCGATCTCTTTCACCAGCCTCGGCCGCTATTCGGTCTTTCTCAGTCCCCACATTCGCAAGCAAATCTGACCCGCAGACCTACTCTCAACTTGTCAATGATCTGTTCTAGTGCACTTTAGAATCTTGTCAAAGCCCGAAGTCGAAGTTTCTTTCACTCCCTAACACACGTACCCACTCGTTGACCACGCCCGATCAACCTACTAAACCGCCCAGACCACAACATGGATCAACATACTCCGGAGTCTCTTGACCTCGCAGGGCCCGTCTCAACAACAACAACCACGTGGACCTTTTTATGCACAAAGCGCCAGACGCACATGAAGTTCGACGACTTCCCTACTCTCGTACTCGGAGCCGCACCTCCGCTATCTCCATGAAGTTCGACGACTTCTCTACTTCTACACTCGGAGTCGCGCCTCCGCTATCCTTAAAGAAAAATCCTCACAACCTTTTCACACACTCTGCGGCAATAAGCTGTGCAAGCGCAAAACCCTAACTTCACTCATACCATCACTAGTACCGCCAACGCTGTTTCCACATCTCCGTTCTCTCCATTCGCAAGCTCCGAGATCCCGGGAAAGTCGCGGTGGACCTAGCCCATCATCATTCTGTCAATCGTTTTATCCAAGAAAAATCTAATTCAACTTCTCGAATGGGGCCTCAAAATGCGTAACCGTTAATTCGACACTATGTACTCTAATGGTACAGGGTCCCAAAAGATGTAACCGTCCTCTGCTACCATCTACTGATAGAGCGGAACGTGGTAACAATTTACCTGCGTTCGGACGCTCTTTAGGTCGATGAATCTTTTGACTAAGTGGGAACTCTCTGTACTCTTAATCGATCAATCACCTTATATTGCTCATCAATAACGAACATAAGCAACACCTTGAACGACATAACACTTAACAATTAATCCAGAATACATTTCGGCGAACCCTGACCTTTCAGCCAGGAATAACCACACCAGTTTATTGCAAAGTTAGTGAGTTTATTTCCCTATATTAACAAGGCTAGCACGATATAGATGTGTCTCAACACCAAATGATAAACATAAATGAACATTAATAGCTGTCCATATCGTCGGAACAAGTGTAATCTATGTAGCATTTGAATCACAAGGCATTCAATAGTGGCAATGCAAATCACTAATACGATAATCTGCAATGGGCTAATTGCGTACATTTAGTCAGCATAACAAGATCTCAAGTTGCATCGTGCGGCATATGGAATCCTCGTCTAACCTCAAATTAGCATCAGCATGTGGGACTTCATGCAAAAACAATTTGGCAACATCAATTTAGAAAACTCCTAGCTAGGGTCCTTATCAAAATCAGCAGTTGGTTACCTAAAAGAAACACAATGCAATTTTACAATTTCCTTTCATAATTACCAATTCCGATCAGCAATCAATGAATTCTTCGTCTCACAGGTATCGTTTCTCGATCAGCATAGGGCCGGGACGAAAGGGGCAAAGGTGAACGGGGCAATTGCCTCTCGGCGGCAAGATAAGACTACTACTTCATGCAAAGGGGCAAATCAAAGTTAAAGTCTCTAGGGCAAGAATCATTAAGGTCTCTTTCTCTCGATTAGAGAAAGCATCAAAGTCTCTCAAAATGGCGTCGCAGCAAAGTGGGTCATAGTAGCTACGAAGTCAAAATGGCGGGATGTCCGAAGATAGAGAGAGCTTCCCTCTCGTGCACCTGGGTTTTATAGACAACAGTTCAAGTCCAGTAGGGTCTCCATTGGAGGGTTCATAGGTTAGCTTCAAATTGACCAATCAAAAGCGACAGTTCTCAAGCTTTTACTTAAGCATACATTATCCTTGGAGATGGGTACGCAAATTGCAACATTGTCTCTCGATTAGCTTACTCTCAGAGCCTCCATTGTCCGCACCTGCAAGTCGACCTTGAATTAAAGAGAAAATATGCCATGCTGGCACCAACTTTAAGATAAGCATGTGAACAGTCTCTGTGGAAAAGTACAGCTTCAAGCAGAAATACACGTTTAATAGCACAGTGGAAAAATACGAACATCTAAACCGTGAGACCAGACAACTAGGCCAAAGCCTCCGCTAAAGTAGTGCTAAGCTAAAGCATTTCAAATAAGCAAATCGTAGCACACGTTTATGATTATGTCGGATTAGTGCAATTCTAATACACCACGTTATATAAAGCACGCATATAAATGATGGCAAACTACTCTGAGGGCACATTTTGTCACCGTACAATCTTCATTAATTCGGTTAATGTCACACACGATTATGTCAGCACTACGTTTATGCGTTAATAGATCAAAACCTTCATTTTCTGCTTCATCAGTAGTAATGTTTTGATTACATCAAGATGATGTCAGGTGAGCCACACTTTTGTAACAAATATAGAATGTTAGCAATCTAGTTGTTCATTAGAATACTGTGGGGAGGCAGAGATCAAGGGCACAGACTCAGATAATTGAGGCAGGGAGGAGGGTGCAGAGGCATCAAGTTGAACATGCTGGGCTGGCGGGAGGGGCAGTGGCAGCACAAGGAACCATGGAGGGCTGGGAAAAGGGGGCAGGGGAAACGAACCAACCTTGCAGGACAGGCAAGAGAGGCTGTGGCAATATAACAGACCATTGAGGGCAGAAGGAAGGTGTAGTGCAGTACAACCATACATGCAAACGGACCTGATTCAGGCAGGAGATTCCGATGTTTTTAAGCCTAAAAGGGCTTTATTTTATCTGTCTCTTGCCTACAATATCCTCTTCTTCAATGTAAATCATTGGATTTTTTTTCAAAATCTCCCTCTTACCAAGTTAAAAATGTTGGCAAGTATGGTACATTAGATCACGGAGGGCAGGAGGAATGAGGTAGGGAACTTGGAATGTGCAAGAGGGAGATGGGCAGGGGCATCAAATTGACCTTACTGGGCAGACGTCAGGGGTTGCAGCGGCGCAATACACCACACAGGGCCAGCGGCCCGGCAGTGCAGCACAACGGACCACGCAAAGCAATATGGAGGGACAGGGCCGTGCACATGGTCTACAGAGAACAGAGGGGAAAGAGGCGAGGGCAGCAAGCCGACTATACCAGGCAAACCGAAGGGGCAGTTACATCATAAGGGTCGGTGAAGGGCAGGAGTGAGGGGGGCAGAGGCACGACAATGGACCAGACAAGGCAGGAGTGAGGGGATAGGGCCCTGCACATGGAAAACACAGGGCAGAGGGTGCGGGGCAGGGCAGGAGCTGCAAACTGACCATGGATGGCAGTTGGACAATGGTGGATAACAGTGGGCACTGGAAGCACAACATGCCATGGAGGACAACAGTGGGACTATAATGTCATACACACAGACAATGGAGGGAAGGTAGGAGGGGGTCAGAGACAGCAAACTGACCACACAGGGCAGGTGGGAGGGGCTGTGGCAGTACAGAAGACCATGCATGGCAAGCGGAGGGTTAGTGCCAGGACATCGGCCCTGGTGGGCAGGAGGGGCATGCACAAAGGACCATGGAGGACAGAAGGGAGGGGTAGAGGCTGGACACAGACAAGTGAGGGCATGGGAAGGGGCTTCACAACATCACAAAGGCAGGCAGGAGGCCAGAAGGATGTGACAGCAAAATGGACCATGCAGGGCATAAGGGAGGGGGCAGGTTCATGGACTCGGACAACAGAGGGTAGGGTGGAGGTGGTTACGGTAGCAAGCTCACTGTTCAGGACAGATGGGAAGGGCACTGGAAGAAGAACGGGCACACAGGACTGTAATGAGGGAGCAGGTGCTTGGACTTGGACAATAGATGGCTAGGATGAGATTCGTGGAAGGAGCTGCAATGGGGTGGGGGGGCGCACAATGCCAGGCCATGCCCTGCATCCAGCCCCCCACCATGCAATGCGATGGGCATCTAACCTAACGTTACAAAACACTAGAAATCCACTGAAAAGAAACAAAGGTTATTGGGACGTTATAGTCAGGTTCAGATTTTGCACGCACAAAACTATAGAAATTCAGCTGTGATAGTTGTAGTTATTTCAAGTAACTATAACTCGTGCACTAAGATAACTATAACTCACGCCCTCGCCATGCACTGCTAATAGCCCCAGATATTACATCACTTGTGACATCGTCTATGGCATTATTGATGAGGAAACTGTGCATGGCAAGGATCGTGAGTTATAGTTATCTTAATGCACGAGTTATAATTACTTGAAATAACTCCAACAATAACAGCTGAATTTTTGTCGTTTTGTGCGTGTAAAATCTGAACCTATAACATCCCTGTAACCTTTGTTTTTTAGTGAATTTCTGAGGTTTTTTTTAATTCTATTTCCTAACTATAACGGCCCTGTAACCTTTGTTTTTTTCAGTGAACATATACAGATATATAGAGATATGTATATATCCACACAAAAAAGGTTACAGGGATGTTATAGTTGGGTTCACATTTCACACACACAAAACCATAGAAACTCATTAGTTATAGTTATAGTTATCTCAAGTAACTATAACTCGTGCCCTAAGGGATAAATCATGCCATCCATGCACATTTTTCTGATCAATAATTTTACAGCAAATGTTGCAGAGATACTATCAATGATGGCATAGATGTTATGAGTGTTGCAATATGTGGGGTCATTAGCAGTGCATGACGAGGGCGCAAGTTATAGTTACTTTAGGGCACTAAGTTCTAGTTACTTGAGTCTAACTATAACTGCTGGATTTCTATAGTTTGTGTGTGTAAAATATGAGCCTAACTATAACATCCCTGTAAACTTTGTTTTTTTTGGTGTGTTTCTAAGGTTTTTTTAATTCTTTTTCCTAACTATAACACCCCTGTAACCTTTGTTTTTTTCAGTGAATTTCTAGGGTTATTTATTTAACTTTAAGTAATACTTAATAGCCTTACCTGTGTAGAAGGGGGTTGGCAGCATGCTCTGCGGCCAACCACCCACAGGCACCTAGCGCTGCACATGGCCTTTGGCCGTGCACGGCGGGGTTCGGCTGCAGGCACACAGCCCCCTCCCTGTCCAATATCAGCCCTGGGGGAACCTATGCGCTGGTGCCTGGACAGTTAAACATGGGGGCCCACACAGCCCCCTTCCCCAGGCCTATTTCAGCCCCACGGCCCAGCCAATTACTAAAAGAGGAAGGGGGTGCGGGTTCTCCTCCCCGGGGCCATTTTGGCTCAGATTACCCCATCCGCGAGGCCTGGACAGTCAGTCGGTGCCCTGGCCCCACCCAAGGCACCCAGTGTCCTATTGATGGGGGCCGCAGTGGGAGCACCAATGCCCCAGCAGTCCCAGCCCGGTTCCCGCCTCCAGCAGGAGCCGGCATTAGTCCTGCACGCAGGGAGCAGCAAAAAATGTTGCTCCCCCTAAACAGATAAAAAGTCTGCTCCCAGAGGGCATGAGCATTTTTGATGTTCCCACCCGCTGGGAGCAGACTTACTGTTTGCTCTCGCTTCGCAAACGCTTAAAATTGCTCCTGTCAAACAAGAGCAAACCGAGGTTTCCCTGTCTGCACCAATGCAGGCAGAGAAACCTCTATGTTCCTGGCTGAGGTCCTCAGGGCCATTAATGGCTCTGGGAGGGGGATTTTCCTCCCTTTTAATTGCACGACTGGGCAATTGAAAGGGAGTATGGGGTCCCCCCCAGCATAATGTGGTCGGGAAAGGGGGGGCCACCCGGCCCCTTCCACATTCTGCATATTGGCCAGGCCCTGGGGGATGGAGTCCCCGGGGCTGAAATTGGCCCATGAGAGGGCGCCTCCTGACCCCTATCCCTATTTTGGATATTGGCTGGGCCCAGGGTATGGTGTCCCTGCAGCCAAAATCGAGGCAGAATGGTGGCCACACGCTCCCCCTCCTCATATTTTATTTTTACCGGGCACTGGGGGATGGGAGCTACAGGGCCGAAATCGGCGCAGGAGTAGGGCCATGCAGCCCCTCCCCACTTTGGAAAATCGGCCAGGCTCCAGAGGATGGTGTACCCGGGGCCGAAATCAGCCTGGGGAGAGAGGGCCACCCATGCCCACGTACGCCCACCTCCCCCAATTATATTAATAAGTACACCCCCCGGAACCTGGCCCACCCAGGGGGCATATAGTAAACAAGTGCTGCAGCCTGCGATTATTTTTCTTTTTTCTTTAATTTTATAGTGGATTCACGGATCCTCCATGAATTTGCAGTAAAGTTTAAAAAAAAACATTTTTGGCTCCAGGTGGGTTTCTTCTGGGACCCCACCACCAGGCCTTGGGGGTCAGGGTATTTCTACCCTGCCCCCTTATATTTTTGTAAATGTGTTTTTGGCAGAGTCCGAGTCCCAAGATGGCTACTGGCACTTCCTGGTGGAAGTCCTGGCAGCCAATCAGATCTCACCATGAGATCTGTCGGATCCGCAAACCCTCTGCATTCCTAGATATTTATAAATGTTTTTTGTTTAATAACTCCAAAACTACTGAACGGATTTACACCAAAGCACAAAAAGACATCTTTCTGGAACAAGATCTAGCTTTCTGCTGAATTTCGTATAATTCCATTCGGCGGTTCAGGCCGTAGTCGTGTTCATAATCCTGAAAGGAAATTGCATGGGAAAACGTGTTTGGGCCTCCCCCCTTTTTGTTTTTTTACTCGTCCCCCACTTGACGATTCACCCTGAAACTTTCAAGACAGCAACTGAAGTGAGTGGTGATGAAGCAGAAAATGAAGGTTTTGATTTATTAACGCTTAAACGTAGTGCTGAAATAATCATGTGTGACTTTAACTGAACTAATAAAGATTGTACGGGGACAAAATGTGCCCTCAGAGTAGTTTGCCATCATTTATATGCGTGCTTTATATAACGTGGTGTATTAGAATTGCACTAATCCGACATAATCATAAACGTGTGCTACGATTTGCTTGTTCGAAATGCTTTAGCTTAGCCTGACTTTGCCGGAGGCTTTGGCCTAGTTGCCTGGTCTCACGGTTTAGATGCTCGTATTTTTCCACTGTGCTAATAAACGTGTATTTTTGCTTGAAGCTGTACTTTTCCACAGAAACTGTTCACATGCTTATCTTAAAGTTAGTGCCAGCTTGGCATATTTTCTCTTTAATTCAAGGTCGACTTGCAGGTGCGGACAATGGAGGCTCTGAAAGTGAGCTAATTGGGAAACAATGTTGCGATTTGCGTACCCATCTCCAAGGATAATGTATGCTTAAGTAAAAGCTTGAGAACTGTCGTTTTTGATTGGTCAATTTGAAGCTAACCTATGAACCCTCCAATGGAGACCCTACTGGATTCGAACTGTTGTCTATAAAACCCAGGTGCACAAGAAGAAGGTAGCCATTACCAGCTCGATACCCGCCATTTTGCAGACTTCGTAGCTATTATGGCCCACTTTGCTGCGACGCCATTTTGAGAGACTTTGATTCTTTCTCTAATCGAGAGAAAGAGACTTTAATGATTCTTGCCCTAGAGACTTTAACTTTGATTTGATCCCTTTGCATGAAGTAGTAGTTTTACCTTGCCGCCGTGAGGCAATCATCCCGTTCACCCCTGCCCCTTTGCCCAGTCCCATGCCGATCGAAACGGTACCCATGCTGACCGAAGAACGGTACCTGTGAGACGAAGACTTCCTTGTATGCTGATCGTAATTGGTAAATATGAAAGGAAAATTGTAAAATTGCATTGTGTTTCCTTTAGGTAACCAACTGCTGATTTTGATAAGGGCCCTAGCTAGGAGTTTTCTAAATTAATGTTGCTAAATTGTTTTTGCATGAAGTCCCACATGCCGATGCTAATTTGAGGTTAGATGAGGATTCCATATGTCGCACGATGCAATTTGAGATCTTGTTATGCTGACTAAATGTACGCAATTAGCCCATTACAGATTATCGTATTAGTGCTTTGCATTGCCATTATCGAATGCCTTGTGATTCAAATGCTTCATAGATTACACTTGTTTCGACGTTATGGACAGCTATTAATGTTCATATATGTTTATCATTTGGTGTTGAGACACATATATATTGTGCTAGCTTTGTTAATATAGGGAAATAAATTCACTAACTTCGCCATAAACTGGTGTGGTTATTCCTGACTGAAAGGTCAGGGTTCGCCGAAATGTATTCTGGATTAATTGTAAAGTGTTATGTCGTCCAAGGGGTTGCTTATGTTCGTTATTGATTATTGATTTGATGCGACTGATCGATTAAGAGTACAGAGAGTTCCCACTAAGTCAAAAGATTCATCGGCCTAAAGAGCGTCCGAATACAGGTAAAATTATTACTACGGTTCGCTCTATCAGTAGATGGTAGCAGAGGACGGTTTCGTCTTTTGGGACCCTGTACTATTAAAGTACATGGTGTTGAATTAACGGTTACGCATTTTTGAGACCCCACTCGAAAAGTTGAATTAGATTTTCTTGGGTAGAACGGATTGACAAGATGATGATGGGCTAGGTCCACCGCGACTTTCCCGGGATCTCGGAGCTTGCGAATGGAGAGAACGGAGGTGTGGAATCAGCGTTGGCGGTACTAGTGATGGTATGAGTGAAGTTAGGGTTTTGCGCTTGCACAGCTTATTGCCGCAGGGTGTGTGAAAAGGTTGCGAGGATTTTCCTTTGAGGATAGCGGAGGCGCGACTCCGAGTGTAGAAGTAGTGAAGTCGTCGAACTTCATAGAGATAGCGGAGGTGCGGCTCCGAGTGTGAGAGTAGGGAAGTCGTCGAACTTCATGTGCGTCTGGCGCTTTGTGCATAAAAAGGTCCACGTGGTTGTTGTTGTTGAGACGGGCCCTGCGAGGTCAAGAGACTCCGGAGTATGTTGATCCATGTTGTGGTCTGGGCGGTTTAGTAGGTTGATCGGGCGTGGTCAACAAGTCGGTACGTGTGTTAAGGAGTGTAAGAAACTTCGACTTCGGGCTTTGACAAGATTCTAAGTGCACTAGAACAGATCATTGACAAGTTGAGAGTAGGTCTGCGGGTCAGATTTGCTTGCGAATGTGGGGACTGAGAAAGACGGAATATCGGCCAGAGGCTAGTGAAAAGTCCCGAGGCTAGTGAAAGGTCCCTAAGGTCCTGAAGCGATTGTGTTACCCTTCCTGTAGTAAACCGACAGATCTGTTTTATTTTTGGTAGCTCGCAATATATGCAAGAAGTTGTTACGAGAGGAGGTGAGTGAAGGAAGACTAGCCGCGAGGCTTTGTCAGCCGCAGTGTATGTGAGTGTGACGTCACTAAGAGCCGCGCTGGGATAGGTTGGTTGCAGAGAAGGGTCGCGCACGGATTGGACGCAGTCCGTGGGACTCGATTGGAAGGGGAAAGGCAGGTGAAGAGTATTCCGGGAATTAAAGTCACCTATTGATTACAAATTTTGTGGAATTAAAGTCACCTATTGATTATAAACTTTGTGAAATAAAAGACGAGAAAAATGAAATTCCTTAAAGCATTTAGGAGCGCGATGAAGGGGGAGTCTTACATTAAAGCGAGCGTAGGAGAAGAGACGCCACCTGAGGGTACACCAGCTTACATTGTAATGGAGGAAAAAGGGGTAGCTCCGTGTCTTTGGCTAAAGCAATGGCACAAGTTGACAGAGAAACATGGGAGCGTAGCGTTCCCGATACATGGGACATTCAATATAAGAATTCTAGAGAATTTGAGATTCGCGATGTACGACATGAAGGTGCCTCCAAGGCCAGCACAGTTTGAGGCTCTAGCAATTTGGGAACTAATGGCCAGACAGCAACAGCAGAAGAAGTTCGAGACCAGAATGAGGAAGGTAGAAAAGACCCTAGCGGATGCTAGGTGGGATAATGCACAGAAGGTGTGGAGGTCAGATGTATTGCAGGGGATAAAATTGTTTCCCGCAATTACTAAGGAAGGAGAGGAGACAGGGAAGAAAGCTACCTGTAAGACAGACAGAAAGTGTCCCAAGGATAGAGAGGACGAGGAAAAGTTGAGAAGAGAAGAGGAGTTAGAAGATGAGGAGTTAATAATGGAATTGCTGAACGACCGTCCACCACCTTATGCAGAAAATGGACAAGGTCCAAGTAGCAGTTCTGCCCCTCCGGCACCGGTACAGAACAGTGAAACACAGAGTCCAGGAGCGTCATCGGGATCTAAGGACCCGAGTCTGCTGTTCACTCCGCAGATACCGCAGGTTAGGAGAATTTATCCAGATGTGCCCATAATGAAACCAGCAGAAAATTATCAACCGCAGATGCCAGGGTATTACAACAGTGATAACAGTGCAGGAATGATCCTAGAGCAGACCGTAAGGGGAGGACAGAATGGTTACAACCCAACAATGGCACAAGCTGAATCAACTCAGTTTTTGATGCCTCAAAAGCAGATGCAGGGAGGAAATGCACATGTTCAAATGACGGGGAGCCAGATGGGCATGCCGGCAGTGATGACCCATGGTGTGGGAATGAACATGCCACAGAACATGGGGAATGGACAGAACCCAGACGCGATATCCTTGCCCATTACTGTAGGTCCAGCGGTACCTCTGTATAGTCAGCCTAATTCGGGTCTGAGCAGTCAGGGACCAATGCTGCAGAATGGGACAGAAAGAAGGTGCATAGAAAACACTCCGGGGATAACTCCGATAGCGACTCAGCCCAATGGGTCTGGATCCTTGATGGAGTTTAGTCCCATATGTGCTCAGTCAACACTGGTGAGGTCGAGCCCTCCACTGATAATACCTCTCACATCGAACACTGAAAAGCTGCCACAGCCATCGATGGCAGTCGATGTGAATGCTACACTGATGGGAGTAAATGCGCAACAGCTAACCCAGTGGTTCAACAGTCTAAATTCCACACAAAGTTCAGACAGTGGGAAAGGAGAAGATTACTTGAATAGGATGAGGCTGAACATGGAAGCACAAGAATTGGTGGAAGGGAATATGGGTGTGAACAGATTAGAGTCCTACACGGAAGAAGAGCTGAGGTATCTATGTCCAAAGATCACGAAAGAAGTAAACAAGGTGCATAAAAGTTTGCAGGAAGTAGCGGACAGAAATGGGATTGACATAGGCAAGACGAAACACTTGAGCAGGAGCTATAGGTTGGATTTTGGGACTACAGATTTTGAACACATGAGATCAGCAGGCATGAAGGCACACCTTAGAGAATTATTGCAGAGTGCACAAGTGTGGAGATGCTTAGACAAGTGGGAAAGCAGGTGGGTAAAGAGGAAGGATAAGAGGAGGGACAGTGCTACAGAACACAATGAGAAAAGACCGCAGAGTAGTGATACAGTAACAATGTTACCAATGAGGGAGACAGCAGGAGGAAAATTGGTACATGTACCATGGCACAGAAGCGACATTCAGTCTTTTACGAATGATTTTCCCAAACTAAGAGAGAAGCCGATTGAATGGTATCAACAGACTGATAGGTTTGTGAAGCTTGCAAAGTGTCTCTGGGAAGACCTGAATACTCTCTTCGAGATTGTGGTTCCGGCAGATTTGTGGGAGGATTGCAAAAGAGCTGTAGGTTGGCCGACAAGTGAACCAGAGAGAGATAGAGAGACGGGTGCACCATCACCTATGGTGATGAGTTTGTACTATAAGGTGATTGAGCATTTGAAGACGAAGGTTGCCGCGAAAAATGTGGATTGGCAGAAAATTGATCGAACTGCCCAAGAGGTTAAAGAATCGATTCATAGTTACTATGAGAGGTTGTTGAAGGCGTTCAAGAATTACAGTGGCACGGAAACGATTGAGGCAAAGGACATGCTCCATTTTGTGTTCAGATTTGTGGAAGGGCTGAGACCAGAAATAAGCCAAATGATAAAGTCGCATTTGATTTGCTGGCAGTCGAAACCAATTGATGAGGTCTTGACTTATGCGAAATACTGTAGCGACGAAATTGAAGTAAAACAGAAAAGGCTGAAAGAGAAGGTGATGATGATGCAGCTTAAGGCAGCTCAAACAGGTTTGCAAGGTCTGCAAGGTTTGCAGGGTTTGCAAGGGATGCAAGGGTTCCCGCAGCAGGTACCGCAACAGCAGTTGCAGTTGCAGGGAAACATGGCGTTTCAGCCACAGGCCAGAGGCAGAGGCAGAGGAGGTTTTGTGAATAATGGTCCGGATTTGAACACTGTTGTGACGGGTGTGCAGGCAATGAAGAAGGTGATGCCGTGTCACGTGTGCGGAATCGTCGGTCATTGGAAACGCGAGTGCCCGATGGTGGTGCAGGAAGGTGCAGGTGTAGGTGCAGGTGTAGGTGCAGGTACAGGTGTAGGTGTTGGTCAGCAAAACAATGATGTCAATGCATTTCAGACAATGAGGGGACCGAAATTGAGAGGTCCAAACACAAATTTTCAGACTGTAAATCAATTGCAGGGATTACAGCCTATGCAGCCGCAGCAGATGCAGATGCCTCGTATGCAGATGACGCAAATGCAGCCGATGCAACAGCAGTTACCTATGGTACCTAATCAGCAAATGCAAATACCTTTGGCACCAATGAGTCAGCAGCAAGTGATGGTTCCTCCGCAGGTAACGGGTCAGGTAATGAGTACAAACGGCACAGTACGACAGTTCCCATTACACAGTGAGAGTGGAATAAACAACGTATGGGAGAGTGAAAGTTCAGGAGAAGAAGGAGATTGTGTGCTTGCGGCATCCTTGGAAGTTGATCAAAGGGGTCCGTACGTAGAGGGAAGAGTAATGGGTCATCGTGTCTCATTCTTGGTTGACACGGGAGCCACGCGTTCAATTGTTAAGAGCAGTGAAGTACCAAATTTGCCACTCTCCGGGAGGACAGTTCAAGTGGTGGGAGTAGCAAACAGACATCTGACGAACCCAATCACAGATCCGGTACCAGTCAGCATCGGTAACTACCAAGGGGTACATCAGTTTGTGGTATGTGACTCAAGCCCGATAGCACTGTTAGGGAGAGACCTATTGTGCAAATTGGGTTGCTCGATAATGTGTTCGAACGAAGGAATAACAATTCAGACGAGCAGTGATGGAGAAGAAGAGGACAGTGTAGAGGGGGATGAAATGGAGACAGTCGATGAAGAGTATCCTCTGATTTGTCTTTTCCCGATGATAACTGAAGAGGACATCCCAGCTGAATTACGGGAAACAGTCGGAAAGGAAGTGTGGGACATGACAGGGAAAGAGGTGGGATTGATGAAAGGAGTGGAACCAGTGAAAGTAGCTGTAAAGCCCAATGCAATCTTTCCCCAGACCCCACAATACCACATGCCACAAGATACCCTCATGAAAGTTGCTCAACTCATTGACGAATTTGTAAAGCAGGGAGTACTGAAAGAAGTGTTAAGTAGTCCATGTAATTCACCAATAATGGGACTAATAAAGCCAAGTGGAAAAGTCCGACTTGTGCAGGACTTGAGGAAAATAAATGACATCATAGTCAAATGCTGCCCTGTTGTACCGAATCCAGCTGTGATAATGTTTCAAATTCCTTGCGATGCTGAATGGTTCTCAGTCATCGATTTGTCACAGGCATTCTTCTCGGTGCCTCTTCATGAGGACAGCCAATTCCTCTTTTGTTTCAAATTCCTAGACAGAGTATACAGTTGGTGTCGAATTCCTCAAGGGTTTTCTGAGTCACCGTCAATATTCAATCAAATTCTAAAGAAAGATTTGGAAGAACTAGAATTGCCATTCGAGTCAACCCTAGTACAGTACATTGATGACTTACTGGTTGCATCAAAGACAGAAAGCAACTGCACAGCTGATACCATTGCTCTATTGAATCATTTGGGAAGGAATGGACATAAAGTGTCCCCTTCCAAATTACAGTTCTGCCAGAAGAAAGTGAAATACTTGGGTCACCAAATAGAGAAAGGGTCACGGAGAATAATGAAGGAAAGAATTACAAGTATACTCCAAATGAGTCCACCTAAGACAAGGAAGGAGGTGAGGAAGTTTTTGGGAATGGTGGGATATTGTCGCCAGTGGATTCCCAACTTCTCGTCTCTAGCAAAGCCCCTACTGAAATTGACCCAGAAGGATGCCCTGGATGAAATTGAGCTGAAAGGGGATGAGATGGATGCTTTTGTTGAACTAAAGGAATGCATGTGCAGGGCTCCAGCTTTAGGTATGCCTGATTACACGAAGCCTTTCACACTGTTTTGTCATGAACGTGATGCATGTTCTTTGTCTGTCTTGACCCAAGCCCATGGTGGCGTAAACAGACCAGTAGCGTATTTTTCAGCTACTTTGGATCCGGTTGCAGCAGCACTCCCAGGGTGTTTGCGCGCCGTAGCAGCAGTTGGTATTAGCCTCACTCAGAGTGAAGGAATAGTGATGGGACACCCAGTAACAGTCATGGTCCCTCACTCAGTTGAGATACTTTTGACCCGCTCCCGAACGCAACACATGACTGGAGCAAGACTCACAAGGTATGAAACGATAATTCTGGGCTCACCGAATGTGCAGCTGAAAAGGTGCACTACGTTGAATCCAGCTACCTTGCTTCCTGGAGAAAATGCTGAAATTGAGAACGCTGAAGACGTCGAGCATGACTGCCTTCAGGTGACTGAATTTTGCACAAAACCCCGACCGGACATTAAGGATACCAAGCTTGATGAAAATGACCAAATTCTTTTTGTTGATGGTTCATGTCTAAGAGATGGGATGGGGATTTTGAAAGCAGGATATGCTGTATGTACTGTAACAGGTGTCTTGGAAGCGGGATGACTTCAAGGAGTCTATTCTGCACAAGTAGCAGAACTTGTAGCCCTTACCAGAGCATGTCAACTGTCTGCATTGATGAAAGTCACCATTTACACTGATAGTCAATACGGGTTTGGGATTGTGCATGACTTTGGACAACTATGGTCACAGAGAGGGTTCCTGACTTCTTCAGGATCCCCAGTGAAGAACGGGGAAAGAATAAGGGAATTGTTACATGCCATTCAAGTGCCAGCCGAAGTTGCAGTGGTAAAGTGTAGTGCTCACACGAAAGGACAGGACTATGTGTCTCTAGGAAATGCATATGCGGATCAAGTCGCAAGATTCTGCGCCTTGAACTGTATATTACTAAGGGATGATTGGAATACAATAAGTGAGCCAGAACTGGAACCAGCTGAAGAATTTGCCTTGAAGGTTGTAGATACAATAGAGGAACTAAAAGCATTACAGAATAATGTCAGGGAGGATGAAAGAGATTCCTGGATCAAATCACAATGTATAAAGAGACAAGACGAGTTATGGGTTTCACATGAGGGAAAATATGTTTTGCCAAGTAGTCTCCTATCACAGCTTGCGCGGTTCTATCATGGGCAAGCTCACCTAGGGAGAGATGCCATGATAAGATTGTTCAAAACTGATTGGTTTAACCCCAGATTTCGTCAAGCTGCAGAAGCAGTTTGCCATCGATGTGTCACTTGCCAGCAGATGAACCCAGGAAAGGGAACGGTCGTGAACGCGAGTCACATTGGTAGGGCAAGCGGTCCTTTTAGCCGTATGCAGATGGACTTCATTGAGATGCCTGTGCATGGAGGTTTAAGATATGTGTTGGTGATTGTGTGCATTTTTAGTCACTGGATTGAGGCATACCCCACACGTAGAAATGACAGCCTTACAGTTGCCAAGCTATTGTTGAGGGAGTTAATACCACGTTTCGGATTCCCGATCTCTTTAGAATCAGATAGGGGAAGTCACTTCAATAACGAGGTGATAAAGTTACTCTGCGAAGCACTGAACATTGAACAAAAGCTGCATTGTAGCTATCGCCCTGAAGCATCAGGACTGGTGGAGCAGATGAATGGTACGCTGAAATCGAGAATGGCAAAAATATGTGCATCGACAAATTTGAAATGGCCTGACGCATTGCCCTTAGTGCTAATGTCAATGAGAAACACTCCTGATAGAAAAACTGGATTGTCTCCGCACGAAATTCTCATGGGCAGGGCTATGAGACTTCCTGCAGTTCCCGCAAACATGCTTTTGAATATTACAGATGATATGGTGTTAGACTACTGCAAAGGTCTGGCTGACGTGGTCCGCTCTTTCTCTCACCAGGTGGAAGCGACCACCTTGCCACCGATCCAAGGTCCAGGACACGCACTGAAAGCAGGTGACTGGGTCGTGATAAAGAAGCACGTGAGAAAATCGTGTCTGGAACCCCGTTGGAAAGGCCCTTTCCAAGTGATCCTGACGACAACTACTGCTGTGAAGTGTGCGGGGGTTCCCAACTGGATTCACGCCAGTCACACAAAGAAGGTGTTGTGTCCCACAGATGAGGAAGTTGAAGCGCTGAAAGTGCCAGTGCCTGATAAAACAGTACCGAGTGCTGAGACAGAACAAAAGCGAACTGAAAGCGAACAAGCAGCAGCAGGAGAAAAAGAGATATTATTGGAGAACGAAGAGTCTGACTCACTTGGGGAAGACCAAGGAGGAAGTTCAGACAGCTACGAAGAAGCTGCAGGTGACAAAGAGCCTGAAGCAGCTGAGGGTAGCAAAAAGCCTGAAGCAGCTGAAGGTGACAAGGAGCCTGAAGCAGCTGAAAGTGATACAGACCCTGACGAAAGTAACGGTGACGAAGGGCTCGAAAAAGGTGAAAAGGCAGGAGAGCCTGATCAGAGGAGGGCTTTCCCAGAAACAGACGATACAGAAAAAGAAAAAGAAAACGTGACCGATTCCCCTGAAGGTGGGGACAAGGAAGGCAAGGACGAAAGAGTTCAAGATTCCACAGAAAAGGTCGCAGGTCCATCAAATGGACATGGTGCAAAGAGGAGACTAAGTATCTCACCAGTAAAAGAAAAGGGCAAAGAAAGTTTGAACGAGGGAGGAAGGCCAAAAGTAAAAGAGAAAAGAAAGGAAGTGACTGTCGTGGAACAATCGTCAAGTGAAGAAAAAGACTTGGCAAAGGAGGAAAGTGCCAGCGAAGCAGAGTCGAAAAGAGAAGCAAAATTGAAAAGGAAAAGGATACCAAACAGGAGGTATTCTGGTCCTGAATGGGCATATGCAGTCAATGACGATTGGACTGACGAGTTTGTATCTCTAAGCATCGAGAACGAAGAAGAAGAAGAGATCCCAATAGAAAAGAAAAGTTTCATAGACTCTGTAGATTGAAAGGGTAATAAATGTTTGCTACAATATAACGTGAAAGAAACAACCAGCTGAGGCATTGCTAAATCGAATGAGACCTTTGCTATACTGATAAGGACTGAGTTATTGCCGAATTGAGACAAATGCTGCTAACCGATAAGTGACTGGCCTTTTGAAGAAGACGGTGTGAACAGTGTGCTCGTTCAGCTTTGTAACTGAATTGCTAAATAGTTTCATTTATAAGTGCTTCTAGCTCTCTGATTCTATACAGATCATGACGCAAAATAATAGAAAGAAATATTGTAAATATGTGTGTATAGGCTTGGTAATTACATGTGTAATAATAATAATGGCAATTGTGTTTGGAATGCATGGAAAGGGTGAAAATGAGACTATTGCTGCTTCTACTATTGCTCCTGTTACTGTCACTGAACTAACCCTGTTGAAAAGGCTAGCACAGGATGAGAGACTCTTGCATGATAAGAAAGAGCTTTCGTATAACGTTTTCTATCGCTTACTAACAGAGTATGTTGAAACTATGGATGCGAAGGATTGTTATGTGTGTACCCAGATACCGACATCAGTAAAGGAAGGGGTAACTTATCACCACATGCCTCTTACATATGGGATTACATGTAATGTCTAGGTTTTATGGTCAATCTAACATACAGTATTTTTACTCGAATTATGATGTTACCTTTGCTTATGTTCCCATAATAGCGCAGCTAAGCCAAACTGCAAAATATTGGGATTATAAAATTATGAGGGAATTTTTCGAGCCAATGCTACCTTTTGAAACGGCTCATGCTCATAGGGAGAACCTTACTTGCTCAGTTTCTGCTGTAGAAATACGCTTTTTAGATCGCACAGATGATAGGAGGGCACAAATGAATGCGAAATTAGAGAAGGAGCTACATAAGAGGACTTCAGTAGATAATTATGATTTTGCTGCTATAAAGACACAAGGGAAAATTGCTTTAGATGCTTGGCATGTAGGGAAGTTTTGTATATATCGAGGGGAATCCTATTATGACAACATTTTTGTAGGAGCGAGTGAATGCAAACATACGTTTATTTTTAAGGCCAAATGGACATTCATGATGAACGGACTTGACCCTGTCATTCCAGGTGTATATTACATTTGTGGGCATAATGCTTATTATCGTCTTCCAAAGGGATGGTGGGGGAGATGTTATTTGGGTATAGTGTTGCCAAAGGTTTATCAGCTGGATGACGTATCGGTGATTCAAAAGACATCTGGATCCCATCGTATCCAGAAAAGAGAGACCGCAGTTGCTGTGGTAGGTGATATATTTGGAGCCATGATTCCTTCATTGGGAGTTGTGCTGAATTCCATCAAAATAAGAAAGTTGTCTACTATAGTGGATAACATGCTGACAAAGTTTTCAGGTGCTATAATCCTGATAGATGCTGAGCTTGCAGCGGAAAGAGCTATGACTCTTCAAAATAGGCTTGCTTTAGACATTCTTTTAGCAAAGGATGGAGGCGTTTGCAAAATGATTGGTGCACGTCACTGTTGTACCTATATACCGGACAATAGTGTGAAGATTAAAACTATGCTTGCTAATCTAACAAAAGAAAGCGCGGATTTGAAAGAACTGAAAGAACCAGGAGTGTGGGAGAAGGTTGGAAAGGGAATAGCTTCAGTGGGACATTGGATTTGGGGAATTTGGAATGGAATATTATTGAAAATAATAGAAGGAATATTAATATTAATAATTTGTGTATTTGGAATATGGGGAATAAAAAGGGGAATAATAATGATTATGGAAAGAATTAAAAGAAGAAAAGAAGAGAAAATAATGAAAAGAATGGCAGAAGAATACAAAGCGCAAACTAGGGGAACTAAAAGGAAGAGGGAACTGACAGAATTTTAATGGAATAAAATTTGTGGGCGTGGTTTGTGTGATGACAAGTAGTCATCAGAGGAGGGATTGATGAAGCAGAAAATGAAGGTTTTGATTTATTAACGCTTAAACGTAGTGCTGAAATAATCATGTGTGACTTTAACTGAACTAATAAAGATTGTACGGGGACAAAATGTGCCCTCAGAGTAGTTTGCCATCATTTATATGCGTGCTTTATATAACGTGGTGTATTAGAATTGCACTAATCCGACATAATCATAAACGTGTGCTACGATTTGCTTGTTCGAAATGCTTTAGCTTAGCCTGACTTTAGCGGAGGCTTTGGCCTAGTTGCCTGGTCTCACGGTTTAGATGCTCGTATTTTTCCACTGTGCTAATAAACGTGTATTTTTGCTTGAAGCTGTACTTTTCCACAGAAACTGTTCACATGCTTATCTTAAAGTTAGTGCCAGCTTGGCATATTTTCTCTTTAATTCAAGGTCGACTTGCAGGTGCGGACAATGGAGGCTCTGAAAGTGAGCTAATTGGGAAACAATGTTGCGATTTGCGTACCCATCTCCAAGGATAATGTATGCTTAAGTAAAAGCTTGAGAACTGTCGTTTTTGATTGGTCAATTTGAAGCTAACCTATGAACCCTCCAATGGAGACCCTACTGGATTCGAACGGTTGTCTATAAAACCCAGGTGCACAAGAAGAAGGTAGCCATTACCAGCTCGATACCCGCCATTTTGCAGACTTCGTAGCTATTATGGCCCACTTTGCTGCGACGCCATTTTGAGAGACTTTGATTCTTTCTCTAATCGAGAGAAAGAGACTTTAATGATTCTTGCCCTAGAGACTTTAACTTTGATTTGATCCCTTTGCATGAAGTAGTAGTTTTACCTTGCCGCCGTGAGGCAATCATCCCGTTCACCCCTGCCCCTTTGCCCAGTCCCATGCCGATCGAAACGGTACCCATGCTGACCGAAGAACGGTACCTGTGAGACGAAGACTTCCTTGTATGCTGATCGTAATTGGTAAATATGAAAGGAAAATTGTAAAATTGCATTGTGTTTCCTTTAGGTAACCAACTGCTGATTTTGATAAGGGCCCTAGCTAGGAGTTTTCTAAATTAATGTTGCTAAATTGTTTTTGCATGAAGTCCCACATGCCGATGCTAATTTGAGGTTAGATGAGGATTCCATATGTCGCACGATGCAATTTGAGATCTTGTTATGCTGACTAAATGTACGCAATTAGCCCATTACAGATTATCGTATTAGTGCTTTGCATTGCCATTATCGAATGCCTTGTGATTCAAATGCTTCATAGATTACACTTGTTTCGACGTTATGGACAGCTATTAATGTTCATATATGTTTATCATTTGGTGTTGAGACACATATATATTGTGCTAGCTTTGTTAATATAGGGAAATAAATTCACTAACTTCGCCATAAACTGGTGTGGTTATTCCTGACTGAAAGGTCAGGGTTCGCCGAAATGTATTCTGGATTAATTGTAAAGTGTTATGTCGTCCAAGGGGTTGCTTATGTTCGTTATTGATTATTGATTTGATGCGACTGATCGATTAGGAGTACAGAGAGTTCTCACTAAGTCAAAAGATTCATCGGCCTAAAGAGCGTCCGAATACAGGTAAAATTATTACTACGGTTCGCTCTATCAGTGGCAAACTAGTTTTGAAAATGTTGTTAAGATTCATCAAATGGCGCTAAAGTTATTAGCAAAACAAAAACGCTTTGTCTATAGAAAGTAGGTCCTATCTATAACTACCTACTGTCATACATATACATATATACACACACATCTAGATAGAGCAAGAGAAAATGATTGGTTTTTATATGTATGTTATTCCATAGAAAACGATTTAATTAGAAAACTGAGAAACCATATGTGGGGGTACACTGATGTTTCCCATTGTTAATGAATATTCGATAGCAGATTTAATTAACTTTCTAAGTTCAATGAAATATTATTTATTTATTCTAGTTTTGTATTTTCAATTTAATTGTATTTCCTTCAAATGTTATTTCCTTCAAAATGGTTCCTTTCATTTTCGAATATTTGTATTTCCTTAATATTGGTTTTCAATTAATTCGTTTTCTCCAGTGTGTTTCCTCAGTTTTTGTTTTCCTATTAATTCATATACATCAGTGCAGTGTTAGTGAGATGATTGTGTCTTTCCTAAAGGCTTAGGGCCTCTGTGAGAAGATATGATTGAACGTGCCCCAAATGGTGAGCTGGGAGAAATACTGACACCACTCTATCCTAAGTAATAATTTGTCCTCTCAACACGTTGTATCACATACACATCATGAACAAAGGGACATAAACAGCCATTTCTTTATTCCCTGTGCCTCAGAGAAGAAAGGTTAGAGAAGGCAGGCACAAAACTATATACACCGTGACATGGTGGCCAGCTTATCTAACTCTATTATGAAATACACACCTTCCCAAATGTCTGCATTGGGAGGTGTGCAGTTGTGTCTGCGAGTGCAGATGGCTCTGACCTGGGAAGCTGAGCAAACGTTGAACAGTTTGAGGCGTTTACAGTGGCAAAGAATCAGGAAGAGATTGACAGTGGTTGCTGGTGGTGATGAGACAGTCTGGGCTGCAGCCGAGAGGAAGGATGGGCACATATAGCTTCAGGTAAAGTTGAAAATGAGGGCCCGGCTGCCAACCACAAGTCATCCTAACACCGCTGCAGGTGGGACTGATGCATGAAGAACTCATGCGAGGGTGAAAATCAATGCACCACAACTGCCTCCCTTGAAGGCAGCTGTCAAAGCCTATGATGATCTACCTCGGTTGCAGGCAGGGTTCCAGGATAAGTTGGGGGTTCCTACTGGGTCCCCTTGTGAGCTGCTGTTACAGCCTCTGGTGAACAGCACAGATGCAGGCGAGATATCCAGGGCAGCAGCCGGGTTTCCTGTCTGGTAAGCAGCTCTTACAATCTCAGATTATCTTTCTTGGATGCAGGCAAGGTTTTCAGGTCAGCATGGGGTATCTATCTAGGGCCTCCCCATTCAGCAGCTTTCAGAGCCTCGGATGAGCTACCTCGGATGCTGGTAGGGTTACCAGGGCAGCATGGGGGTTCCTTCTGGGACCTCTCTGGGGAGCTGCTCTCCTAGTGCCTGGTGATCTACCTCGGATGCAGGCAGAGTTCCTAGGGCATCTGGGGCTTCCCTAATCAGCAACTTTCACAGTCTCTGATGATCTACCTCGGATGCAGGCAGGGTTTCCATGGCAGCATGCACAGAGGAACATGCTGGATGAGGGACCAGTGTCTCCAGGTGAAGGTGGCACAGTGGTAGTTATCAGACCAGACGTGTCCCTGGACACGAGCTCTCCCTTTCTCTTGATTGGGTTTACCTATAGATTATTTCTGGGCTTTCCAGTGAGTGCTGGAGACCTGGTGGAGCAATGGGAGTGAGGTGGAAGGAGTCTCCCAGCTGTGGGATTCTAGGAGCCACAAATGCACTTTCTCTCTTTGAAGTGCAGCTTTAAAAGCGCAGTTCTTGACAATTTGCTGTTATTACCATATACACCAAGAAAGGTTACAACAAACCACAAGAAGTGTTTGCAATACAAAGAGCAACATGAAATATAGATTTCCAGAAAGCCTTGTCACAAACATCATATAGGCCCACATTATAACATTGGCGGTTAAGTGGGGCCTACCGCCGCGGTAATGGGCACCAAAAGACCATTGCCGCAGCTAACATCCGTCTGCCATAATATGACCACAGCTGGATTTCCGCCGCAAGAAGGGCGGAAAAACGGCTGTGGCCTTGCTAGCGGACGGTGTTAAGGTGACGCTGCTACCACCAGCAGCGCCATGCCAGTAGACTGCTGCCAGCCGTATTATTAGAAATAATACGGCCTGGCGGTGTTCTGCTAGCGGGCGCTTCTGGCGGTAGCAGTGCCCTGTCCCCTGCCTGAAGCCCCCCTGAATGCAAGTAAGTCGGGTTTCCGACAGGGGAGGGTGGTGTTATGTGTGTGTTGGGGTGTGTGCATGAATGTGTGAATGTGTGCATGAATGCAAATGAGTGTGTAGTGTTGTTTGCGAGTGTGTGTGCATGAGTGAGAATGCGTGAATGAATGGAAATGTGAATGCGTGTCCGCGTGTAAGTTTGAATGTGTGTACGGATGTGTGCGTGAATTAATGGTTCTCTTCCAGGGGATCCTCATCAATAGTCATAAACACTGAATATTCCCACCCACGTGCGGGGACCCTGGAGCACATATAAACACACATGTATATGTATCAAATGTATATAAACAATAATAATTCTAGTAAAGAATATTAGTACAATTATATTATATACATGTGTAAGCAATAATGCAGTCTATGTTGAGAAAACAGGCTAAACATGCTTTATGTTTTTTTTTAAATCTTCAATTATAGAAAATCCCTTTCTACAATCAAAAAACAGAGCATAGAAAGTACAAACAATCCACTGTAAAAGAAAAAAACTACATTGAAAATAAAGGAGCATTATTAGCCAATAGGCTGCATACAGTTTAACACAGCAGAACCAAAAAAACTGGCATTGTGCCTTTAAGGCCCTGAGCACCTCCAGTATCCCACCATGCCTCATGGGTGAGAGTGAGGGGACAGTTGGTTTACAGTTAGGTCAGTTCTTTTTTCCGGATACTTCTGTGAGGATCCTGGAGCATTGAGCTCTCATTTTTCTGAGTTTTTTTGCCTGAAAAATATTCTGAAAACATTTTTTCTCTGCTTTACTCGACGTTTTACTTTTTTACCTGAGTAAAACAACAACTTTCCTCTGGAAAATGCCGTCACTTTTTGTGAAATGCCCTTCTTGTGGGAAAAAGAAGGCCCAGTCAGATCCACACTCAGTGTGCATAGTGTGTTTGCCACAGAGTCACTGTCCTGAGACCTGCAAACACTATAAAAATCTGTCTAGAGAACCTCGAAAGACAGGGAAAGGATTCGTCTACATGGGCTACATGAGAGAGAGAAGACATCATCCTCCTCTCTTCAAAAGAACATCTCCAGAGACAAGGACTCTTCTGACAAGCAGCAAGCAAGATCAACGTCGGCTGGTTGGAAAATTCCTGTTTACTCTCCGTCTACGTTATCGCTTCCGTCGTCACATCAACATCGCCAACCGGCGTCAAAGAGTACACCTCCGTCGACGGTGAGCCAGACGACGTCGAGGGACATGACGTCAAGAATACAACTCCCTCATCGGGATAGATCTTCATCGACGGCCACTCACCAGTCAACGTTGAGTAAGCACAGGAGTGCTCATACGCCGTCGAGGGCAAGTCAAGATCCTCTGACGACAAAACATACAACGTCAAAGTTAACCTCAAGGTCGAGGTCTCCACTGACAAGACACCACTCGACGTCAAGGCACTCGCCACCGTTGGGCCATCACTCAACGTCGAGGCGGTCAACGTCAAGGCATACCCCTCCATTGGGTCATCAGTAGCTGTAGAGGCATTTGACGTCGAGACTTGAAAAGTCAGGAGGGTCACATTCGACGTCAAGGGTTCGTTGATCTCTGTCGACAACATTACATCATCGTTCGACATCGAGACAAGCAATCAATCGGGATTTGTAAAGCGCACTACTCACCCGTGATGGTCTCAAGGCGCTAAGGAGGGGAGGGGGAGAAGGTGGGGGTGTAGTGTAGCCATTTCTAATATAGCCTTTGCGCATTTGCTTAAAGCATTAGGCCTCTGTGCACTTTGCCCTAGATGCATTTTATTTAGCCTCGCACTGTTATTTTTCAATAACCAGTTTCACGGACTTGTTTTATTTTCTTCTATCATACTGTTTAGCTTACTTCAGCACCGGAGTTCTCAAACAATACATTCTTGCTCGCTCTGTGCTTCAGTCAAGGATACAGTCTGGTACATTGCCGATAGACGTGGTAGAAGCTTAGTCTTTAGGGTTCGTAGAAAGTACACATTCTTACGTAGGGACGTTTCTTAGAACACCGGCGTGTTAGTTATAAAAACACTTCCTAGTCCTGGTACACCTAAGCGGGAGATTCCGACCAGGGAACCACAACTAGACGCTGACTGCCCTGTTGCAGATGCTGATCCTGATCACAGGCCTTTGCTCAGGTATGAGGGTTGATGTCCTCCCGGGGGAACCTCAGAGGCAGGCTTAGAGCTTAACATGCTGTGCTCAGAATAGAACTTAGAAGAGAGAACATACTATTGTAGCACTATGATAGCGTTATTCTTATGTTTCACTCTCCTCGTTACTATTTAAATCCTACTGTGTTGTATGGTTCTGGTTATTGCGGCTCACGCCTTGTTATCTAAAATGCAGTCGTTTTATTAAACCAATCTTTAAAACTCAAACTGCATTTGTCATTTATATATGAGACCACACTGTGTATGAGAGAACTGGTTGGGATCTGAGTGACCACGACTTCCCTGGGAAGCACTAAGATGTCATGCGCTCGGTTGCCCAATTGTCTCTTCCCTTTGGGAGAGATGAGGCACTGCTAGTTAGCCGGAGCAAAACCGGATTGGGGGTGACAAGGGTCCTTCACCGTGGGTCAGACTTAGTCCCCCACACTGCGAACGATCTTGCCGCCCAAAAATCCAGTAGTCTCATTAGGATAATGAGAGCCTACGCAACATGGCGCCGCCAACGATTGGTCTGGCTCTAATTTTCGGGTCCACCAGTCTCTCTCGGTCTCATATATTATAATGATCCCTCAGTTCCTTTAACGGAGACGTCCGTGGCACTGAGGACTTCCACCACCGCGATATCGGTAACCCTAAATATAGCGGATGGTTGTTCAAGCTTGAACCTTAAAAGGAAATTGACCCCGTTTTTGGTGTGTCTTCTCTGAACGATCGCTGTTTTTCTAATGGCGAATCCCCAGATAATACAAATAGCTCTTAATATGAGACAACCGCTCACAGTGCATTTGCTTGCACATGGTCTTACGATCCATGGGGGTCCAGTCACTTTTGTGATGGCCACCCATGCAGCTTATAGAACTGAACTTTTTTACTCTTGGGTCACATTTCCAGCAGTTGATGGGAATACAAATACATTTCACACATATACAATTGTGAACGCACCTGGCCAGTACAGGGCGTACGCGTACTTAGAGATACCTCTATCTTATCAAGAACATAATAATTGGCTTGATGGCGCCCTACCCCACACAATATTACCAGTAAGGTTAGGTCCACTGAGTAATGATTGTCCGACCTGGCCTTTATTGGCCACATATACACCACATCCTGCGGTTGCAAACATGCCGGTGGCTGAAGTTCGTCGTTTATATACAGACTTAACGGCTACGTATAGACGCTTAGTACAATTTGTGATGCAGACACTAAATACAAACCCAGGGCGTACTGCTCCAGCACAACCACATGCAGTAGCTCCAGGTATAAACCCGGCGACTGTGCACTCTATCATGGGTAAGGTTCCAGCAAAACGGGAGGAGACTCCATTTTGGCTGGCACAGAAAATTAATACGCTGGAGGCGGTATTTCCCCATACGGGACCTCAGGACAAACATGGAATATTAACTATGTGTTTACCATTTGGCATGGTTCCCACAGTGGAACATTGTAATACATGGGGCACGGTGTTTGCCGCGCTCTATACGACAGCACACGGTACACCGACATTGGCAAACCTACAGGAAGTGCTTAAACAGATTCAGGATGAATATGGGGCTGCCCCAGCCTTAGATTTGGGAATGCAAATGATGGGCAATTTTGCCACGGTTTCTTCAATAATACTAAGGGGGTCATTTCAACCCTGGAGGTCGGAGACTGCCAGGGCTAAAGTGGCGTCCGTACCGCCAACAGGCTGGCGGTACGGAGACCCATATTTTGACCGCGGCGGTAGCGCCGCGGTCGCACCGCCGGGGCCGACGGTTTCCCGCCGTTTTAGCCCCGGCGGTGATAATACGCCAGGGCAGCGCTGCCCTGGGGATTATGACTCCCCTACTGCCAGCCTGTTTCTGGCAGTTTGCACCGCTAGGAAGAGGCTGGCGGTAAGGGGAGCCCCTGGGACCTCCACTGGCATGGGCAGTGCAGGGGCCCCCTAACAGGGCCCCGTGCAGCTTTTCACTGTCTGCATAGCAGACAGTGAAAAGTTCGACGGGTGCTACTGCACCCGTCGCACGGCCGCAACACCGCCGGCTCCATTAGGAGCCGACTCCTATGTTGCGGCTGCATCCACGCTGGGCCGGCGGGCGTAAACTAGGTTTGCGCCCGCCAGCCCAGCGGGGGTGTTGTAATGGGGACCGCGGGAGTGCGGCCGCATTGGCGGCCGCACAGCGGTGCCCGCCAAGCTTGTAATGACCCCCCAAGTAATCTTAAAGGGGGGGCAGTTGCACTAGCGGTGCGTATGCGTCTTCGTGACGTCCCGCAACTAGATCAGGAGCGGGAACTGCCTAAAATAATAGCAGAAACATATTCCAGTATCGGTTGAGATAGCCTACCCGTGATGGTCTCAAGGCGCTAAGGAGGGGAGGGGGAGAAGGTGGGGGTGTAGTGTAGCCATTTCTAATATAGCCTTTGCGCATTTGCTTAAAGCATTAGGCCTCTGTGCACTTTGCCCTAGATGCATTTTATTTAGCCTCGCACTGTTATTTTTCAATAACCAGTTTCACGGACTTGTTTTATTTTCTTCTATCATACTGTTTAGCTTACTTCAGCACCGGAGTTCTCAAACAATACATTCTTGCTCGCTCTGTGCTTCAGTCAAGGATACAGTCTGGTACATTGCCGATAGACGTGGTAGAAGCTTAGTCTTTAGGGTTCGTAGAAAGTACACATTCTTACGTAGGGACGTTTCTTAGAACACCGGCGTGTTAGTTATAAAAACACTTCCTAGTCCTGGTACACCTAAGAGGGAGATTCCGACCAGGGAACCACAACTAGACGCTGACTGCCCTGTTGCAGATGCTGATCCTGATCACAGGCCTTTGCTCAGGTATGAGGGTTGATGTCCTCCCGGGGGAACCTCAGAGGCAGGCTTAGAGCTTAACATGCTGTGCTCAGAATAGAACTTAGAAGAGAGAACATACTATAGTAGCACTATGATAGCGTTATTCTTATGTTTCACTCTCCTCGTTACTATTTAAATCCTACTGTGTTGTATGGTTCTGGTTATTGCGGCTCACGCCTTGTTATCTAAAATGCAGTTGTTTTATTAAACCAATCTTTAAAACTCAAACTGCATTTGTCATTTATATATGAGACCACACTGTGTATGAGAGAACTGGTTGGGATCTGAGTGACCACGACTTCCCTGGGAAGCACTAAGATGTCATGCGCTCGGTTGCCCAATTGTCTCTTCCCTTTGAGAGAGATGAGGCACTGCTAGTTAGCCGGAGCAAAACCGGATTGGGGGTGACAAGGGTCCTTCACCGTGGGTCAGACTTAGTCCCCCACACTGCGAACGATCTTGCCGCCCAAAAATCCAGTAGTCTCATTAGGATAATGAGAGCCTACGCAACATGGCGCCGCCAACGATTGGTCTGGCTCTAATTTTCGGGTCCACCAGTCTCTCTCGGTCTCATATATTATAATGATCCCTCAGTTCCTTTAACGGAGACGTCCGTGGCACTGAGGACTTCCACCACCGCGATATCGGTAACCCTAAATATAGCGGATGGTTGTTCAAGCTTGAACCTTAAAAGGAAATTGACCCCGTTTTTGGTGTGTCTTCTCTGAACGATCGCTGTTTTTCTAATGGCGAATCCCCAGATAATACAAATAGCTCTTAATATGAGACAACCGCTCACAGTGCATTTGCTTGCACATGGTCTTACGATCCATGGGGGTCCAGTCACTTTTGTGATGGCCACCCATGCAGCTTATAGAACTGAACTTTTTTACTCTTGGGTCACATTTCCAGCAGTTGATGGGAATACAAATACATTTCACACATATACAATTGTGAACGCACCTGGCCAGTACAGGGCGTACGCGTACTTAGAGATACCTCTATCTTATCAAGAACATAATAATTGGCTTGATGGCGCCCTACCCCACACAATATTACCAGTAAGGTTAGGTCCACTGAGTAATGATTGTCCGACCTGGCCTTTATTGGCCACATATACACCACATCCTGCGGTTGCAAACATGCCGGTGGCTGAAGTTCGTCGTTTATATACAGACTTAACGGCTACGTATAGACGCTTAGTACAATTTGTGATGCAGACACTAAATACAAACCCAGGGCGTACTGCTCCAGCACAACCACATGCAGTAGCTCCAGGTATAAACCCGGCGACTGTGCACTCTATCATGGGTAAGGTTCCAGCAAAACGGGAGGAGACTCCATTTTGGCTGGCACAGAAAATTAATACGGTGGAGGCGGTATTTCCCCATACGGGACCTCAGGACAAACATGGAATATTAACTATGTGTTTACCATTTGGCATGGTTCCCACAGTGGAACATTGTAATACATGGGGCACGGTGTTTGCCGCGCTCTATACGACAGCACACGGTACACCGACATTGGCAAACCTACAGGAAGTGCTTAAACAGATTCAGGATGAATATGGGGCTGCCCCAGCCTTAGATTTGGGAATGCAAATGATGGGCAATTTTGCCACGGTTTCTTCAATAATACTAAGGGGGTCATTTCAACCCTGGAGGTCGGAGACTGGCAGGGCTAAAGTGGCGTCCGTACCGCCAACAGGCTGGCGGTACGGAGACCCATATTTTGACCGCGGCGGTAGCGCCGCGGTCGCACCGCCGGGGCCGACGGTTTCCCGCCGTTTTAGCCCCGGCGGTGATAATACGCCAGGGCAGCGCTGCCCTGGGGATTATGACTCCCCTACTGCCAGCCTGTTTCTGGCAGTTTGCACCGCTAGGAAGAGGCTGGCGGTAAGGGGAGCCCCTGGGACCTCCACTGGCATGGGCAGTGCAGGGGCCCCCTAACAGGGCCCCGTGCAGCTTTTCACTGTCTGCATAGCAGACAGTGAAAAGTTCGACGGGTGCTACTGCACCCGTCGCACGGCCGCAACACCGCCGGCTCCATTAGGAGCCGACTCCTATGTTGCGGCTGCATCCACGCTGGGCCGGCGGGCGTAAACTAGGTTTGCGCCCGCCAGCCCAGCGGGGGTGTTGTAATGGGGACCGCGGGAGTGCGGCCGCATTGGCGGCCGCACAGCGGTGCCCGCCAAGCTTGTAATGACCCCCCAAGTAATCTTAAAGGGGGGGCAGTTGCACTAGCGGTGCGTATGCGTCTTCGTGACGTCCCGCAACTAGATCAGGAGCGGGAACTGCCTAAAATAATAGCAGAAACATATTCCAGTATCGTTTGAGATAGCCTACGGGCTAGACCACAGAAACTACAGTTTCAAGGGAAAGTTAGTAAAGATAATACTAAACAGCAACCTGAGGGTAATAAAAAGCGCTGGGAGAAAAAACACCTAAAAAAGAAAGGGGAGAATCTCCGCGAGCGGAGACCCCGCAGACTAGGTATAATCTCAGGAATAGGGATAACTTGAAAACGCCTGATAGATATCAATATACTGATACACGCCAATCTCGTTCCTTTCAGGACGCATCGGAAAAGAGAAATGAGAGAGGTGGGCGGTCAGAGCGGAGAACAGAGTACGTGAAACCGAGACAGGAATCACAACGCTCTTCAGAGGTTTCTGTCAAGAAGGAAGAGAAACCGATACAACAAAAACAACAGTTTAAAAAGAAAAAAGTGGCGGCAGTCTCAGTTAGACATGCCACACAGGAAGAGAGTTCTCTTGAAGAACAAGACATGGGCTCTAGCACTGTTAGACAGCGCGGCAGAGGTCACAATAATTAGCCGGAATCTTCTAGAGCATCTGGAGGTGAAAGCAACTGATGACTTCATACAAGTTGAAACAGCGGATATGCGTGTCTCTGAACCCGATAGGGTATATACAGTGACTTTACAATTGGAAGGAGACATTGAACGCACTATAAATGCAATCTTTTGGGATCGTGTAGTCAAGATATATGACATTTTGCTGGCTGAACAGGATTGGCCGCCTGACTTTGTTCGCACCTGCCCAGCTGGGGAGGAGGTTATTAAACCTTCATTCTCACCACTTGTTCCGGGGGAACTCGCAGAGTCCTATAGCATCAAATGGGCTCTAGCACAAGCACCTGCCTTATATAGAAATCACGTAGGGTGGGATAGGGATTCTCCATATCATGTAATTCCGATTAAAGGTGAACCTCAGCCACAACCGCAATATCCAATAAAACATGAAGCAAGGGCACCGGTGAGAGAAATACTTACGCAATTAGAATACCAGGGAGTAATTGAACCCTGTGTCTCACCGATTTATAATTCCTTATTCCCTGTAGCTAAACCGGACCATTCATATAGAATAGTCTTAGACTACAGACACTTGAACGGACATACACGTACATATGCTATACAAAATTCACATAGCGCAGCACTAATGAACAACATTGTGCGGAAAAAGCACAAAATGACTTTAGATATCTCAAATGGTTTCTTCTGCCAGAATATAGCACCCGAAAGTAGGGACCTCACAAGCTTTAGTGTGTTAGGCTCCCATAAAAAATTCTGTTGTTTGCCTCAGGGGTATAAGAATAGCCCGGGACTGTTTGCGGCTCGTGTGACTGAAATTTTACACAGGTTGGACCCTGAAGCATTGTCATATGTAGATGATATATATCTCACGGATGACGAGTTACTACAACACTTAAGACGGGTAGCCCGCATTGTTGTTGGATTTGCCAAAATCGGCTACAAATTTAACTTTAAAAAATCAAAAATTGCCTTCCTCAGCGTCATATTCCTGGGATATGAGCTGTCAAATGAAGGTAAGAGCCTAGCGCCACAATTTTTAGACAAATGTGCACAATTGCAACCACCTAATACGATTAAGAAACTCCAATCATTGTTGGGCTTTCTAAATTTTGGCAGAACATACATTCCTGATTATGCTACATGCATAAAACCATTATACGAATTAATACGTCCTGATTTTTCAAGCAAATTCTGGACGATTGAGCTTACACATACTGTTCAGGAGTTGCAAGCAGATCTTCTAGCTGCAAAACATTTACATACAAGGGACAATAAGACACATTTGGTCATCAGGGTAATAGCTGGGGCCATTGGGTTTACGTATGTCACATTTAATGAAGGTGAGACAGTCCCGATAGGATACAAGTCCCACTTGTATTCGGCTGCTGAACAAAGATTCGCACCAACAGAGAAAATTCTCACTGGCTGTTATTAAAGAACGACCTCTTGCCCAGGGTAAACACATGATAGTTGTTTCCCCTATTCCGGCTCTAGAGGCTGTTACAAAAGCGAGTGTTCCTAACGTGAAAGCACTGCACCCGCTGTGGATACAATGGGCTACGTCTTTAACAGCCACTGATGTAGATTACGTTTTTGACCCAAAGTTACAGACTCAGAAATTTCTGCAATATGAAATTGAATGTCCAGTCCCCGCTGACACGTTGCCTATTGATCACTATCAAGTAGTCATGTATACCGATGGCTCTTCGCAACCGGCGGTGGGGACAAAACACCAATATTCTGCTGCATGTGCAGTAGTGAGCGGCCATATGGAGGGGGAGAAATTCTGCCCCCAACATACTTATACACAAACCTTAGGGGACTGTACGGCACAATTAGCTGAGCTGAAAGCTCTATTGATGGCACTAGAACATACGGATCCGACACAGTTTACACTGATTGTTTGTGATTTATATTATTGTGTCCAGTCTTTTAATGAATATCTACATTACTGGCGATTGAATGGGTTCAGAGATTCAAAGGGCAACACCATAAAACACAGACTGCCGTAGGGGAAGGTAGCAGACCTGAAGAAGACGCTACCCAAAGTCCATGTTGCTCATACTCTTGGACACCAGCGCGTTGGAATACACGTTGCTGGGAATACGCTGGCTGATGAAGCTGCAAAATCGGCAGTGGCAGTTGCCACTGTGGCCACAGTGACTCGTTTGAGTTCCAAACCAGACACAGAGATTCTGGCTGCCATAAAAGCTACGGTTGATGGCACGCCTTATCCTAAAGGATTTCCTAACAAATACCAATACTTTATGGGAAGTATGCTGAATGCCGAGGTTACAATTCCAGGCGTAGGCGTACGCGACATCCCCAATAAAGTTGTAAGACCTCAATTGATTAATGCAGCGCATGAGGGGGTGGCATCTGCATATGCTGGCGTGGCCGCCACAATTTCGCTATTACAGGCCCGTTACTGGTGGCCTGGTCTCTATAAAGAGACTAAGCAGTATGTCCTTTGTTGTGACATCTGTCAACAAATTAAAGTTTCAACGGCTAAGCGCCCGCCGCAGACGCCCCTCTTAATATCAAACAGACCATTACAATGTGTGTACTTGGATCATTGAGGTCCATTAACACCGGACAGTGCATACAAATATATACTGGTCGCTGTTGATTCTTGCTCCAGATTTGTGTGGGTATGGCCACAGCGCTCGGCTGACGCTCTAACTGTTGTTAAAGATTTGCATGTCTTTGTCGGTACATATGCAGTTGCAGCGTTCCATTCGGACCAGGGCCCTGCTTTTGCCTCAAGGGCATTCAGGGACACCATGGCTTCGTTGGGGGTCCAGCTCCAGTTCTCGTCTCCATTTCATCCTGAGGGAAATTCTGTCGTGGAGCTTTTAAATCGCGATTTAAAGCAATCCTTAACGGCAAGAGTCTTAGGTACGGGTCGTAGTTGGCTAACCCACCTGTATGGAGTACAGAGAGCACTGAATAACCTGCCTAGAAGGTCCCTGGGGCTCGTACTTCATATGAGTGCCTGTTCGGAACACAAATGTTTGTTCGGATCTAGATGGTCCTGGTGTGGAGGCGGCGGAAACACCTTTTGACATAAATGATCGTGTCACTGTTTTGCAGGAATTACAACAGTTCCGTGAAGATAACTCTTCTAAAAGTGCTGCCTCCACAGGAATTAAGGATGTGCCAGTAACACCTACTGGCTGGATTCCCAGAGTTGGGGATCTTGTGTGTGAAAAGGTCGCAGTGAAAAAAGAATTTGGCCCTTCTTATCGAGCACCAGTCCCTGTGTTGGGGATACACGGAACAAGAACTGTTATTTTACCACCGTTGCCAGGTGCCAAAGAAAATCGCTTTGTTTCTATTGACAATGTCAAGTTACAACATGTGGCCGATTCTGCACAGCAGACCAGGAGGAACGTCCAGTAGTTCCCGAATCCCTCTCACTACTGGGGAAGATGTTCCGCTCCAAGTTATTTATACCAACACTGTTGCCTCTCCGAGCTTGGGGAGGGTGGAAGATGATCTTGCGTTAGTTCCACTGACGACAAATAATTTGGAAACATTTGATCGAGTCACCATGACTACTGATGTTGCGGGTGGTGCTATCTACAGTGTACTACCCTCCTCCATTGAATACGGCGGCACCTTTTACAAGAACTGCCTCTGGGTACTTTGCCAACAACAACGATGGTCTATTAGACTCGTTTGCCTCTTCAACAACTGACCCAGGTCCACGTACGCTGATTTATTGGCTTAAAGATACGTATTTTGTTTTTCCTTGGAACTATCTGTGGCTCTTATTGACTATGATAGCATTTTTTCTCTGGATAGGGTTTGTCGTTACCTTTTTTCTGTTGATACATGGTCATTTTCTTCCTGAGAGATCAGCGGTTGAACAGGTGGAGGAGGTGTTGAAGCCACATTTTTCATCACATAAGGTTCGAAGAGACTCGTCCTTTGTGAACATTTCTGCAGTACCAATTCCGGATGGGATTGTGTGGGATAAAGTAATGTTTGATATATACGGTCCCACTGAGATAATTCAAATACCATATGTTCTAAAGTTATCTATGAATGATATTGTCATACCAGGCATTGTATCTGATGATTGGGATGTGAAGACAGTTGATTCTATGATGACTGAATTGCAATACTATACTGTCTATGAAAATGAAGATGTTTACCAGTTTAAAGACAATTATGGTGATATGTTTTGCTATAATTATTATGGGCACCACTTTATACATAAAGCAAGTAGTCCAAAAACGATATTTGACTATACGCAATGGGAGCATTGCCCAACTCCCCCGCAAGGGAGTTCCAAAACTTATTCAGACAAATTTGCGTATTTTTCTGGGCATCATCAAATGAATGCTAAGTCATATTATTTTAAGTTAACTCCGTCTAAAGATAAGCAAATGTTGTTAACTAATACGAAATTCATATACTCAGATTCTTTTGTTTCCCGACTGTCGATTGAAGGTTATGAATATTGGTCAAATAATGTTGATTTGAAAAGTGTTTGGGGAACAAAACAATGGCAGACACAGGGTAGAGAAACATTGTTTAGAGCATGTCTCATTCCCGTCCAAATGATTTTTTTAAATGAAACAGTACAACAGACTAGCTGTATGGGCTTAGCAACAATTAGAGAATTGAACATGCCTAGTATACCTGTCCCTACTCAAATTAATGATTGGCAGAAATACGTAAATGCCACCTTTAGTGAGCTTACAGACTGGGTCCAGAATGGTACATTTAACACTTCATTGTCACGTCCGGGCGGGTGGTTATTGTGGCCTATAGACACCAATGGGTGTCATCAATGTTTTGTCACCTCCTCGGGGGGTTTCAGGACGAGTCGGGCAGACCCTCGCTACATATCACCTGAACATGCTGAAATAATTACTACATATAGTGTGGGAAAATTGTGCCAACAATGGTTAAAATCATCCTCGCTAGATGCAGTCAAGACACATCTCACTCTCCTGTCTAATGACACTGACTTTCAAGATTTTTTGTCAGGCCCGAAGACACCACGCAGGAAGCGTTTCTTGTACGAAGTGTACAATGAAATATGGAAACTTTCCCAACAAGAGGCTGCGGCCCGGTTAAGGCAAATAGATCATGAAAATTTGAAAAAGGCATTAGCTGTTGTGGATAATGGAATTCACACCTTGTCCGACTGAATATATACCATTGACAACATTGTTTCTTCTGCTATAGACATTATACGATCTGATATGTCTTCTTTATACCATGGACAAAGCCAAACAAGGTCCATTATGCAGTTGGGTTGGACACTTCAGACATTGAAGGCGGGTCGCGTTCCGTGGCAGTACATCAGGGCCAGGGAGATATTTTTTTACACGACAACAACAACTGATGGCTAAGAAGGAGGCGACTTATGTCATGCTTAACATTGAAAAATTGGAAAGATGTCACATCTCCCCTCACCTGAAGGACCTCCACTGGCTCCCCGTGGACAAGAGGATCACCTTTAAACTCCTCACCCACGCTCACAAGGCTCTACACAACACCGGACCTACCTACCTCAACTCCAGACTCAACTTTTACGCCCCCACTCGTCAACTCCGCTCTGCCAATCTCGCCCTCGCCATCGTCCCCAGGATCCAGCGCAAGACCTCCGGCGGCAGATCCTTCTCCTTCCTCGCCGCCAAAACCTGGAACTCTCTCCCCACCTCACTACGCCAGACCCAGGACCTCCTCACCTTCAGGAGACTCCTCAAGACCTGGCTTTTCGACCGCTAACAGCTCACCCACCCCCCCCCCCCCAGCGCCTCGAAACCCTGACGGGTACATAGTGCGCTATATAAATGAAATGATTGATTGATTGATTGATTGATTGACTGTGGCAGAGATTCCCTCAGCTGAGTGGTTGATACACGGGGTTATTAATCTGCCTATTTCTACACTACAATTCACTTCTTGTTTAAAACATGTTCCGGTAGGCAGATATGAAAAGCTGGGAGATAGCTATATACATGAGGTGTGGGAACTTCCCTTCTTGTACAAATGTCTTAATGGCATGAGAGAGGTTTTTCTTAGCGGTAGTGAATGCAAGACTTCCGTCAGCCATTCGATGGCTTGTAAGCAGCTGTCCTTGCATGGGGCATGTAATGCCTCGGTTGCGAACTTGGCTTGCTATCTGAAGGGAGTTCCAGTCCCCTTGATTAAACGCACATTCCAGGTGCTTTCAAATGGCAGCTACATCCTCCTCAATAGTGAAGACTGTTGTGGCATGCGGGCCGGAATAGTTTACATCAGTGGTTCCCAACCTGGGGTCCGTGACACATTCCCAGGGGGTCCGCAGGCCTGGGCTGGGAGGAAGGCATTTCTACAGCTGGGGCATCCGACAAACACGTGCATGCGTGTTTTCATATTTATTACTTCCTTTGTTGACCAGTTTTAAATGCACTGCAAAGCTCATTGTACTGCAAAAATAAAAGCATCAAGCTAACTCAAGTGATTAATGTATCTGCTGAAGAGAAATGGGAGTTTTGTGCAGTGGCAGTTTTTACTCAAAGGTAGCGCAGATAGTTAATATGCCTGCTGCAAAGAATGTAATGTATAATGCAAAGAACAGTATTTTATGTGCATAGCACAGTGGGTTATTGCTTTTGTCACAGAGATTCTTTTGTCACTATGCAGTTCATAATCGTAATCTAGCACAGTGAGCTGTGAACTGCCATTAAAGAGCTGCATGCAAACCGCCTGGCACAAATTAGAAAGTTGTTTTTTTCCTAGTCTTTCATTTTCCTTGTGCTGCTAAAAAAGGTTTGCTTGTGTAGAAATACATTCTTATTGCTAAAGTAGTGCTTAATTTGTGCTTGTTGTATCCAGTGCTGAGCACCAGCACTTATTTTTGAGGGCTGGGGCTTATTCTTCTGCCTCAAGCATTTGCTGCGAGCAAAAGACACATGGGAAAGACGGAGGAAGGGAAAAACAAAAAAGCGTCACAAAGGGAGAAAGAAGAAAGCTGCTAGAGTGAGCTGAAGTGGCAGGGAGTGGCTTTATATGGATTGAAGAGTCCCGAGATGGCTTCAAGGTTATGCTGCCTCAGTATTCCGTGTACCCACATTTAATTGCAGCAGCCGTGTGTTTAAGAGGAGGGCTTTGGGCACCGGCACGTTTTTATTACAAATTAAGCACTGTGCTAGCGTCATCGCTAATCACTGTGCGGTCTTCTGAATCCTAAGTTTGTGCTTTTCCGGACCAAGCACTCTTAGAAAATGCCTACCAGTGTGGATGACATATGTATCTTACACCTTGTAGTCCCCTGTAAAGTGCCCCGACACCCTACAGTGGTATGAGAGGTGCTATAAAACAAATGAAGTACATGTGACTGAGAGGCTAGGGAGAGATGAAAGGCCCTTATGGTTTACTTCCTTTCCCCTTCACTTATTTATGTGAAAAAGCTTTCTCAGATCTTGCATACCTAAAAAATAAAAACAGAAATCGCTCCGGAAATGTAGAATCTGACCTGAGGATTCACCTTTCCTAAATAAAACCAAACATTAAAAAGGTAGTTGCCGAGATGCAGCGCCAACCTTCCCAATAAAATGTTTAAATTTTTGCATATCTTTTCAATATAAAATAATTTTATCTTTAGTAATTTGAGTATTTGTTTGGTGTGTACTTGTAATATATTTTCGCATTACTGTTTTAATGTTTGAAAATTAAATCGTACAAATTGCTGGGGGTCCCCGGCTTCCAGTAATTATTAATTGGGGGTCCTCAGGAGTCAAAAGGTTGGGAACCACTGGTTTACGTTGTTTCGGTCACCAAGGTTGTTACTTGCTGCAGTAATGTGCTGTTTCCCCCCACTAAATTAAGGGAGGCAGCAGATATCTGGCCTCACATTGCTACTTCCAAGGTGAATTTCGACAAGTTAAGTAGACTAAAGGCTTTATTGATTCAGAAGCATGTGGCCCTTGCATCTGCACGCAAGACCTACGCACTTCAGGTGGCAAGGTTATCAGCAGAAATACAGTCCCCATATATTTAATGCGTCCAGCACAGCTGGATTGGCACATTTTTTCAAAGCCGTAGGTGTTGGTTTCGTACACACCTTCTCTTCCATATTCGGTTTAATACCTTCGGCTATTCATTCAATTTTTGGAAGCAATTTTGGGGGATTTCCAATCACTTTGGCTTTATTAGCCGCCATTTTGCTGTTGCTGTTGTTTTTCCGCAATGGCTGTCCCGCCGCAACAAGGGAGAATGTGGGCGCTCCCATCAGCGCAGCTGTGTCGTGAACGCATGATGCAGCACTTCGGAGCAACACTCCTGGGACATTTGGAGTGTGACTGGTCTCTGTCATTCAGACCGGTTTTGGATTGTGTGCAGCCCGTGTTTCGGTGCCGTTGGTGCTCTTTTGAACATGCACTAGACGCCTGTCTCTCACAGCAACACCCCCCAGTGGTTGAAGCTGATCTGTTGATGTTCCCGATGAGGGCTCATTCCCAGACATGCGCGCTGCGGCTGCGTTTGCTTCGTGAGGCTGATTACAAGATACACTTCCTGGAAGAAGTTGATATTTACTCCTTTACGAACAATGTACGGGATGCTGCCTTGGTTGATTCTGGGGCTTTGGAACACACCTGCTCCTTACTAGTCTTTGGCGTGGATTTTCCACATCTGCCGAAGTGGAGAACCTCCTGCTTTCAATGACCACTGTTGAATTGGATTTGGTCTAAATTGACACGGTTACATGAATTTGGCTCTTAGCCGCATGCTTATTTTTAAATTTAGGATTATTATGCTTTGGTGTCCTCTTGACTTGTTGAAATTATATAAGGTTTTAGTTATTTTTTTTTAACTTAGGGCATTTTTTAGCTTCGACTTAAACCACTTTCTACCAACAATGGGAGGGTGTAGTGTAGCCATTTCTAATATAGCCTTTGCACGTTTGCTTAAAGCATTAGGCCTCTGTGCACTTTGCCCTAGATGCATTTTATTTAGCCTCGCACTGTTATTTTCCAATAACCAGTTTCACGGCCTTGTTTTATTTTCTTCTATCACACTGTTTAGCTTACTTCAGCACCGGAGTTCTCAAACAATACATTCTTGCTTGCTCTGTGCTTCAGTCAAGGATACAGTCTGGTACATTGCCGATAGACGTGGTAGAAGTTTAGTCTTTAGGGTTCGTAGAAAGTACACATTCTTACGTAGGGACGTTTCTTAGAACACCGGCGTGTTAGTTATAAAAACACTTCCTAGTCCTGGTACACGTAAGAGGGAGATTCCGACCAGGGAACCACAACTAGACGCTGACTGCCCTGTTGCAGATGCTGATCCTGATCACAGGCCTTTGCTCAGGTATGAGGGTTGATGTCCTCCCGGGGGAACCTCAAAGGCAGGCTTAGAGCTTAATATGCTGTGCTCAGAATAGAACTTAGAAGAGAGAACATACTATAGTAGCACTATGATAGCGTTATTCTTATGTTTCACTCTCCTCGTTACTATTTCAATCCTACTGTGTTGTATGGTTCTGGTTATTGCGGCTCACGCCTTGTTATCTAAAATGCAGTCGTTTTATTAAACCAATCTTTAAAACTCAAACTGCCTTTGTCATTTATATATGAGACCACACTGTGTATGAGAGAACTAGTTGGGATCTGAGTGACCACGACTTCCTTGGGAAGCACTAAGATGTCATGCGCTCGGCTACCCAATTGTCTCTTCCCTTTGGGAGAGATGAGGCACTGCAAGTTAGCCGGAGCACAACCGGATTGGGGGTGACAAGGGTCCTTCACCGTGGGTCAGACTTAGTCCCCCACACTGCGAACGATTTTGCCGCCCAAAAATCCAGTAGTCTCATTAGGATAATGAGAGCCTACGCGACAGGGGGAGGGAGCTGCTGCTACTGCTCGAACAGCCAGGTCTTGAGAAGTTTCCTGAAGGTAAGGAGGTCTTTGGTCTGGCGCAGGTGGGTGGGAAGAGTGTTCCACGTTTTGGCGGTGTGAAAATTATCTACCGCCGGATGTAGTTCTGCGGACGCGTGGGACGGTTCCGAGGACGAGGTCAGCGGAGCGGAGATGCCGGGTCGGGGTGTAGAAGGAGAGTCATCTGTTGAGGTATTCTGGTCCAGTGTTGTGCAGTGCTTTGTGAGCGTGGGTGAGGAGTTTGAAGGTGATTCTCTTGTTGACTGGGAGCAGGGCAGGTTGTTCAGGTGGTCTGTGATGTGGCAGTGGCGGGGGATGTCCAGGATGAGGCATGCGAAGGCGTTCTGGATGCGTTGCAGCCTCTTCTGGAGTTTGGCCATGGTTCCTGCGTAGAGGGCATTGCCGTGGTCAGTGGGAGTCGGAGAGGTTCCGAGAGTGGCAGGCCACCAGGAGTCATCCCATGCGGAGTGGGTGGAGCCGAAGATAAGGACTTCAGTCTTGTCCGAATTGAGTTTGAGGCAGCTGCTCTTCATCAATTCGGCAATGGCCTTCATTCCTTCGTGGAAGTAGGTCTTGGCGGAATCCTTGGTGAGGGAGAGGATCAGCTGGGTGTCGTCGGCGTATGAGATGATGTTGAGGTTGTGAGATCGGGCAATGTTAGTGAGTGTGGCCATGTAGACATTGAAGAGGGTCGGGCTGAGGGACAAACCCTGGGGTATGCCGCAGATGACTTCAGTGGCCTCCGAGCGGAATGGGGGGAGGTGGAATCTCTGGGTTCTGCAGGTGAGAAAGGAGGTGACCCAGTCCAGGGCCTTTGACGGGCGCATCACAAACACCTTCTCAGCATCCTAGCCATCCTCAAAAGAGAGCAACAGGGCAAATGTCACCTACTGAGATGACTTTACCTCCTCAAGACTCAGTGGTCACTATACCAAGTAGATCATCTGTGGCGTCTTCAAGAGCCTCATCTCAAGGACAGCTTTCCCCTATAAATCTATCTCCGAGGTGGTTGGAAAGCCTTAACAAAACACCAGCTCAGCGATCTCCAGATTCGCAATATTCAAGGCTGTATTCTCACTCGGCTTCCTTTCCACAAACGCCATCTCCAACAACTCCTGCCAAACGGATGACAATACCACCCTCTGATCAGCCTGAGCCACGACGACAGCGCAGTCCTTCTTGGTCGCACACAAGGAGTAGATGACAATCCAGGCGAAGGTCAAGATCCTGGGTCTCTAGATCCCGTCACCAAAGACGCAGGTCCCCTTCATGGTCCACAGAGTCTGAGTCTTCGATTAGAGACTATTCACCTACTTTGACAAATACTCCTCTAATAAGAGTCTCTCCAGTGGACGATATAACCACTTTCAACGTAGTGTTGGTTAGAGGGGCTCAGAAGCTCAATATAGACATTCCGGAACCGACGACATCATCATCAGTAATTTTTGAAACGCTGCACCACCATACTTCTTCCAGGCAGCTGTTACCACTAGTTCCTGGTATTCTGCAGCCAGCTTTGGACACTTTTTTGACACCAGCAAGCCTGCGTGCAGCGCTGGCGTGGATCCTAAAGAAATATAAGGCCCCAGACCAGGGTCCTTTATTTCTCAGAGCTGACCCCCCACGGGAGTCTGTTATTCTAGCTGCCACCCGTAAGACCCATTTGGTGGCCTCATCAACAGTCCTTCCAGATAAGGAGAGCAAGCATCTGGATTCGTTGGGCAGGAAAATGTGTGGTACCTTGGCAGCTTTTATGAAGGTTTCTAGTGCCTCTGCACTTTTGGGAAGATACAACCGTTCTTTGTGGGACTCTCTGAACAGGTTCGTAGAGAAACTGCAGAGAGAAGATAGACAGGACTTCCAAGAGATCCTGCAGGAAGGAAGTCTGGTAGACAATCAGGTGATCATTGCGGCTGCAGATGGCTCAGAATTAGCGGCTCATGGATATGCACATGGCATATGTGCAATGAGATCATCCTGGCTGCACCTTACAGGTTTAAAACAGGAGGCTCAGCATTGCATCCTGAACCTGCCATTCACGGGGAACTCCTTGTTTGGAACCCATACCGACGATGAGATGGCCAAAATGAAGTCGGAGGTGGACACGCTGAAAGCTGTAGGGCTAGACACATGCAAGGAGTATCGAAGAAGGTATAGGCCATATGGTAGGCTCCCATATCAACAGAGGGTTCAAACCCCTCATTGGTCTCAAAGACCACAGCAGAGACCAGGGCGACCGTTCTGTCAGTCCCGCAAGTCTACAAAAGAGCAAGGGTCAAGTAGGCAAAATCAGTCTACCCCCAAAACATCGGGCAAACAATGAGAATTTGCTTCCCCTAATTCTGTCCACCACTCCAGTGGAGGGAAGTATTGCAAATCATGTAAACAAGTGGCACACCATAACAAAGGACAAATGGGTGCTAAATATGGTCGAGAATGGGTATTCTCTTTGTTTCAAGTCTCCTCCTCGTCGGGTGCCAACAACAAAATCAAAGTGTCTCCACCAGTCTTTGCTACAAAAAGAGGTTATCATTCTGCTACAAAAACAAGCAATCGAAAAAGTTCCACCTTCTCAAAGAGGAAAAGGAGTGTACTCCTGCTATTTATTAGTACAAAAGAGGGGGCAAGAAGGGGTTTTCAGATCCATTTTGGATCTGAGACATCTCAACAAGTACATTTGAAAAGAAAAGTTCAGAAAGCTGACCCTTCATCAGATTTTTCCTCACCTCCATCAAGGGGACTGGATGTGTTCCATAGATGTACAGGATGCATATTTTCACATCCCAGTTATAGTAAACCACCGTAAATTCCTTCGCTTCTTGGTTGCATCCTAACATTATCAATTCAGTGTTCTGCCCTTCGGGCTAAAATCAGCTCCTCGAACATTCTCCAAATGTGTGGCAACAATAGCAGCACACTTGAGAAAAAAGAATATCTTCATTTACCCGTATCTTGACGATTGGTTACTAAAAGGCAGCACTGCAGAGCAAACCTTGAACCACCTCAAGATTGCTTTGGGCACCTTCAGTACTCTAGGTCTGCAGGTCAACCTTCAAAAGTCCATACTAACTCCAACCCAGAGACTTCATTACCTAGGGGCAATGCTGGACACCAATCTAGAAAGAGTGTATCCTTCGGAGGAGAGGCTACTATCAATAGCTCAGAAGTGTCACACAATTCTTCATGCTCTAAGACCTGCAGTCAGACAAATAGCGTCTCTACTGGGCTCCATGGCCTCCTGCATTTTCATTGTCCTGAATGCCAGATTATGCGTGAGACCTCTTCAGGAGAACCTGGAAGATCAGTGGGGTCAACTCACAGCCAGATGGGAAGACAGAATAATCCTTTCACCGGCAGCAAAAACATCACTGCTGTGGTGGACTCGCCGACAGCATCTGTTAGTAGGGGCTCCATTTCATCAGAGCACTCCTACTGAGACCATTGTAACAGATGCATCACTACAGGGTTGGGGAGCTCACATGGGGCCTCTCCAAAAGCAAGGCATCTGGTTGAAAAAGGAGCAGAAATACCACACCAATCTGCTGGAACCGAGGGCAGTTCATCTGGCTCTCAAGTCGTTTTACCCATCAATCAAAGGCAAATCCATTTTAGTCCAAACAGACAACATAACCACAATGTACTATTTGACCAGACAAGGGGGAACCAGATCTCGCCCTCTGTCTCGAGAGTCACAAACGACCTGGCACTGGTTACTAGCGAGGAGGCTGTCAATCACAGCAATTCACCTGCTGGGGAAACAAAACACGAAAGCGGATTCCCTAAGCCAAAATCTATCAGACTAGCACGACTGGGTGCTTCACGACGACGTCGTAGCAGACATTTTCCATCTGTGGGGGCATCCTCAATTAGACCTGTTTGCCGACAAAACCAACAAAAAATGCCCAGACTTCGCATCCAGGTTTTACCGACCAGGGACGAAAGGGAATGCCCTGTTGATAGATTGGTCAGGTAAATTTCTCTACACTTTTCCACCGATTCCCCTGGTGATAAACTGTAAACTTTGCACTTGTATAGCGCACTACTCACTCGTTAGGGTCTCAAGGCACTGTACGCATACCACTGTGGAACCCCTCCTAGCTTTTCCCTGTGAGGCACCTACTCCTGGGCAACCCCCAGGGTGAATCCAGGCATCCAAGCGCTGTTAGGGCCGCTGTGGAGATTAAGCAAGCTATTGCCCAGAGTTACAGAGTGGGACCCATTAATTAGATTAGGCACTGAGGCGAGAATTATCTGGTTCAAGGGAATTGAGCCCAAGACCCACAGAGGCGGGAATTGAACCCTGGTCCCGGGCCAGATCTCTGCATCAGGGTCTGCCACTCTAACCATTGTGCCACACTTCTCCACACAAGCTCTACAGGTCCAAAACCAGGATGATACTAATAGCCCCGGAATGGCCTTGACAATATTGGTACACAGATCTCCTCCAGTTGTCGGAAAAACCTTACAAGAGGCTGCTGTGCAGACCGGATCTTCTCCACAGACTAGAGGGGAAAGTTCTGCATCCCAATCTTCCCTCGCTGAGCTTGACGGCATGGCTCCTGAATTCCTGCAGTATGAACATCTAGGCCTCTCGCAGGAATGCATGGATATTTTAAAGGAGTCCAAAAGACCATGGACGCAACGCTCCTATGCGTTCAAATGGAAGAGATTCTACATATGGTGCAGACCGAATGATTTCAACCGTATCCTGGCTCAAGAGGAGGTTATCATGCCCTATCTCCTCCATCTTGCAAAGTCATGACTGCAGTTTTCATCCATAAGGTACATTTGTCTGCCATTACAGCTTATCGTAAATCGCCCTCACAAAAGTCATTTTTTACTATGCCAGTGGTTAAAGATTTTTTAGGGGGTTTTAAGAAAGTTTTTCCACCAATTCGTACACCTTCACCTCCATGGGAATTGAATGTGGTCTTGTCTAGACTTATGGCCGCTCCCTTTGAGCCCATCCACAAAGCTTCTTTGCAACACCTTATGTGGAAGACAACTTTTCTTGTTGCCATTACTTCGGCTAGAAGGGTCAGCGAAATTCAGGCTCTCTGTTCAAAAGAACCCTATACAGTTTTTCACGATAACAGAGTAGTTCTACGGACCCACCAGGGTTTTTTACCTAAGGTGGTTTCGGACTTCCATATTAATCAAAGCATATAGCTTCCAACATTTTTTCCCAAACCGGCAGAGAGAGCATTGCACTCCCTGGACATGAGAGTACTTACATTTTATCTAGATAAGACTAAGGGCATCAGACAATCTGATCGCTTATTTGTAAACTATGGACACATGAGAACAGGCAGGATGGTCTCAAAACAGACGATTTCTAGATGGATAGTTTCATGTATTGTGACTACGTACCAATTAGCTAACAAACAATTGGCTGCTAAACCCAAAGCTCATTCTACAAGAGGCAAAGCGGCAACGATAGCCCTTCTTAAGAATGTGCCTATCTCCGAAATTTGCAAGGCCGCATGGAGATCGGTGCAAACTTTTACAAGGCATTACTGTCTAGCTTCTGATGCTAAAACAGACACTCAAGTGGGTCAGGCTTTGTTGAGAAATTTGTTTAATTAAGACAAATAGACTGCCTGTGCTTCTATCACTCCGTCCGCAGCGGTATGGGGTGGGCTTGTTAATCTATTCAGTGTTTGACTATTGATGAGGATCCCCTGGAAGAGAAGGATAAGTTACTTACCTGTAAATCCTAGTTCTCTTCCAGGGGAATTCTCATCAGTCATAAACAACCCACCCTCCTCCCCGGACGTGCTTTTAGAAAGACAGCAGTACTTATTTGTCTAATCCATTTCTTCTTAACACTGTAAAAAAGATACTGACCTAACTGTGAACCAACTGTCACCTCACTCTCACCCCTGAGGCATTGTGGGATACTAGAGGTGCTCAGGGCCTTAAAGGCACAGTGCCAGTTTTTTTTGGTTCTGCTGTGTTAAACTGTATGCAGTCTATTGGCTAATAATGCTCCTTTATTTTCAATGTAGTTTTTTCTTTTACAGTGGATTGTTTGTACTTTCTATGCTCTCTACTTTGACTGTAGAAAGGGTTTTTCTATAATTGAAGATTAACCCCTTCTGTGCCGCGGGTGTAATGGTTACGTCCTGCAGCACAGTGCTGCTGTGCCCAGGACGTAACCATTACGTCCTGGGCACACAGCCCAGAGGGAGCGCTAGCGCTCCCTCTGTGGGGTTCCCCCCTACCCCCCCCAAGGCAGAGATGGAAGGGGAAGCCCTTCCCCTTCCACCACCAGCCCCCACCCCCCCTGTGACGTCAGCGCGCCCTGATTGTCACAGAGCCTCCCCCATCACGCTGGAAGCTCAGCTTCCAGCGCGATCGGAAGATAAATGCTTTGCATTTCTCTTCCGATCACGTGGGGGAGGCTGAGAGAGGCTTCAAAGGGAAGGAAATTTATTTCCTTCCCTTTGAAGTCTCTCTCGGCGTTTTGGCAGCCGGATTGAAAGCAATCCGGCTGTCAAAACGCCCACTAGACACCAGGGATGTTTGTTTTCAAAATGAAATGGACATAAGGGAGCGACCCCTTGGGCAAGGGTCGCTCCCAGGGGGGGCATTTTTTTTTAAGGCCTTTTCTGCCCCCCCTGGGGGCAGAAACCTCTAGGCACCAGGGATAATTTTTTTCTTTTGTTGTTTTTGTTTAGTTTTAAGTTTTAGAGGTGGGGAGCTACCCCTTAGGCAAGGGTCGCTCCCATAGGGGCAAATTATATTTAGGCCATTTCTGCCCCCCTTGGGGGCAGATTGGCCTATTTTTATGAGGCCAATCTGCCCCAAGGGGGACAGAAACCACTAGACACCAGGGAGTTGGGTTTTTTTTGTTCGTGAATTTCACGTAAGGGGAGCGACCCCTTAGGCAAGGGTCGTTCCCCTGGGGGGCAAATTTATTTTAGGCCATTTCTGACCCCCGGGGGGCAGATCAGCCTATTTTAATTAGGCCGATCTGCCCCCAATGGGGGCAGAAACCACTAGGCACCGGGGATTTTTGTTGTTGTTGTTGTTTTACAGATGGGGAGCGTCCCCTTAGGCAAGGGTCGCTCCCCTGGAGGGGCAAATTGTATTTAGGCCATTTCCGCCCACTTTGGGGGCAGATCGGCCGATTTTAGGTCAATCTGCCCCCAAGGGGGGCAGAAACCACTAGGCACCAGGCATCTTTTTTTTTGCGCCATCACGCAAGGGGAGCGACCCCGTAGGCAAGGGGAGCGACCCGGGGGGGTGGGGTGCAAATTTATTTTAGGCCATTTCTGCCCCCGCCGGGGCAGGCTGAGCTAGAGGCCAAAATCCACAGGTAGGCACTTTGCAAAAAACACCTCTGTTTTCTGTGAAAAAATGTGATTTGTCCACGTTGTGTTTTGGGCCATTTCCTTTTGTGGGCGCTAGGCCCACCCACACAAGTGAGGTACCATTTTTATCGGGAGACTTGGGGGAACGCTGGGTGGAAGGAAATTTGTGGCTCCTCTCAGATTCCAGAACTTTCTGTCACCGAAATGTGATGAAAATTTGTTTTTTTAACCAAGTTTTGAGGTTTGCAAAGGATTCTGGGTAACAGAACCTGGTCAGAGCTCCACAAGTCACCCCCATCTTGGATTCCCCTAGGTCTCTAGTTTTCAGAAATGCACGGGTTTGGTAGGTTTCCCTAGGTGCCGGCTGAGCTAGAGGCCAAAATCTACAGGTAGGCACTTTGCAAAAAACACCTCTGTTTTCTGTCAAAAAATGGAATGTGTCCACGTTGTGTTTTGGGGCATTTCCTGTCGTGGGCGCTAGGCCTACCCACACAAGTGAGGTATCATTTTTATCGGGGACTTGGGGGAACATAGAATAGCAAAACAAGTGTTATTGCCCCTTGTCTTTCTCTACATTTTTTCCTTCCAAATATAAGAGAGTGTGTAAAAAAGACATCTATTTGAGAAATGCCCTGTAATTCACATGCTAGTATGGGGACCCCGGAATTCAGAGATGTGCAAATAACCACTGCTCCTCAACACCTTATCTTGTGCCCATTTTGGAAATTCAAAGGTTTTCTTGATAGCTATTTTTTACTCTTTATATTTCAGCAAATTAATTGTTGTATACCCGGTATAGAATGAAAACCCACTGCAGGGTGCAGGTCATTTATTGGCTCTGGGTACCTAGAGTTCTTGATGAACCTACAAGCCCTATATATCCCCGCACCCAGAAGAGTCCAGCAGACGTAACGGTATATTGCTTTAAAAAATCTGACATTGCAGGAAAAAGTTACAGAGTAAAACGTAGAGAAAAATTGCAGATTTTTTCACCTCAATTTCAAAATGTGTTTTTTTTCAGTTGTTATTTTCTGTAGGAAACCCTTGTAGGATCTACACAAATTACCCCTTGCTGAATTCAGAATTTTGTCTACTTTTCAGAAATGTTTCGGTTTCTGGGATCCAGCATTGGTTTCATGCCCATTTCTGTCACTGACTGGAAAGAGGCTGAAAGCACAAACAATCGTAAAAATGGGGTATGTCCCAGTAAAATGCCAAAATTGTGTTGAACAATTGGGTTTTCTGATTCAAGTCGGCCTGTTCCTGAAAGCTGGGAAGCTGGTGATATTAGCACTGCAAACCCTTTGTTGATGCCATTTTCAGCGAAAAAAACCACAAGCCTTCTTCTGCAGCCACTTTTTCGCATTTTTTAAAAAAAAAAGGAAATTTCACTGTATTTTGGCTAATTTCTTGGCCTCCTTCTGGGAAACCCACAAAGTCTGGGTACCTCCAGAATCCCTAGGATGTTGGAAAAAAAGGACGCAAATTTGGCGTGGGTAGCTTATGTGAACAAAAAGTTATGAGGGCCTAAGCGCAAACTGCCCCAAATAGCCAAAAAAAGGCTCGGCACAGGAGGGGGAAAAGGCCTGGCAGCGAAGGGGTTAAAAAAAAACTTCACAAAAAATAAGGCATTTTTAGCCTGTTTTCTCAACATAGACTGCAGTATTGCTTATACATGTATATAATATAATTGTACTAATATTCTTTACTAGAATTATTATTGTTTATATACATTTGATACATATACATGTGTGTTTATATGTGCTCCTGGGTCCCTGCATGTGTGCGGGAATATTCAGTGTTTATGACTTTGATGAGGATACCCCTGGAAGAGAACTAGGATTTACAGGTAAGTAACTTATCCATGCATACAGGCATGTATGAATGCGTGTATGCCTGTGTGAGTGTGTGAATGCGTGGTGTATGCCTGCGAGAGTGCGTTTATGGGGGGGAGGATTGGGAGAGCGGGAGCATGGATGTAGGGGGGTTGGGGGTTGTCTGGGGAGTGTTGGCGGGTGGGTGAGCCTCCTGGCAGTGACAGGGAAGGAGTTCCCCGTCTCTGGTAGGGTTTACCGCCATGGTTTTTGTGGCATTACGAACGCCACGAAAACCATGGCGGTAGGCAAGGTCATAATGCCGCTGGCGGGACAGTAATGGCTGCCGGGTTGGAGATTGTCATCTCCGGCCCGGCGGCTGCTACCGCCATGGCGTTCGGTGTGGTACATTGGCGGGTTGGCCTCAGCCAACCCGCCAATGTCATAATGTGGCTGTACCACCACATTTACACTGACCGCCGGGGTCATAATGACCCCCATAGTCTTTACATTCAAGCGAGGAAAGTGCTCTTTTCTTGAAACGAAATGTTGTAGATGTGATTGCTATAGTAGCCAATGTTCATAAAATACAGCGCAATAACAGCGGGAGTATTGCAACCAAAAAAAGGATAGTGACTATTTTCAAACAAATAATTTGAACGTCACTAGACAAACGTGACAGGGAAATGTGGCGAATTATTTGAGAAGTCCAATAATGGTACAATTGCATAATTCAAGCGAAAAATACTGTTAATAATATTAACAACAAACAATAATGATAGTAGTCATAGCAATAATAATAATAATGTCCTTACATTTGAATGCTGGTAATAAAATCGTTCATTTTACTCTAGTCATTGACTTAAGAGTACCTGGCAAGAACATGGTGCATTACCTGGGAACAGAGAGCTTTTGTTGTGTAATTCCGCCCGGTGCAAAGGAATGTTCTGAGGAGCTTTTCAGATGTCAGACTCCTGTAGATAAGACACTTCTCACCGAAGAGAACAGGCAGCGATGGAAAGCTGGCAGATTCTTATCGGAGACACAGCTCAGGCAGCATTTCTAATTTAAAGTAAATGCACCTTATTCGACCTTACAGACTTGTTGGAACTACAAAACCTTACATATCACTGTAAAGTCCCAAGATCTAATGTTTTAGGAAGACACAGGATGATGTCTCAAGGCTAGAACTGATGCACCACCGTCCGTGCCGCCGGCTCCACATGTGGCCTCTGTTCGGGGTAGCCATGGCTAGCACCTGCCCTGTAACCCTGAGATTCCTGGCCATGGAGGGAGGAGCAGAAACAAAGAGTGAAGTGGGCTCGTGGGTGTGTGATCTCACGTCTGACTCTTCATTTGGTAAATTGACGTTCATGGAAATAAATTTTCTTATTTGGAAATGTGTAGCCCGAGCTTCTTTTGAATTTCAGTTTTGGGAGAAACATTTATCTTACTGTTACAAAGAAAAAGCCAGGGCCATCCGGGCCCTTCATACCACCAGGCTTTTCCCCAGTGGGCAGGAGCTCTTGGAGGCCGGGTTTGAAAGTCTCTGCAACCTTCCCCTGCCCTCCAGAGTTGTTTGCAGTAGGCACAGGGAGGGAGGGAGGGAGTGAGGGAGAGAGAGAGAGAGAGAGAGAGAGAACGGAGGAAGTTAGGAAGCAAGCAATCAGAGAGGGAGGAGAGAGAGGAGGAGAGAGACTGGATATAGAGAGAGAAATTGAGCAAGGAAACGAAAGGAGCGGGGCTCGTTGGGCATTTGTGCCAGGGCTTATTCGCTTCCACAGTCCGGCCCTGGCGGCAGCTGTAGTGAGCCAGCCAGCTTCTACTGTTTTGCACACGTACTGACACAACCCGCCGCCGGGGTTTGGTATCAGGGACATAAGTAAGTGCTGTTATAATGCACAGACTCAGATTTTGCGCTCCACAATGAGTGTCTGCGGTCCCCACTTTTGGTGCTGTGCCCACTTGCCACACTAGTGATAAGGCCTGCACAGTGGAACGCAAACATGTTTCCCCCTCCCAGCAGCAGCATTCCGTAAGGGGAGGGGGAGAAAGGAGACATCTGGGGGCACAGCAGCCAGCGGCAGCTCCTCCGCTATGGCGCACAGCAGCTGCAAGACTTGAAATATAAAACAATAATAAACCAAGTGTAGGAGTGGTGGCACTGCTGTCAGTGCGCATGTGGGTTTGGCCAGCTGTCTCAGGATGGTCAAACCGACATGCGCACTGAGCTGTCTCCAACCAGAGCTGTGTTGCATGGTTGGGGACAGCAGGCACAGGCTCCCAGTCTGCCTGGGAGCGCAAATTGAGGGCGCTCAGGCCAATCCTGGCACTGATCTCATGCTGCCTGCAGCATGAGAGCAACATTAGGATTGGCTGCAGGAGAGGCTGGGAGCAGTGAACAGTGGAGTCTAAAGAGCTGATACAGCAGGTATGTTTTTTTTGTGTTGTTTTGTGACCCCCGCCCACCACTTTGTCCCGATATCAGCTGCGACTGAAAGCAGCCTGATCTCCAGTACGAGCAGTGGGTTCCCAAATGGAAAAGGACATTGCATGCCCAAAGTGATGAGGGCCCTGGTTAAAATGCGATGGGGCTGAGGGAAAACCCTGCTAGGGACCTTAGGAAAGAGAGCTAGAATATAACATTGAAAAGAGGGCACAAGACGCAAGGAGACAGAAAGAGACTGAAAAAATATAGAAAAGAGAGGCCAAAAAAAACAACACAGAAGCACTGGTAGAACAAGTGCAGGGTAGAAGAATGGTGACATGAGCAACACAAACCAGGACAAGGAGAACAGCTCACCAGGGGACGGCCCCACCCCTGCTGCAGCACCAACTCTGCAACAAGATCACAGTCCAGCTGAACAGAACTTGGCCCCACAATTTCAGCCCTTGTAGCAGGAGGGAGGGTAGGCCAAACCCCTTCCCCAGTTGAGATCCGATGATGGCTGCACTCAGTTCTCGTGTTTGCGTAGCACACCTCAACATTTATTTTATGGCCACCAAGGAAACTCATGATGGGGTGAAGAGACCCCGCTCCTCAATTATGTGGGCAAAATACATTTTTAAGCTGTACAGCCACCTGCTAAATACTGGAGTGGAAGGCGGTTATGCAAACTTAGGAGCAGTGCTGAACGCTCATTTTTTTAAAACATATATTATTGCTTTTAAAAGTTAACCAGTGGGATAGTACATATGAAATTAGAAGTATCTCTGTTCAACATCAATTCACAATAGTCGTGTAACAGCCAATGGCCTATCTCAGACAAACACCCTCTTCAACCCTGTCATCCACCCCCTCCCCCAACTGCTCCCTCCCTTATGCTGTGCAGTGTTACTTAATCAGTGTTCTCCAGCAGTATGTCCAGGCTCATGTCCTGTCTAGTCAACGTTACCATTTAGCACCGTGCCCCGGCCCCAGCTCATTTGTTCCTCCCCCGGTTTGCTTCCTATGGGGATCCGGTCGGTGAAATGGCCGGCAGTGTTACCAGCTGCCTGAGTTCCTCAACTAGGATTGTCCACCCTCTGGCCCTCTCTGAAGGACAGCCCCGCTTCTGCGCCTCTAAGGTCAATACTTCCCCTTCATATTCCGCCCATCTCATGAGTTCCTTGCGCCAAACTAGCACCTGGGGGCCCCAGGGAGTTTTCCAGTTGCAGGCTATTTCCCGCTTGACTACAATAAAGCCTAGGTCCAGAAATTTGCTGGTAACTTTAGTCGTGGCGGTATGAGGGAAGTCACTCAACAGGCAGTAAGTGGGGTCCCTAATAACTTCTCTTTCGATTAGCCTTAAGAGGGAGTCTACTATCTCCTGCCAATACTGAAGGAGCTGCGGACAACTCCAGAACATATGCATAAACCCAGCCCCCTCTTCTGCACATCTGGGACATTTGACTTCAGTCATCAAGAGCATCTTGTTCAACCTATGGGGGTTAGATATGCTATATGTTAGATGTAGAAGTTTATTAATTTAAACCTGGGATTACGGGAAATTTTGGGTACTCGCTCCAGTATCCCCTCCTAGCCCTCATCTGTGAAGGGTTTACCAATATCTGTTTCCCATTTCTGACCCAGGTGGGTTAAGAGGGGTATCAGGTCATGATGTATTTTCCTATATAGGCAAGTGACTGCTTTCCATGTGCCCACTGCTGTCAAAATGTATGTGCAGCCCAGATGTGAGGGTGGTTCCGCCCTGCCCGCCCTACTATGTTGCCTTGTGATGGTCACTAGGGCCCCGTGTATCAAGAAATAGTACGGGCTTAGTTCAAAGTCAGCCCGCAGGTCGTTATAGGGGAGTAACGTCCCATCTCTGAACAGGTCTCCTATTTGACGTACACCTGCTTCTTTAAGCTGTTGCAGCCCATGTCTCTGATCCTTGTGAAGGAGAGTTGTTAAATAATCAATAGGGAGTTAGGTGGAATAAGGGCGTTTAGTTCGTGTTCTTTGCAGGCATCTACTCCAGCAGTATGCCACTGCCTCCTGCTCCCCCGTCTTCCATGGCTCCGGGTTCTTCAACCCCAGGAGTCGAACAAGCCGGGACCCCATTGGTGTTCTGATCTGCCGTTCAGTGGGTGGACTGGGGGCAGTGGGGGAGGGCACTGTTCGCTTCTCATCCACTGTGTAAAATATTGTAGTTGTGCCGCCATGTAATAGTCTTCGAAATTAGGCGCCACTAGCCCTCCAGATATGGTGGGTCATTGCAGGGTGGAAAGAGACACCCTGTTGTGCCCCGTGCTACATAGGAATGACAGTGTCAAGGAGTGTAATTCCTTGAAAACGGCTCGAAGGACTTTAATAAGTAAAGTAATAAAGTAGATGCGGCACAGCAATCATCTTCAACAGCGCCACTCTCCCCATCACAGACAATGGGAGCGTTCCTCAAAAGTCCATAGCCCACCTCAGGGAGCTTATAGCTTGACCGACGTTGCCCTGTACCACCTCGGAGCAGTTATGATAAACTCTCACCCCCAAATATGTAATGCAATGCGGTTCCCAGTGCATTGTGCCCTGTTCCACTGGTGAAGGGATGTTGCTGCAGACTGGAAACAGGTTAGTTTTCTCCCAATTGACCCAGAGGCCTGATATGTCTCAGAATGTGTGTAACATCTGCTGGGCCCCAGCTAAGTCCCTCCCACTGTCCTGCAGGAACATCAGTAGGTCATCCGCATAGAGCGCAATATGTTGATGTTCAGCGGATAGCATAGGGCCCCTATAATCTGCCCCCTGACGAGCTCAGAATGCGATGGGCTCCATCGGCCAGGGCGAACAGTAGCAGAGATAGGGGGCATCCTTGTCGAGTGCCTCGTTCTATCTCATAGCTCGGTGAAACATATGTACCAGTTTTTACTCTGCCCTTGCTGCCGCATACAGAAGTTGGTCCCATTTCAAGAATCCATTACCAAGTTGAAAAGTTGTGACTACCTCAGCCAGGAAATTCTATTCGAGGCTGTCAAAAGCTTTTTCAATATCTACCGACAAAATCACAGCTCGCAGCTCAGTGGCCAGAGATTTCCCCAATATTAACAACAGTCAACGGATGTTCTGGGCTGTGTTACGCCCCGGGATGAAGCCCGCTTGATCTTTGTGGATCAGCTGGGGCATATGGTGTAGTAGCGTGGCTGCTAGTATTCTACTGAGAATTTTGTAATCTCTTTTGAGGATTGGTAACAGGTGATAGGCCTTCATGTCATGGGGTTACTTCCCAGGTTTTAACATGGGGACCATTAGCGCTTCTCTGGTCGATGGTGGAAGGACCTGTACTTGCTTGGCCCATTGTACATCTCTACCAATTTAGGCGCCACCTGCTCTATGAAAGCTGCGTAAAACCCAACTGGGACTCCATCTGTTCCTGGAGTTTTCCCACACAACATATGTTTTATGGCTGCCCTCACTTCTGGGTTCGTAATATCCCCTCCTAATAAGTCTGCCTCTTCTTGCGATACTCCAGGAAACTTGAGCGACTCCAGAAAGGCTTTAATGTCTGGTGGAGAGACCCAGGATTTGCTCTTATATAACCCAGCATAGTAGTCATGGAAGGCTTCATTAATCTCATCTTGCGTGTTCAGAGATAACCCAGATTCTGCCTGAATCTCTACTGTTGGTGACCTTCTAACATTTGGCAAAGCCAACCAGGCCAGTAGTCCCCCTGCCTTATCTCCAGACACGTGGGCTTTTATCATATAGTTTCGGTAGTCATGACAGTGGAGTCGTTCCACTAGTACTCCCACTTGTTCTTTGGCCATTAGCAGAGCCTCCCTATCAACTCGCCCCCACGCATTTTCAACCTCAGTATGTTTCAGCGCTGCTTCCGCAGTGTGAATTTCCCGAAGGATGGTTTGTTGCTCTCCCACCGACTCTGCTATATATCGGCCCCTTAGAAACGTCTTAAAGGCAGCCCTTTCCATGCCTCTGCAGTCAGTAGACTCTCTGTTTTCTTGGAAATACTGTGTGATGTATGTACCTATTTGTCCCCTAAATGGGGGATCCAACAGCGCCTCTGGTCTAAGCTTTCAAGTGGGAATGGGGGGAGGGTCCATCCCTCAGCGCAAATATGGAAGTACCGGATTATGATCTAATATGGTTCTGGTAAGATACTCTATATTGTGTATTTTCTGGTGCAGAGGTGGCGTGCTCAGGAATTTATCCCCTGGTTCCGGGCAGCACCATTTTCCGCTACCTGTGAACTTTGCGCGTGCCAAGGCTTGTTGGCAGAATATAGCAATGCAAACCAGTCTGCAGTCTTCCATCTGGCGTGGGGCATCATCTGTACCAACCAGGAACCTGCATCCGCATTTGAAAATTGTAAATGGGGGAAAAGTATGAGTAGTCCCGCCCTTGGGTTTAAAATGTGCGCCATGTGTCAATCAGATTCCAATTCTCTCCCCAGGCCGTGGGTGTTTGAGCAAGCTTACATATCGGGGTCTCATCTAGCGGTGGGAGGGACCTGTCCATGTCTGGTCACTTACACAGTTGAAGTCTCCTCTCACTAGGACTTCTCCTATCATGTATGGTGCTAGTTGGTGGGAAAGTTCACCAAAGAAGCCAGCCTGATTGACATTAGGGGCATAAATATTAATGATTGTGATGTCTTTCCCGTCCAGGCGACCTTGGAGCTCCACAAAACGCCCCTCAGGGTCCACCTTGTGGTCAGTGCATTGTAACCGGACCCCAGACTTGACCCAAATTAGCACCCCCCTGGCATATGCAGAATAGGTAGTATAGTTGAGTTGGCCCCTCCACCTCCGTTGTAAAGCTTGCCCCTCTTCCTGCTGTAGGTGCGTTTCCTGTAGTAATGACAGCTGGTCCCCCCGTGGGTAAGTAGGAAAACACTTGATTTAAGGAGTGGATCCCCCTCACATTCCAGGAGATTATGTTATAGCATGTGGGAACAGGCATATTGTAATGTAGTAACTATGGCTTGGTCTTGGCCAGGTCATCATTATTTGAGCAAGGATATGCTGCGGCCAGGCATTCGTAACTCTTGGCCGGAATTCTCCCATCCCATTGTATACTGCACTTTTCCCCAAGAATCTAAACAACAACAAAACAACCCAACTCCCCTTTCCCAGGACTGGTCGGAAAACCTTCGCTGTCCAAAACTGCAAACTCAGACACCAAGGGTATGGTATCTTCCACCTCTCTGGTAGTGGGGTGGTTGGGGACCATGTGCCGGTGTGGCCCGTTACACCAACCATCGGGGCAGAATTTTGGCTGTCCAGTAATGGCATAGCGTCTTTTATGGTGACTCCAGACATCGGGGCTTGGTCCCACTCCATTGTGGCCCTTGCTGTTTCTCCTCCGGCTCTGACACCAAGCTTGCTGCCCCATTTCCCCAGACTCTTCTGCTCCCATGTTTACCAATTGGGGCACATTTGTAGTCTTCTTGTCTGCTGCCCTCAGAGGAGATCATCTGCTGTCCTTGGAGTAACTATGGGGTGTTCCAACTCAGAATCTGATAGGTCCGAGGGGTCAGACGGTGTCGTTATGTTACTCAAGGCTGCTCCATTGTTCTTTTCTCGCTCTATCGGGCTCCCTCCTCGGGAGGTAGGGCTGGCCAGTCCTCCCTTTCCAAAGACCAATATCTTCAAGCGCCCGGCGCAGGGCCTGCTTCGCCTCCTCGGCCAAGGGGATGGGCTTCCCAGTGGTCCCCTCTTCTTCCACTTTGTGCGCTTCGTGCGCAGCGATTGCCAGGCCTGGACCTCCCAAGAGTCCTGCACTGGCTGCGTTTCAATCCAGGACCATACCTCTTGCAGTGTATTGAAGAAGAGGGTGATTCCTTGTGATATTACTCTAAGTCGGGCCGGGAAGATCATAGCATAGGTCATTCCCACTTGTCTCAGCTTGCGTTTTAGAGCAAGGAACGTGTTCCTACGACTTTGAACTTCTTTCGAGTAGTCGGGGAATACCATAATCCTACAGTTGCCCATCATTATTTCTCCTTTCTTCCGAGCTTGGGCCAATATTTTGTCCCTGTCTTTATAGTGCAGGTGTCGTGCTATTATCGCTGTAGGTGGGGCCCCCGGTTAGGGTGGCCGTGGAGGGACTCTGTGCGCTCTCTCCAGTGCAAAAAATGCTGAAAGTCCTGTTGGCATAATCTAATCTTGGAACCATGTTTCGAGGAAGGTAAGCATGTCCTGGCCCTCTGATTTTTCTGGTATTCCTAGTATTCGTATGTTGTTCAGCCTAGAACGATTCTCCACATCATCTGCCTTCTGCTCCAGAGCTATTACTTTGTCCTTCAGCTCAGACAGTCACAAGTACGCCCTTGTCATAGAGGAAGGGACCTCCGCAAATTCTCTTTTTACTGTAGCAACCCTCTTGGCTAATCATCAATGATTATCCTTTAGCTGACCAAACTCAGCTCCCAGAGTGCCAGTCTACATTTCTAAGGCTTCATGGGTGGCCATTATCGCCTGTAGGATGTCGCCAAGCATTGGGTCCCCCACATCTGGTGAGGACCCGTCCATCATTCCTTGAGTGTCAGTTGTTGACAGCAGTTCAGTGCCGTCTACTCCCACCTCCCTCTTCTTTCCCACCTTCCCCATGCCAGCAAGTTTCCGATTTAGGTAGTGCTCCTTTTTGGGCTCACGCCCAGTGCACAGTGAGACCTCCTCCTCTGATACTATTTAGGCCTCACCCTGATGTTGTTGGGCCCAGTGCGACTGTGGTCTGTACCCCCTCTCCCCCCTAAATTTTGGTTCTGTTGTTGCCTCTGTCAATTGCTCCTAGTTAGGTCTGGGCCTCTTCTACTATTGCTTCCGGTCTTAGCCTGCTAAGGCATCCAGGGTCACAAGGATCTTGGCGACTTCGTCGGCAGTGGCCCCGCCCTGCCACCGGGGCTCGTCTTGTGCTGTTACCTCTCTGAGAGGAGATGCATCCCTCCATGTTCTGGCCCGTTTTCTGTGCCCTCCAGCACTGCTTGGCTCTGCACCAGCCCCCCTTTCGGGGGGCAGGTGGGGAAGGTGGGGAGAAGGGGGCACGCGGGGGGATCTTCAATCCCCCCTCTTCACCTGTTCCACTCGTAGGCCCTCTGGGGGGGCGCGGGATACCATTTCTATTTTTACCCCACACCTGTGCCCCCTGGACTCAACCTCAGTCTGGCGTCGCCGGTCCGGCCCCCGCCTCCACTGGTCCATCACGCATCGTTTCTCTAGTGTCTCGTCCCCCCCTCCTGGTAACTCGTGACAGAGTGGGTCGGGCAAGTAGGCCACCGCTGACCACTCTTCTGGTAACTTCAGGCCCCACCTGATCCTCCAGGCCACTGCTGTATTTGGTGTCAGGCAGGCCTCAGGTAGGTCGGAGGACTAGGTGTTCCTCCTCTTAGAGTGGGAGAGGGCCAGGTGAGCATCGCCGGCCCGTCGTTCACCCAGCCCCTCCGTATGTCCCTCTGAGGCCCCTCACTCCTCGCCGAGCCCTGTCTCAGCGGGTTGCAGAGGCGCACAACTGCCGTTCATACCAGCTCCAGGGCTCCGCCGCCAGCTGGTCGACTTCAGGGCAGGGCGAGGGGGCCCACTGTCACCCGGCCCTTAGAATATTTTGGGCCTCACCTTGCCCCACGATCCCCAGATCTCGTCCCCCGCCAGGCAGTCACACTAGGCAGGCCCTCCACTTCTCCGGCTGCCTCAGATTCGGCATTCCTGCCGTCTGGCTTCCTGCGGCAGGAGGGGGCCAGGTGGGAGGCTAGCAAGGCACCACCGGTCCCAGAGTTCATCTTCGTAAGGCACCCCCGGGCTCTCGCAGCTCTCCAGGCCCGGCCACGTTGCATGGTAGGCCGTGGTCCTCGCAATCACGCCGTTGTCACTTATTTCTGCACCGGAGGTCCCCAACCAGTCATCTATCGATGGAGGAGCACCCCCGTGACAGCTTTACACCATTCCGCCTCTGCCTTTGTCAGGATTACTGTGGTTAGTGAACGGGCCATGGCGGAGCAGCTCTTTACATGTCTGCTCTCTCTGCCATCTTGGTCACACTCCCTGAACGCTCATTTTGATCCCCAAATGAATCCAGACTTTGAGAAGTTTATGCTACAACGTGAGAGAGAAGGAATAAAAATCAACTGTTGTCTACACTTAGCTCTGGGAGCTGGTGAGCACATGTATAGAAGATGACCACAACAAGGTGGTATGTGCACAGAATATCCAGGGCTGTCGGTCAACTGTCCTGTGCAGGCTCATCCGAGAAGACCGGATAAGTCCCTAAGTAGGGGTCAGGCATGATCATATGATTTATCCAAGACTTATGCTGAATAGCTGGAACTGACATTGGCAATGCTGAGAGTAAAGGAGGAGCCTGAATACCATGGGATCATCAAGACAGAGATGATCAAAGCTTTATGAAGAGAATGAGAATCTACAGCCACAGAGAGACTATATGGGGACAACAGACAACAGAGAGGATAGGAGAACATGTAGCTAATGTGGACACTTACAACACTCAGGCCCATATTTATACTTTTTTTTTTGCACCGCATTTGCGTCAAATTATGTAAATGGGGTGCAAAAAAAGTATACATATGGGCCTTAGTAAGGAAATGCTCAGCAAAAGAGAAAACATTCTTGAGTTGTCGGCAGCCCAACTTGTATGCATGAGTATATCAAGAGGTGATGGTGAAGTGACGGAGCAAAGTCACTATCAACTGGCAACAAGTATGATGATAAGAAGATGATGGTGGCATTTTTAAAATATTGCTAGCCATCCACAGTGCAAAAAGAGAATGAGTCAGCCAACGTGCCAGGTGTCGGTGGCTAGATTGACAATAACAGTGCTGATTGACACTGGAACATTGATAAAAGTCATGTGTCTCGACTAGCATCAACAGTTTATACCACCATCTAAGGCAGTCAAACATGGGAACTTTCACCTATGTGACATTGATTCCACTAGAGGGTACGTTTTCCAAAGGTATCATCTGGCCAGCTAAGTTGTTTGTGACCAGTGCTGGGTTGGGTACATTGCTGAGCTGCCCAATGGTAGAGATGAAACTCATTCAGTTCCCACAAATCATGCACACCAATGTAGTGGAGACTGTTGTAAGTGGGTTTGGCCTTGAATTTGGCATTTGTGTCAAAGACTGGGATGCCTCAAAGCCAAACCGGTTCAGCTGCACATTGATGCCTGTGTAAAGCCAGTGGTACTGAGGGCATGCAGCACACAAACACAAAAAAACCTCCGACTTGTCTGAGTCATGTCAACATATTGCTACAGCACTTACACACTTTCAAGCTTCAGCGACTAATAACCGTGGATGTTTTGCAGAGGTCAGCTCCGATGGGATTGGAAGACTAGAGAGTGAGATTTGATGTTCTCGCATTTGCAAGAGCTTCTGAAGGTTGTATCTGTATTGGGAAGAGTGCACTGTTTAACAAACATTATTAGTGTACCAAGAAGTTACATGTATAACGATTGCAAATCTGCCTACCTTACTTAAGAACGTAACTGTTGGGTAAATTTCCTTTGCTGGATGATGACGTAACTACCTGTGCTTAGAGTTTTTGTCAGACATCTTATGGAGCTCCAGGTGCTTCCATGTCATTCAGCTGAATAAACTTCGCTCTCAAAGAACAACAACAATGAATTTTACTTGTGGTTTGGGCTTTAACAGCACTAAGACACAGATGAATTCCTTTTAATCTTTTCCCACTGGTTGAGGCAGAACTGGACAAGCTTGAGTGTGTCATGATGGTAGAAACTAACAAATCCAAGCAGCCTAGAGCCATATGGCTATGTATCGGCATGCAGCTCTCAAATTGGGCACTCAAGAAGGAGCGGCATGTGAGACCCATGCTTGATGACATCATCGGTGATTTGAATTTGAACAGGTGGTTTTCTAATTTGGAACTTATTGCAGGGTATCACCAGGTGAGGGCTGGCATATCATTGGCAGTGGAGGTGTTTCAAAACATCGTGTGAGAGACAGTGGCGAAATGAAACTTGAGGCCCTCCCCTGCAAAGTACATTGATGGTGGCCCCCACAACCCAGTCAGGAGCTCTGAGACCATGGGCCCACCAGCTGTGCACAGTGTGCTGAGGGTGCCCCCTGGAGCTCAGGGCTCCCCCCACCCACACCACTGGGTCTGTTGTTAAGCCACTGGTGAGAGAGACTCTTCAGAAGGGTTTGAAGATGTTTTGAATGTAAGCAATGTTGTCCTCATATAGTTATGAAGTATACTGGAGCACCACTGTTGTGTCTCCCACTTCTGTCATACATGGGGCTCTCACTACACAGCCAAGAGTGTGAGTTCCTGAAGACTGCTATTCAACTCTGTGGATACATCTTTTCCAGAGAAAGTTTCTGCTATTAGGGATGCCAAGCCACCATCTTCAACAGCAGATGTGACAAGCTTTTTGAGCCTAGTGATGTATTGTTGATTGATCATTCTGAACTTTGCCAGGCTACCTGAACCACTGTAGCTGTTGACAAACGCAAGTTTGAAGTGGACTTGGGACAAGTAGAAACATGTCAAATTCTATGCCATTAAGGAATTACTGCTACATGACACCGCCATGTGCTATTTTGACACAAGAAAAAACCCAGAACTGAATGTAAACCCAAGCCTGGTGGGAGTTGGAGCAGTGTTAATGCAAAAGCTACAGGTTGGGGAAGGAAACCCCATTGCCAGCTACACTCTCACACTAGGGGAGTAAAGACTTTCTTAAATAGAAAAGGAGTCACTAGCCATCAAGCGGGGTGTATCTACTTTCACATTTGTATATATGGTAAACTCTTCTGAGTAGTGCCTGACCACAAACCTCTCTTGCCTCTCTTGGCAGGAACAACTCCTCACCCTCTGCTTTTGATTGAGAAGTGGACATTACCGTTCCTGAAGTCTGAGTTTACAATGATTTACAAAGTGGTGGTACTACAATGCAGTGGGCTAGCTGTTGAGGCACCCTCCCTGGGGGTGACGACTTGAAAACAATGCAGGTAAAAGAAGGCAGCTGCATTCAACAAGTAGTGAATGCAGCATTCCCCAAGGCTATGTCACTGCAAGAGGTTTGGACACACACTGAACATGACTAATTGCTACAAAAAGTTATTGCAGTGACTAGGTCAAAGGAGAGGAAGATATGTCAGGCAGTCACCAGGGACCAGAATAATGACAGCTGAAAATACCTCGAGTGGCTATGGAGAGTTCACCAACAATGGGATCTCCCCTCAACAGAACACGTTATGTTATTTTATTTTATGTTATATAATGTCATGTTAAGTTGTGTTTTGTTATGTGGATTTGTAAGGTGCAGATTATCACCTGTGAGGAATCCAGGTGCTGGAGCAGGAGCATGGGCCTGGCTGTGCTCCTAGTTGAACAGACAGGCCTTCAGCTTCTTGCAGAAGTTGACAAGTGTTGTGGCAGTTCTGATGATTTGAGGGTGTCCAGATGGCATTGTGCTGAGAGTAGATCGCATTGTTGTGCGACAATCACTCGGCCACCTCATAGTGCGGCTAGCTCACTGGGCCACCAGGGAGTGGCTAAAACCAAAATTCCATTGGGAGTAAAGGTGTGGCCCCCAGGGAAGGATGGTATGGTGGATCACATGGTGGGAGAATGCTTATGGTGCCAAGCCACCAGTGCACAGGAGAGACCAGTCTTGACAATCACAGAACAAGAGGGCACAGAGCACAGCAAAATGTCAGCATTGATGTTGGATCTCTACTGAAATGAAAACACAGGGCAGTGCTAACTTGATACCCACTCGAAGTTCCCAGTAGAAGAAACTGAGTACTTCACTTTTGGAGGCTATTAGTAGAGGTAAGTACACACCTACCCCTAGCAATAATGCTATCAAGCCAATGTCAGGTCCAGTCAAGGTCTCAAAGCATTAGTCCCTGGCTCAACCTCTGGTAGCCTGGCAATGAGCAGGCAGACTTAACTTAGGAGACAGGTATGTAAAGCATTTAAATAGACCAATACAGTAAATAAGTAAGACACAAAACACAATAATAGTTCAAAGTTATAAAAATACTAAATATTTTTATCTTTTAAATGACACCAAATTGACAAAAATCCAATATAAGAAACCGAGTTATGAATTTTTAAAGATGACATTTAAAAAAGTGCTTTCTGGTGCTTAGAAATAAGTAGAGCCAACAGGGGACATCTAGTTGCACTTCACTGGGACAAAGTCAAAGTTTGAGGCCAACTGTGATGGAGCCCTGCTTGGATACACTAAGGGGTAGGCCTCGGTCAAAGTTTTACCTTCGCAATTAGAAACTTTTCTGGAGCTTTTCTCTCTGGATATCGCGCAGTCCTCTCAAGCAAGCCGATTTCCAAGCACTGTCGTTGGACTGCTTTTCCATGAGGCCCCGGTCAAATACTGGAAATCTGGAGCTCCAGAGCTTTCAGCAGGACGAACCTGAAATTCAGGCCGGGTCGCGGTTGAAGTTAAGGTAGTCTGCTTGACTCACGATGGCCAGTCGGTCCACTTATGTAACTTTTTCCAAAAGTTGCTCCAAACTTCTGGAACTTTTTCCTGAAGTTCTTCTTGAGGGTTCAGACTGTCCACAACACAAATCCAAGGTTCTAGCATCACTGAGATGGTCCACGGAAGATTAGGACTACTTATAACTTCTTTCCTGTATTATAAATTGTTACCAATCTTTGAGTCCTTTCATGGCACATTTAGCTCTTTCCTAGCAATACTTATTCTTATCGAAAATATTCCTATGTTAGCCTATGGAGCTAAGTATCTACAAGGACGAAAAATTAAATGGGTAGTTTTTCCCTCACCAAAGCATATACACCATCTTTTTTAATGTCCCTGCTTGTAGTTACATGGCACCACACCCCTGGGGCACTTAGTGGAGATGGTATGGGCAACATATGTAAAAATAAGGTTGATTATCTCTTTGAAAGTACCTTTAAATCCAAAGTTGAATGTTCACACAGTTTACTTTTTAAAGACAGTCTTCAAGGCAGGGCTACCTTTAAAAATTACAGCAGGCAACACAGCAGTGCACAGTCCAGTGCAGGAAATCTACTGGGTCTCTTAACTTCCATGTCCTATTATATATTAGGGACTTATAGGTAGTTTGAATCCCCCTTGCCCTATTATCTACTAGGGACTTATAGGGGTTTGTCATTGCCCATTGTAAGTGTACCACTTTACCATACACCTTTTATTCAGAGCACTGGTCCTGGTGACCAGAGCCCATAGCAGTCAGGGTCGGTTACCACCAGTATCAGTCAGAAAAAATGAGGTTGAAAATGCTAAAAGGATGACTTTTTTACATGGCCCCCTCCCAAATGAAAGGTGATGGGTAACTAACCTACACCCTGGAAATCTTCATCAGCTAAGTGGAAAAACCAGGAAAGTCCATCTGCATTAGCATGTGCCACTCCTGGTCTGTGTTCCACTGTGAAGCCCATCCCCTGTAGGGAAATGGACCACCTCAACAATTTAGGATTACCCCCCCTCTTCTGCATGAGCCATCTGAGAGGTCTATGGTCTGTTTGAACACATGGTGACTACCAAACAAGTATGGTCTCAGCTTTTCCAGGGACCAAACCATAGCAAAGGCTACCCTCTCAATGGCACTCCATCCTTGCTCTCTGGGGAATAGTCGCCTGCCAATGAAGGCAACTGACTAATCAAGACCCTCTTCATTTACCTTTGTCAACACTGCCCCAATCTCATGCTCTGAGGATTCTGTCGGAACCACAAATTCCTTTGTGTAGTCAGGGGCCAGCAAAACTGGTGCTGAATACATAACGTCTTTCAGAGTGCCAGAGGCCTTCTGACACTCTTAAGATCCACATGAGTTCCTTTGGCCTCTTTTTAGAAGTGAGTTCTGCCAGGGGAGCCAAAATGGTCCCCTAGTTCTGAACAAATCTTTTATAATACCCAATCATACCAAGGAAGTCCCAGACCTCTGTCTGGGTTGTAGAAGCAGTCCAATCCAGTATGGTTTGGATTTAGCCTGGAGAGGTTGTATATGGCCCCCACCTACAAGGTGACCCAGGTACACAACTGTACTCTGCCCCATTTGACACTTACTGGTCTTAATAGTCAGGCATGCCTATTCGAGGACCTAAAGCACTTTCTTCAGGTGGATTAAGTGATCCTTCCAAGTGGAACTGTACAAAGTCATATCATCCAGATAAGCTGCACTGAACTGCTCCAGCCCAGACATGACCCTGTTCACCAACCTTTGGAAGGTGGCAGGGGCATTCTTTGAGCCAAAGGGCATTACTTTAAATTGGTAATGTCCCTCTGGTGTGGAGAATGCTGACCTCTTCTTTGCTCCTTCACTGAGGACAATCTGCTAATAGCCTGAGGTAAATCAAATGTACTTAGGTACTTAGCAGACTCTAAGCTATCAGTGAGCTCATCAGCTCTAGGTATAGGGTGAGCATTGGTCTTTGTGACTGCATTTGGTCCTCTGTAGCCCACACAGGACCTAAACTCTTTCTTTTCCACCCGGGGATTAGGTTTGGGTACCAGCACCACTGGACTGGCCCATGGATGGTGAGAAGGCTCATTTACCCCCAATTCCAGCATCTTAGCTACCTCAGCCTTGATACTGGCTCTGACCTAGTCAGACCACCTGTACAACTCGCTTTTGCAGGTAGGCTGTTGCCAGTGTCAGTGTCATGGACACACCAAGTGGTCAGACCAGGTGTCAGGAAGAACAAACCAGCAAACCTCCCCAGCACCTGCTTGCTGTCCCTGTGGTATTGGTCTGTCATTTTGGGAGAGAGTACAACTCCCTCTACTGTCCCATCTTTCACATTGTGAGAGAGGAGGTCTTGCAGTCGCTCAGTTTCCTTTTCTCCTCCCTCATCCGTGACCTATAGCATAGTTATGTCTGCCCTGTCTTGGTGGGGTTTCAACCTATTGACACGCAAGACCCTGTGAGGGTTCCTGGGGGTGTTAAAGTCTACTAAATAGGTAACCCCTCCCTTATCCTCTAGGATTAAATAGGGCCCAGCCAATTGTCCTGGAGGGCCCTAAGAGCCACATGCTCCAACACTCACACCAATTGGTCTGACTTATACTCAGGCATAGTAGTCTTCTGGTCGTAGAGAGATTCATGAGCTCTTGGCTGGCCTCCAAGTTCCTGCTTGCTTTGTACATATACTCTGCCATGTGAGATCTCAGGCCAAGTTCATAGTCTAGCACATTGTCCTTGGCTTTCTTGAGAGACATTTCCCTAGACTCTCTCACCAGGCACAATGGGCCTGTTACAGGGTGCACAAACAACATTTCAAAGGGACTAAATCCAACCCCTTTCTGTGAAACCTCCCTGTAGGCAAACAGTAAACAGGGTAGGAGAACATCCCATCTCCTCCTTAGTTTGTCAGACAAACCATTGATCATAACCTTCAGGTCTTATTGAACGTTTCCACCAGACCATTATTCATCCCACATTACTTTCAGATAGCCGGACATGAAATTTGTTCCCCTGTCTGAAACAACCTCATTTGGGAAACCCATTCTAGTGAACACATCAAGTAGGGCCCTAGCTACAGCAGGAACAGTGACTGTTCTGAGGAGAATTGCTTCAGGGTACCTTGTGGCATGGTCCACTACCACCAAGATATACCTGTTCCCTGATGCAGTTGGTGGGTCTGGGGGACCAACAATGTCTACCCCCACCCTCTCAAAGGGAGGCCCAGCCACTGGCAGTGGAATCAAGGGAGCATTTGGTTTGCCCTATTGTCTTGCCACTGGCCTGACAGGCTGCACAGGAGAGACGGAACACCTTCACACCGACATGTTAGGCCAACAGAGATGATTAACCAACCGGTTCCAAGTCTTATTCTGACCCAATTGACCTGCCAGGGGGATGTAATGGCTCAAAGTAAGGAAGAATTCTCTATACGTTTGAGGTACAACCAGCCTCCTGGTGGCTCTCTCCTTGAGGTTTCTGGCCTCAGTGTATAAGAATCCCTCTTCCCAGTAAACTTTATGCGATCCGCTAATATCACCTTCCTCTTGCATAGAGGCAGCCCTCAAGAGTGGGACACTGTCTTTGTCCTTGGCAAAACTTCTCTCTGGTGGATCCACCATCTCCTGTCAATTCTGTCATGTTGGACAGATCTTGCACAGGTGGAATTCCACCCCCAGAGGTCAAATCCTCCCCCTCAGGGTTAGAGCCCTCCTGCACCTCTGGAGTTTGCAGGGTTGGCTCATCAGACCCAGTGCCCTTTCTTCTGTCATTGGATGCTTGGCCCAATATTCCAGAGTCCAAGCATCCAGCCTTTCCCTGCTGCGAAGCCTGTGATGTGGTCAGAGCACATACCCACCCAGGGAGATCCAGCATCCTTCGATGGACCATTTTCTCCACCCCTGACCACTCAGAAGCTTTGAGATCATTTCCTAGTAGACACTCCACAGGGAGAGCAGGAGATACAGCTACTTGTTTAGGGCCTCTCAAGCCTCCCCATTCCAAACTCACCACTGCCAAGGGATGGAGTTTGGTTCTGCTGTCCGCATAGTTTACTTGGTGGTACACACCAGGTATGATCTGCTCTAGAGAAACCAGCTTCTCTGTGACCATAATCACACTGGCTCCTATATCTCTCGGAGTCTCAACCTCAGTTTCATTGATTTTAGGCATCAGTCTGTACCTCTGCGTGCTGGGAGGCAAGGGGGCCAGGGTTGCAGTTTCCACCCCACCCAGGGACACTAAGGTTGCCTTTCCCATCTCTGGGACAGTCTCCACCCCCACACCTACACTAGCACACTAGCAATCCCTGTGGGCTGCCCATCAGTGGGGGCTACTTTGTGCAAACAGCATCTCCTCTCTTGTGTCCTGGCTGATACAAGTCAAAACGCTGACCTGCCTTCATCAGTTCACAAAACTTTCCAGCCTTTGTAGAATCAAAGATCTTCCCCAAATACCCCTTCTTATTGAAAGTGGCATGGCTTGGGGTCCCACCCTCCCGTGCAGGTTTTTGTGAGCCTTATATGGACTCTTTCTGTTTTTGTCCTTCTTTCCCCTGAGCTTTAATCTGGGAGGAAACCTGTCCTCCTTTCTTTTGGTCACCTCCCTGGTATTGATTAGAAACCCGGGTTCTCACCCACTTACCAGATGTCTCTCCCAGTTCCCTGGGACCAGACAACTTTGAGTCCACTAGATATTGGCATAAATTTTCTTGTACAGAATTAGTCAGGGCGTGCTCTTCAAGAATTAAATTATGCAGCACCTCATAGCTGCCCACTTGGATACCCTTAATCCAGTGCCTTCACTGAGATGTCTACAAAATCCACCTAGGACTGTGTGCTCACCTGGGTGTTCTTGAACATCACCCTGTACTGTTCTCGGGTCAGATTACATTTCTTAACCCAGCATTGCCTCATGTCGGAGCAAGATGTTACTTCCTCCCATTGTAAGGTCAGGAGCCTATTCCTCCCATCTATTGGAATTAGCTCTCACAGGCATGAACCCCAATACTTAGAGTGGACCTCTTTCATCTCAACGGCCCTCTTGAATGCAGTCAACAATTTGTTAATATCATCCCCTTCAGTGTAAATGGGAATTATTTCCTTGGGAACCTGAAATTACCCCTCCCATCCTTGGGTATCTCAGCACCTTCTTCATTGCAGCTGCAACCCTTTCTTCTCTCTTCTTCCTTTGCTCACTTCTTTTTCAGCTCTAGCTTCTCCTTCTCTATAGCTAGGTCTTCCTACTGAGCCTGTAGCTTATTGTCTTCAAGAGACAGTTTTGGTTCCCCTCTGGGGGAGCCTTCCTCCTCTCCCCTAGCTGGAAGTACGGACCTAGTACTGGAAGTTGTGTACAGGGTGTCAGCCTCCTCCTCCTGATGGAGGTTGTTGGAGGGGAGACCTTCTCCCTCCCTTTCATTCTCCGGAGCTGTCTTTACCCAGGCCTTAGAGACCTAATCTACGCTACCTCCCTGATCTTGTTGCTATTATGTAGGCTCCTGGCCCTACACTGAACCCTAAGCTCAGCCACTTTGAGTTTGTTCAGTTTAGCCAGATCCAGCTCCACGGTATCCCTAGTCTTGGGTCACACAAGCTTCACAATCAGAAATAAAACAAATATGGGAAAATCAAAAGAATGGATTAAAATCAGTTTTAGTCCGAATTTCAAAAATCCATATTCAAAAGTTTTTTGTTCTGAGTTAATTTAGCAGATACAAGTCCACAGCCACACCGCTCAACAACAATTTTGTTGGAGGTTATTTATTAGTAGAGGTGAGTACACATCTATCCCTAACAATATTGCCCCCAAGACAATGTTAGGTCCAGTCAAGGTCTCAAAACAGCCCCTGGCTCAACCCCTGGTAGCTTGGCAACAAATAGGCAGGCTTAATTTAGGAGACGGGTATGTAAAGCATTTAAATACACCAGTACAGTAAAAAAGTAAGACACAACACACAATAAAAATCTCACACCAATTTATAACAAGCATTTGCAATGAAACGGGTCTCGCGTTTGCTCATGTTAGAGCTGATCGCGTTGTAAACTCCTAACCCGACTTTTCATCTATCGGCAAAAGTGCTTTTATGTACGTAACCCGAAAAAGTGAAATTAACTGTGTAAAGCGCTCGACTTCTGCCAAGCGAAATCGCGCTAGGAAAATAGAGAAAAAGTAGTCGACGATCCGACAGAAAACAGCGAGCCTCGCATGTTTTCTGTACTTGGTCGCTGCGCTCGAGGAGGGCTAACCACCGGAAAAGGCATGACGTGAGCATGCCTTCCACTAATGAAAGCAAGCAGATTTTACTAGGCAAGCCCACGAACCAATGAAACACACTGCTCCGAGCCCTTTTCTAATAACTAAAGCGTCTTGCTGCGATACGCATGCGCGAGCGCATGCAACGCAGGCTCGACCCTAAAAATAGTAAATATTTTTAGCTTTAAAATGACACCAAATCGACAAAGATCCAATATAGGGAACCAGAGTTATGAATTTTTTAGGATTAAATTAAAAAATGTGCTTTCTAGTTCTTATAAATCAATAGCGCCAGCCGGGGACATCTGGTCGCGCTTGACCAGGACAAAGTCAAAGTTTGAGGCTGACTGCGATTAAGCCCTGCTCAGATAAATTGAGCTGGAGGCCTTGGTAAAAATGTTACCTTTGCACTTAGAAACTTTTCTGGAGCTTTTCTCTCTCAATGTTGTGCAGTGCTCTCCAGCAAGCCGATTTCACTGACGGGCTTTTCCGTCTGCCGAAGTGAAATTTAGGACCTCAGTCCCTGCTTCTGGTCACAGTGCGAGTGTTAGCACACCTGTCCTTATTTGGTCTTTTTTTGTTTATTTATAAGGGGACGCGTTAGAGATTCAATAGACCATTTGACTACGCTTAGAGTGATTCCACCATAAGTCCCAAATGCCAAGCGATTACATCATAATCAATATATATCATCAAATACTTTTTAAGTCAGTGATCTTTACAAACTATGACCCACTTGGCCACGAATAACCACTCCTTTGTGTAAAGTTTTTAAAGTTTATTTCCCTATATTAACTATGCTAATGTCCCATAAATTAGTCTCAAAACCAGACGGTAAACATACATAAACAACAGCGGTTGACCAAATCTTCTAAAGAATCTCAATTTAGCTAACGCATTGACAAGCATTCAAGAGTCACAGTACAAATTAAGAGCAAGGACAACTGCGCAATAGAAATAACTTACATCTAGATTCAGCAAATGAACAACATCAACTCTTTTAGTAATACTTTAACATTTTCTGGGTCTCCCTAACTAACCTTCTGATTAGAATAGCATGTTTGATCTCCATGCAAAACAGTTTTAGTCAAAGTTAATTTAGAAAACATCTAACTATGGCTCTATTAAAATAGCGTTTTTTACTTAGAAACCAAGAACAAATTACAACAAGAACGATAGACTGTGATTATCTTCGTCAGTTGGACATCTATTCGATCAGCTTCAGCAAAAGGGCAATGAAAGGGGATGGTTCAGACACAGGGGACTCTAAACTATCTGAACCATTTGAGAAGCAATGTCTACGGGATCAGCATTCAGCATCAGAAATGTAAGCAATAAAGTTAAAGATAGAAAATAAATCATCAGGAACTGTTCAGCTCCTCAAACAGAATAGAATGAGCGCAGCTCTCCTCTGTGCAGTCAGGCTCAGTTAGAATCACCTAAAGAACTTTCCACGTTGCCATTGGTCAGAAAATCGAACGTTTACAATAAGTTCAATAGAAATAAAATCCCAAATCCAAGATACAACTAAACTGTCTTTCACATTTTGATGATTGGCCCCTCTTCTCCTGTTTCCATCGTCAGACTTGTCATGTAACCTTTTTGTAGCATCCTGGCACAGCACCCAGGATAACGTGCTGCATACCTGAAAACTTATAGGGTCCCAAAGGTGAGTTCTATTGGCTATGCCAATGCTTGTTCTTGAATGGCTGCAGTATAGGAGTATGAAAACAGTTTTGTTTCGCACTCTTGAGTCCTTGGTATTGGCATTGAGTGTTTGTCTACAGACTTCCCCCTTTTCGTTTTCTAACATCTTTTCTAACATGTTTTGTTATCTTTTCTAATGATCTTTTGTTTTTATGCTTTGATGTTTTGGTGCTACCCTATCCGTGATCTTTGTCATGATCTCTGTTAATTGAGTCTGGAGTCTGCTGACCTGTTAATCCAAAGGGATGGATTGTAAGTAAGAGGTGACTATGGTTGATAATATGTTGGATCCATGTTTTTAACGTCTCTGGCTCATTGCTTGAGTCACCTAGTTTGGTGTGTAATCTTTCTTGTCGCCAGAGTGTGATTCAAAGTCTCTAAGGAAACATTGTTATCAGAGGAGATTGAATTTTCTCTAAGAAGCTCCATAAGTTATTTGATGAAAGTTGTTCTATGAAGGTAGACGATGTAGAGTAGAATGGCTCTTCCCTTTTTATTTCTTCTGCGAGACGTTGAAAAGTCGTCAGGTTGTCATTTTAAGAGAGCCTTGGAGGACCACTGCTAAACCCCCCAAAGAGTTTTTTCAATCCGATCAAGGTGGAGGATTGAATAAGTCTGGTGGTATGGGAAGGTCTAATACTTGTGAAAGAGTTCATTCTGCCATGTTTTTGTTCAGAATAATACGTTGAGGCTCTTTGGTGTCATCATATCTGCAATCTCCAGGTTATATTATAAAGCCCATGTTCCAGAGCTCAAGGGAATAAAAACAGTGGGAACATATCTGGGAAAATAATACGAGATGAAGCCTTAAACATTTATACAATAGTAAGATTTAACAAAGGTGTTTTCCATGGAGTGGTTTGTAATGACACTATATACATTGCTTTTCCCTATTGTTCACTGCCTTCTCCTTGCAGTTTCTTCCTTTTTTTGGTGTGCCTTCTGTAGGAAATTACCCTCTTTTTGGCATGGCTACCCCCACTTTTTGCCTGCTATCAGTATGCTTAGACTGTTTTCACTAGAATCCTGCTAACCAGGACCCCAGTGATTGTGCTCTCTCCTCCAAATTTGGTTACTTTGGTACATTTTACACCCCACAATTGGCATACTGGTGTACCCCTGTAAGTCCCTAGTATATGGTACTTAAGTATCCAGGGCACTGGTACACCAGAGATCCCCGTGGGCTGCAGCATGTATTATGTCACCCATGGGAACCCATGCAAACTGTGTCTGCAGGTCTGCCATTACAGCCTGCATGAAAAGGTGTATGCACCCTTTCACTGCTGGTCACTGCACCAGGTCACTGTAAGTTATCCCTGTGGTAGGCTGTCCTAGCCCAGAGGGCAGGGTGCAGGTTCCTGTGTGTGAGGGCACCACTGCATGATCAGAGGTACCCCCTACGAACTCCAGTTCCATTGCACTGAACTTTGTAAGTGCGGGAAGCCATTTTACCCGTGTGCTCACTACCTGTGTCCAGCTACAAAATGGTAACTCCGAATCTAGGCATGTTTGGGGTCGAACATCTCAGAATCATACCCCAATACTAATGCCAGTATTGGTGGCATGATCCCATGCACTGATCCCGTGCACTCTAGGGGCTCCTTAGAGGACCCCCAGTATTGCTCCTGCCAGTCTTTCAGGGTTTACGGGCAGCCCGCGCTGCTGCAACCCATCAGACAGTTTTCTGCTCTCCTGCTGCTTGACCAGCTCAGGCAGGGGAAGGCAGAACAAAGGATTTCCTGCGTGAGAGGGAGGCAGCACCCTCTCTCTTGGAAATAGGTGTTACAAGTCTGGGAAGGGGTTTGCTTTGAAGGGCACATTTGGTGCCCTCCTTGCATAAACCGGTTTGCACCAGTCCAGGAACCCGGTCCCGCCTCTGGCACGAAACTGGACAAAAGAAAAGGGAGTGACCACTCCTCTGTCCATCACTACCCCAGGGGTGGTGCTCAGATCTCCTTTTAGTGGCCACTGGATTCTGCGATCTTGGAAACAAGATGTGCAGAGGCCCCTGGGGCATCTGAGTGGGCAGGTCAGTCAATTGACGTCAGTGACCCCCTCTGATAGGTGGTCACCATGCAAAGTGACCAAGCCTCCTGTTAGGGCTATTTTGGGATTCTCTTGCGGGTGGGTCCCCAGATTTGACGTGCAAGACTCCACCAGGACTCCTCTGCACCGGCCTCTTCTGCTCCTGGCCATCAGAACCGCAACTGGACACTTCAGGAACCGACAAGACTGCAACATCTGAAACGACCTCACATTGCAACATTGTTTCCCTGGCTCCTTCCAGCATCTGCAACATTTCGAAGGCTGTGCATCGTCTGGGGTCGACAAGACTTCAGCTGCACCAAGAAGCAAGAAGTGATCTCCCTTGGAGTGAAGGTGTCTCTTCCCTGCATCTGCAGGCACCTAAGGCAACAACGTCCGGCTGCGTGGATCTGTCCTCCTATGGAACTGCATGGATCCTGCAACACAGGTGGTGTTTGGAGTGTTCCCCTTGGTCCTCTCTGCCCTCTGTCCACTTTGGGAGACGGTGAGCCATTACCTTTCCTTGCAGGACAGTTCACCTGTGCACTGCGACTCTTGCAGCAACCAAGGCTTCTTGACTCATGGATCTTCAGGCTCCAAGTAGTCCCGGCCTCCAGCAATTCATCTTTGCATGGACAGTCTCTCCTCTGCTGCTTCAGAGACTTGGTGCTCCTCTACAGGTGTGCTGAACTGGCCTCACAGCAACTTACTGTGCCTGCTGCCAGTGGATTGCCTTTGGGGGCTGCAACTGCTTCTGCTGGCTTTCCTGACTGCTGAGGGTCAGCCCAGATTCCTATCCAAGGGTCGAGTCCCCAGGTCTTTGCTGGTCCTCTTCAGCCTTGCAACTGTTCTTTCGGTCCTTCTTATATTTGCCAAGGCTTGTTGGTAGTTCTCCTAAACACTGACCATCTGCGACCCAGTGACAGACATGGGACATAATCTGCATGGCTCCAAGGACTTCTCTGAAGCTCCAGGGCTCCACAACTGATCTTCCTCCCTGTCAACCCGGACCTTCATCCACAGAAGAGTGGGTAGTGGCTCCTGCCCCATCTGGACACTCCACACTGGACTAGACTCTGTCCCCTTCTTTTGCAGGCCTTCTTTTTCCAGAATCCACCGTTGGGTTCCTCAGGTCTGGTCCTGTTCTTGCAAAGTTCCTTTTCTAAGTCCTCTCGTTAGTCCTTGGGAAGATCAGGTACTTACCTCTGTTCTCCTGGTCGCTGGTGGTCACTTAGGCACTCACCTATTGGGATCCCGAGTTCTCCCAGCTCCCCTCCAACTACTCCAAATCCTTGGGTGAGTGACTTCACTTTGCATTCCACTATTTTAGTATAGGTTTTTCTTATTTTCTACAATTTCTTGTCAATGCTTGTTGTTCCTTATGCTAATTCCTAATTATTACTGTTTGTATATATATATATATATTTATTTATATATATGTGTACTAACCACTTACCTCCAGTTGGGGGTCTGCCTATAAGTAATCTAGTTCAGTGCTTCTGTAATAAAGTACCTTTATTTTTGTAACACTGTGTGGTTCTTTTTCAGGTGTGATAAGTTGCTGTGTGACAGCTGTGGTATTGCAAGTGATTTACACTCCTCCTAGATAAGTCTTGGCTGCTCATCCACAGCTACCTCTAGAGAGCCTGGCTTCTAGACACTTACTACACCTCACTAATAGGGGATACCTGGACCTAGTATAAGGTATCAACACCATAGGTGTCCACCACAGACCAGATCAGCTTCATACATCTTGCTTTTCCCTCATTTTTTGTGTGCCTGCTCCTCGCTTTTCCTTCGTTTTCACTGCTTTCTCTGGGATTTTGCAAGCACCTGAATACCCTGTTGGTTGAGTAGCCGCGCTTTACAAATCCTGATTGAATGAAAGATTGATAGACATGGCTTTTTTAACCCCATGTTGGCTATGATGTCACTGAAAGCATGGTTGAGAAGAATCCTACCTTGTACAGTTATGTTCTCTGTCCTCCCACACCTCGCCATGTGCTCTCTCTGAGCTGCCCTGAAGCAAACTGAGAGATGAGAAGTGGCTTGGGGAACTGATGGAGGGCATAGGCCAGGCTTTCAGGTTTCCCAAGTTCATGCGTGAGTAGCTAAGCCAGGCCAGGGTTTTTCTTTGCATTCTGGAACTTTCGGTGCTTTTATCAAGTTATAAAATCCAGACTACAAGTAGCAGAATTCCAATTAAAAACCTGAACTGAGTGAGCTACTCACGCGGACACTTTGGAAACTGGGGAGCTGGGAATAGGGAAAGCTGTGGAATGCAGCTGCAGGTGTTCTGACGTCTCTGCAGTTAATGCAAATTGCATTTTAACAGCAGTGATAACAATACTTGTCAGAAAGGTTTACTTCTGTGATTGCTTCCTATGACTGCCAAGTAAAATAATACTAATTTTACAGATTGGAACGTACGCTCCTAAATATGCTGCAGCCTGTAAGTCAGGAATTTATTTTCCCTGTCCATATCATTAAGAAAGTTTCTGTATCATCTTGGAGAGCACTGTGCTCCTGTTTGTCATGCAGTCTTCAAGTACTGAGAACCTGTAATGCTGCTCCATCTAGTGACACAAGGGAGAACTGCAGCGGAAGAAGGCATCCTTTGGCAGTCACTCCTGGTTTGTGATTATCTGGCCTTGCAGAGAGGAAGTTGGCATTCAGAAAAAATCTAAGGTGTCTGAGAACTTTGGATTTTAGGGTCCATGGTTCTGTTGTTCAGGCTGATGCTGCGAATTGTGAACCTGTGGCCAGTCTGCTATCATTTAAATCGGGAAAGCTGGATTCTAGTTCCAGCATCTGAGGCAGGGATACTTGCTGCCCTATGCAGAGTCTTTCATGGGCATTTGGAGGCTGGCGTAAAGTTGCATCTGTGAAAAGACAGATGCTCCATGTCATCATACTTGCAGGTGCTGCGCCCCATTTAGAGGTGGCCAGCAGCTGGGTTTCAACCACTGGCGTGTCAGTCATGTCTGCTGCCAGGAATCCTTGACCGGGCTCTAATGGGCTTAGTGCCCAGTTTGTTTCTGGGGGGGCGGGATTGGCAACTGTTGCTTGTTTTCCCTACTCGGGACCACCGTGCAAGACATGCGGTTCTGGGTGGAGGCACTATTGTCACTACACACAGAGAGAAAACCTCCATGTCTGTTATTAACATGTTTAGCTTTGGGAGTTTGTTCTTGCTGAACAGAATATTTAGCACAGTGGGTGCATTAAGCATGGTGCCCACACGTCGAAGGATCAGTTCCCTCAATGGAGCTGTTACAGATTTTGCTCCATTTAAGGCGGAGAGATCCGCACCTGGCAGGCTGGGCTCTCTACATCTGGGGAGTTGCTAACGTGCACTGTGGGGCATATTTATGAGCCCCTTTGCGTTGCGCTAGCACCACGCAACTTGTTGCAAGAGTGACGTAAATGAAAAATGAGATTTATGAAGCCACGCAAGGCTACCTTGGGTGGTCCTGCATGGCTTCATAAATCGTGAATAATGTAACGCAGCGCAAATCGCTATGTTGTATTACTCTGCTCCAGAGAGGCGTTTCCGTGGGTGTTCTCACGCAATATCCATAGATTTTGACACATTCCCTGATTTACAACAACAGGTAAACCTGGGAGTGCGCCAAAAAGATATGCCTCCCCCGGAGACGCGTGACAGCGAGAGATACCTTTATTTCTCCTTGTTTTTTTCCTCTAAGTGTGCTGCATTCTGCACAAAAAACGATCCTGCGTGCAAGGCAGGCACTTTTACACCGTGGTGCAAGGGTGCCTGCATTGGTGCTAGGATGCCCATTACACGCCGGCACAGAGGAAAGGACAGGAATGCAGTGTAGTTCTTTCAATACAGTGCATTCCTGCCATATCCCTGTCACTACGTGACTTGACCATAAATATGGCCCTTAGTATTTCAGAAAATACGATTCAGTTATGTTAGTAAATGGTGGAAGGCATGCAGTGGGCGTAAGAAGGGACAGGTAGTCGTGAATGGTAAAATTAGGAGGGAACAAGGACATGGGAGTAGGCAGAGAAACTGACAAGAGGGGTGTCAGCAGAGAGAGAGACATGGGACACAGGGACAGGTGGCAGAGGGTGAAAGGACATCGAGAGAGGAGAATGTTGGGTCAGTCTGACTGTGTAAAGTGTGGCACTGACAGTCAGCCAGCTGAAGTCACATGGAAGCCCAGAGGCCCTGAGGACTCTGGTGCTCTCCTAGTCACACTGCAGGAGGATGCCTCAGATCTTGAGGTTTTAAGTATCTGTTGCTCAGCAACTACGCTGCATCTTTCCAGATGGTGACTGCATGTTGGAGATTATCCTGGCATTATCTATCAATCTGGCAGAGCCAAAGCAGGCTTTTCATTGGCTGATTGGGCGCAGTGGCTTCTCTGCCGAGGCAGTTTATGGCCACCTCATTTCTGTTCACCGGATGGGCTGTGGTCGATGCTTGTATTTTTCTGTTTTCTTACCTTACCACATACCCTTCAGTGATTTTCTTTTTCACATAAAGCTGGAAACCCTGATAAGCGTTGTTTCTGTTCAGATAGATTAGGGCTGCAGGAATATTTGATCCTGAAACTTCAGTCTATATAGAATTTTGCAGCGTGGTTAGTTCTCTGTTTAGATTGCAGAGACTATTGGTGGAGAGATAAACTAGGCCTGTGTGCTTGGTGCACAAATCAATGTTTCTGTCAACGCCTCCCTCCTCTCCATCACTGGTTTAACTAGTACAACATAGAAGAACATGACCAGGTAGCAAGTTCCTTGTATCAGTGCCCATGTCCCATTGCAAGACGGTTAGTGGGGGTGTATTTTTTAGTGAAGGCCGCTGTACTTTTTGAACATCTTTCTGGTCCACATGCATAAGGATTCTGAACATCGAAAATGTAGAAACTGCTAAAAAGATGGCTGCTCCCTCCCACACAAACGTAATCATCATGGGTTGGCTTGTGAACAGAGATGTTGAATTAATTTGGTCTCTGTTTTAGAGCCAAAGTACCCACCAGAGTGAACGCTGCGCTGTACAGCTGCAAACCTAACCAAACCTGGTTGCATATCGGGCCCAGCAGTAAAAGCAGAGAGAGCAGGACAGGTTGGACACATAGTAGTGTCGTAGCACAGCAAACACCCTGCACGCAGATGCTGCAGGCCATGGTCCATGCGCGTGTGTCTTCATGTGCATTGCAGGCAGTGCTTAATTTGTAATTAAAATACATGCTGGTGCCCAAAGCCCTCCTCTTAAACACGCGGCTGCTGCAATTAAATGTACGAGCACAGGATACTGATCCATCTCTGGCCTCTTTAATCCATTTACAGCCTCTCCCTGCCCATTCAGCTCAACTCCTGCAACTTTCTGCTTTCTCCCTTTGTGACGCTTTTTCGTTTTTCTATTCCTCCGACTTACCCATATGTGTCTTTTGCTACGCCGACGACACCCAGCTCATCTTATCCCTCACCAACAACCCCACATCAGCAAGGACCAGACTGCACGACGGCATGAAGGAAGTAGCGACCTGGATGACAGACAGCCGACTGAAACTGAACACAGATAAAACGGAGGTCCTCATCCTCGGCCCTACCCCCTCCGCATGGGACGACTCCTGGTGGCCCCCCGCCCTAGGCAGCACTCCCCAACCGACCAACCACGCACGCAACCTCGGCTTCATCCTGGACTCCTCCCTCTCTCCATGACCAGACAGGTCAACTCGGTGACCTCAGCGTGCTTCAACACCCTCCGCATGATCCGCAAGATCTTCCGCTGGATCCCCATCGACACCAGGAAGACCGTCACCCACGCCCTCGTCACCAGCCGCCTGGACTACGGGAACACTCTGTACGCCGGCATCACCACCAAGCTGCAAAGGAAACTTCAACGGATCCAGAACGCCGCAGCACGACTCATCCTGGACATACCTCGCCACCACCACATCTCCGGACACCTGAGAAAACTCCATTGGCTCCCGGTCAACAAGAGGATCACCTTCAGACTCCTCACCCACGCACACAAAGCCCTCTACAACCTCGGACCCAAACTCATCAACTCCCGCGTCTCCTTCTACACTCCTCCGCGCACTCTGCGCTCCACCGGTCAGGCCTTGGCAGCCGTTCCCCGCATCCGCAAAACCACCGCCGGAGGAAAATCCTTCTCTTTTCTGGCAGCGAAGACCTGGAACTCCCTGCCCAGTCACCTTCGCGCCATACCCGAACACCTCCCCTTCAGAAGGCAGCTCAAGACCTGGCTCTTCGAGCACTGACCCCCTCCCCCCCAGCGCCTTGAGACCCTTATGGGTGAGTAGCGCGCTTTATAAATGTGATTGATTGATTGATTGATTGCTCACAACAAATACTTGAAGCAGAAGAATAAGCCCCGGCCGAAACAACAAGCACAAATTAACCACTGAATGCAGGCCATAGGGAGGACTAAGCCACGCGACCCCTCGGAAGAGTCTCATTGGGGCTACAGGCCCCACACCAGCCCCCCAGGAAGCAGCAGAACGCGTTCTTTGGGATGGTCATAAGCAAAGTGGGCCTGTCTCTCATTCCCCTCCCCTGCCGCAGAAATGCTGATCAGACCCATCCAGCCAATGCTTGTTTGGCCACAGACCCCTTCGGGGTGGAAGCGCCATGTTTCATCCCCTGCTGGCCCCTGCCATCTGCGTGTCTGTGTGATGGCTACATGTCTGCGGCTTCTCTTTCTCTGGCGCGGTGTGCATGAGGCATGCTTCTCGTACCCGAGGGTAGCCTGGCATTACTTGTCATCAGGAGAGTAGCAAAGATGCCGCAGGCCCTGATGCAAGCCAGGGCCCCCTTGGACTGCTGTTGGGTTAGTAGATACAACAGTCATCGGGCTTTAGTAGGTAAATACTATAACTGGTAGGTAGTACAATTCACAATGATTGTATTTATGGGGTGCCATACATATCTCACCCTTTCTTATCCAATTTGAACTCAATCCTTTAATAGCGTGTTTTACATGTTCTTCTATATCCAGTGCTTAATTTGAGCCGGTGGTTTCAGGTGCGGGGGCACCGGCACTTATTTTTCTGCCTCAAGCATTTACTGCGAGAAAAAGACACATCGGAAAGTTAGAGGAAGAGAAAAACTGAAAAGCGTCACAAAGGGAGAAAGCAGAAAGCAACAAGAGTGATCTGAAGGGGCAGGGAGTGGTTGTAAATGGATTAAAGGGGCCCCAGATTGCTTCGGGATTACGCTGCCTCAGTATTCAGTGCTTGCGCGTTTAATTGCAGCAACCTCGTGTTTCAGAGGAGCTTTGGGCACCGGCACCTTTTTATTTACAAATTAAGTGCCAGACTGATTGTTGGGGAAACTGAAGCTCACGCCCCCTTCCCAAAACTGACCAACCTAGGCCCCTGCTCAGCATCTCGTGTCAGTTTCCGCCTTCCGGACACTGGGCCGACTGACGGTGTAAAACCACTTTACGTTCACCTCATCCAAGGCTAATGACGCCAAGAATGCTCTTCCGGGGGGACCCTGTTCTAATTACGCCGAGGATGATCACGAGCGCACACTCTTTATGCTGAAGTTAATGACAGAGTGCATTAGCAAGAGAGAGACACTTAAAGTCCAATTAGCTGGGCCATTCGCCGGCTTTGGGGTGCCAGGAGGTAATGGCTTAGCCGTCAGATGGTCATTCCGTGAGCGCGCCACCGGTTCCCCTCAGTCATTCATAGCAGCACCTCTTAGCGGTAAACAGATTAGACCCTCTGACGTGCTCATAGTATGTGAACTCCCTCTTGCACCAAGCGCATTTTATCTTCTAGGCACGCCAGCTTTAGGTCTCTCGAAGGGAGTCTACTGCTCGCAGACAAATCCCTATACACTGAAAGCGAAAAATCAGCATATAATCTCCGAAGCATCCATCCACATGCAGTATAAAGGTTTCTTTTTTTAAATTCTGGTTTAGAGAGAACTTTAGCTGTCTCGCTAGCCTCACATAATAAAAAAAATCATAAAAAAGGAGTATATACAACACGCAGAGGGACATTGGGTCAGCCCTCTTCATCCATTGGTCTGGTCAGCTGTCATTCACATTTTCCTTCCATCCACCACACCATTTTGATTGATCAAATGTGCATGACCGCTTAAACAGTGGTGTTTTTTAGTGCCATGTCTGGTAGCCAACATTTTACTTTCCCTGTGCATTTTTTTATTCCATAAAGCAAAATCGTTCTGATGTGTTGCTTCATTTAAGACTAATTCAGAGCCAGCTAGTAAATACATTTTTTTGCATCAAATATCATATTTCCCCGTGATGTACATTAAAACTGAAAAAGGGTTTCTCTTCCTAGTCTACGTAAAGTACCTTCAAGGTAGCACCCATATTGTTCTACTGAAATTATATGTAATGGTTATTTTTTGTAATTCCAATTTTTATTGCAAGCATATGACCACCAGGTTTAGATAGCATGTTTTCTTTTTTACCTTTTTTTTAAAATTTTTGTGTCATTTTATGAATAAAAATAATCATCACACCACTGCCACTAATGCCAGAGATGCTGGCTTTGAGAATGCTTGTTAGCCTTAAGACTCAGAATTAAGGTACATTCATAAAACAATTTGCCCAAGGTATGAAAAATCACAATTTATGGCGAATACTGTTCTCTAGGCAGCAGTGTGGTGCCAAATCCAGCTATACTGCTAGAGAGGGTACAAGGAATGGCTGCACAAAACCTACCCAGAGTATCAGGTAATGTGTTGATTTAGCTCTCAGTGGCCTGGATGCATTATAGCGTGCAGACTTGGAAGGCTGGGGTACAAAAGTTATATGCCTACAAGGGGTGGCAGGTAGACTAGAGATTGGTGTTGTTTTGATGCTATTCCGATATTTTTGCCAGTGAGGATGTTTCCTTGGAATCTGCCAGACTCCTTTCATTTCATTGGCGACGTGGATGGGGTCAGCGTTTAGATGCAGGCGTTCCGTGGAACGTGCCGGTGCCCAAAGCCCTCCTCTTAAACACGCGGCTGCTGCATTTAAATGTGCGAGCATTGAATACTGAGGCAGCGTAATCCTGAAGCCATCTCTGGCCTCTTTAATCAATTTACAGCCACTCCCTGCTCCTTCAGCCCATTCTTGCAGCTTTCTGCTTTCTCCCTTTGTGACATTTTTTGTTTTTTCTCGGATAGAGCTGTATGCGACTCGCCAAAATGCGCACTGCCCGTCATTCTACAGCCTCCAGTATCAGATGCAGGGAACGCGTTTCAATTGAGGTGGAGAACCTGGCTACTTTATGTGTTTCCCCCATACCCTTGAATCCTCAGGTTCTGAGGAAGATTCACCAAGACCAGGCCCAAGTCATATTGATAGCTCCGGATTGGCAGAGAAGGGTGTGGTACACAGACATCCTTTAGCTCTGACTGTGCCCTCCGCTCTGTCTCCCTCACAGGGCAGACCTCCTCTCGCTGTCGGAGGAGCAGTTTCTACACCCCCAACTCCTAAGCTTGCACCTACATGCCTTGAGATTGAATGGAGCAACCTGAATTCCTTTTTTCTTCCTGCGGATGTGGTGGATGTTATTCTACCGGCCAGTTGAAACTCGACCAAAACTGTCTATGTGAATATATTGGCCAAGTTTGTTAAATGGTTTGAACACGGACATGTTGACCCTTTAAAGGTGCACTTATTTTTTTGCAATTTGCTCTTTCCTTGGCACAACAAGGTTGTGTAGTCGCGATAGTGAAGTGTTATTTGTCTGCCCTGTCAGCATTTATTTGTTTACCTGAGCAACCCTCATTGTTTAAGTCCCCTATAGTTTTAAGGTTTCTTAAAGGGTTAGCTAAAATGTATCCTCACACTCCATTCATCATGTCTCAGTGAAATTTAAATTTAGTTTTATTGTACCTAATGGGTATTATGTTTGAGCCTTTACATAGTTCCCTGTTGATGCTCCTTACCATAAATACTGTTTTTCTAGTAGTGATCACATCAGCTAGACGTGTTTGTGAGCTGCAAGCTCTGAGTGTTAAACCCCCTTTTACTACTTCTCATACCACCAAGGTGGTTCTGAGAACCAGGAGAGCTTTCCTGCCAAAGGCAGTGAATCCTTTTCATTTAGGGCAGTCTATCACCATTTCATCCTTTTACCCTCCTCCCCATCTCTCTAAGGAGGAGGAAAGCCTGCATCGTGTGGATCCTAAGAGAGCGCTGGGCTTCTACCTGGACAAGAAAAGCAAATTTAGGACAGACGATCAGTTGTTCATCGGCTGTGTATGCAAGATGAAAGACAAAGCCATCCACAAAACAACATTGTCAAGGTGGGTCATCCTTTGCATCAAAATGTTATACATTGGCAAAGTAAGAACCTGCTGAGGGTATTAGAGATCATTTGACCAAGGCTAAGTCTGCTACTTTGGCACTGGCTAGAGGTATACCTGTTGTGGACATTTGCAAGGCAGCAACTTGGGCTTCCCTCCACACTTTCGCAAAACATTACTGCTTGGACTCAGAAGTGAGGAGGGACGGCCATTTTGACCAGGCAGTGCTACAGGATTTCTTGGCATAGACAGACGGACACCCACCTCTGAGCGCAGGATTGGTTTGGGACTGTATTAAAAATGTGAGGAATCGACAAGTAGATGTATGCAGCAGAAAAACAAGTTAGTTACCTTCGGTAACGCTTTTTCTAGTGGATACAGTATTTACTGCGGATTCCCCACTGGCCCACTTGCCTCCTGTTGCCTTTCTGGATACACAGGATATATCAAGGAGGAAATTGTGTTGTATATATGTTGCAAACTATATATACAAAATGTATGTTTCCATATAAATGTATATAAATTGTTGAGTTCACACATGCTGTGCTTGCGATGTTGGTTTTCATACCTCCGCATTGAAGGCACAGAAAAGAAGTGGGTGAAACTGATGTCAGCACGCCGGCGAGGACTTCTTATGGCCCCAAAGATGTCAGACACAGTCTCATGCGGAGCCATTCCATTGTGACTTCCCTATTCGATGTGGAGAGTTAGAAAGAAAAAGTTTCCGTCAAATGCTGGTGCATTGGGAGTATTCAAAAGGTGAGGAATCCACAGATAGATACTGTACCCACCAGAAAAAGCATTACCGAATATTAAGTAACCTGTTCTTTATTCCCACACCACGTCCTTTTCTCATCAATCCATAAAATGCGCTGGCTCCTTTTATCTGTTTTAACTACAGAAGATGTAATTGTCACTGCTGCCTATTTTATGGCTAACTACATTTTTGCCACATGGTATTCTTTATTACATATTGTATATCCTAATATAAAGGACTCCGAAGCCTGCTTGGTTCAGGGCTGTGTAATATAAAACAACATTTCAATCAAGAAAAAAATACTAGTATTTACAAATAAACATTCAGGTTTATGGCGAAAGACACTTAATTCTCCTCTTAGAGGTCAACACAAGTAATTGCCTATGCAAAAATAAAACACACACACACCCTCTCTCAAACTTCTCAGACATTTCAATTAAAGGTCTTGACTCAAATGTTGGTTGTAGAAGTAAAACAACTACGTGAAGGACATTTATTTACATACATTTACATTTATTTAAAAATGCTTAAAAATCTTTATTCAAAATATGATTTTCTATTATATCTGCCTCTGAAAAAATATGACTATTTTAAAATGCAGTTAACCTGAACTTTTCTGTACATACCCTCAACTCCGATTGTACTAGTCCCTTTTATAAAGAAAACACAGGCAATCAATTTTCCAGTGGGGCAGAACATGATTGGTATTTCGTAAACAAATTAGAATATAGTTTTAATAAAAACATTTATTGCATTTTTGGAAAAATCTGAGTGTTGTAAATTCCGTAGCATTAAAAAAACATAGCATTGAACATTCACCATGAGGTTGTTAAGGTCCACTGATACAATACCCTGTCTATATTTTTAAATGTGTTCATT